>NW_024412376.1:105706150-105839007 GCF_014898765.1 Herpailurus yagouaroundi
CTGGATATTAGGAAGTTTGCAGGCTCTCAATGGAGAATGAGAGTCAAGCCGCCATTCTAAGGTTGGGAGCAGTGGGGTTAAAAGTAGGCAAGCTTGTAATGTGCACCTTAATAGGCTTCAACGTGTGGGGAGAAACCTTACATTCTGAGAGGAAAGACAAGAAACACCACTCAGGCCAACACAAAAGGGACTGTACAAAAATCTCTTCTGTTCACAAACTTTGGAGTAAATAGAAGCAAGGTAACAATAGACAACAAATACCTTAACTGCATAGTTCCTGTTCCCTTAAAGCTGCTGGGGCAATCAACTATCTGATTTTTCCTAAACGTGAGACAATTACTAAGGCAAAGAAAGGCCGAAACCAACCGGCAACTTTCAGCATGATTTCTCCTTTCAGTACAGACTTAGGTGTATTTAGATCTCTTGCAGCCGGGTGCCGGAGGAGAAGCCGGGGCAGTGTGTCCAGATCAAGGAAGGCTTATTTGGGACGCAAAGTCTTCAATACCACGACTTCAATACCACCTCAGGGAATCTGAAATTACTACCCCAGAGCGTTAATAAAGGCACCTTTTTGGGAGACCGCAGAATGCCAGTAAATGTACACCTTCTTCCCCACCCATCGACTTTCGCCATGACTTGCGCAGGAACGGGTTTTCCTTGCTTTCGTTTCTATGTGGCCGAGACCCAAAGGAGCGGCCGGTCGCTTACCTGCTTTCCATTTCCCGGCCCGGGAGGGGCTCCGCGTCCTGCAGAGAGGTTCGCTGCCGGCTCCCTCTGGCTGGCGACTCACCTACGGAGCTGTCTCTGGCTGGGACCAGCCTGACTCATCTGGGAGAGGTGGCAGGGCCGGGGAGACCTCAGAGGGCGGAAGGACAGGAGGAGGCGGGCCGGGCCCTTCCTCCAGAGCCAGGGAAGAGGCGTCGCCGGGGCGCAGGTGAAACCGATTCCGACCTATCCCGGGAACTTTCGCTGCGGGGACTCGCTGGGAGAGGCCCGCGTCGCGCAGGGGCGGTGGGGGAACCGCCCTCTCCCACCCGGACTGCGTGCGGGGGCTCAGCCCGGGGGCCTTGCGCGCTCTTGGCGCGCTCCGGGACTGCAAGCAGCGCCGCCCTCCACGGCTGATGGAGGCGGGTGGCGCCGCCCCGAGCGCAGGTGACACACCGCAGGCCAGGGTTTCGGCTGGCAGGGGAGAGCTCTGGGAGGGCGCGGACACCCGGGGCCAGGGGACGACAAGGCAGCGATGGCCCGAGAGTTGAGCCAGGAGGCACTACTGGATTTTCTGTGCCAGGCTGGAGGAAGAGTGACCAACGCCGCCTTGCTGGGACACTTCAAGAGCTTTCTCCGAGACCCCGACGCGCCCCCCAGCCAACACCAGCGCCGCCGCGAGCTCTTCAAGGGCTTCGTCAACTCGGTAGCCGCAGTGCGCCAGGACCCCGACGGCACCAAGTATGTGGTGCTCAAGAGGAGGTACAGGGACCTTTTGGGGGAGGAGGGGCTGCAGCGACCCCGCGACCCGCCCGCTGCCGCCGCCCCTACAGGGAGAGCTGCTCCCTGTTCCCCGCAAGGCGCGCGCCAAAGGGATCCGCCGCCGCAGCCGCCCAGGAGGCGGCGGCACGAGAAGGGGCCAGAGGAGGAGCCAGCAGGTGCCGCAGCCCCAGCCGCCCACGCAGGTTGTAATGGACTCACCGCCAGCCGCACCCGGGAGGCAGCCCGGGGAGGCGGCGGGCGGAGGGGCGGCTCTGGCCACAGGGCCGGAGCGAGGTGCGCGGCTGTGGAGACGCAGGGCCGCTGCTGCTGGGAATGCCACCAAAACAGCCTGGAGGGACTCCCGGACGAGCAGGTGCTCGGCGCAGTCCCAGACCCCGCCACCGCCACCGCCACCGCCGGGGACAAGCCGGCGCGTGTCCCGCTGGCCCGGGATGATCGCGAGCCTCCCGGGCAGCAGCCGGAAGGCTTGCCCGCTGAGCACGCACCGGTGCCCACAGCGCCCTGCTCTCCTCCTGCAACCGTCGAGGCTGCTGGAAGTGGGGCTTGGCCGCCTCCTCTCCTGTCCCTCCCTACTTCCCCTGCAGACCAGCCAGAGCTGCTGACCCCGAGCTCTCTGCATTATTCCATCCTGCAGCAGCAGCAACAGCGCACTTGGGAATGGGTGGCCAGACATCCCCAGATACCCAAGGCCCGGAACCAAGGACCCATCAGAGCCTGGTCAGTGCTGCCGGACAATTTCCCCCAGATACCATCTGAGCCCAACTTCTGTGTCCCAGAACCTAACTCAGAGCCTCTAGACCCCTCTCTTTCATCTCATTCTCTCCTTCCTGTTGTTCCGGAATCCTGTCCCCAGAATACTCCATTGACAATCTTTCGTAGCATTCGTAGTCAGCTGTCCCTCCGAGATCTGGATGACTTTGTGGACCAAGAGAGCCATGGCAGTGAGGAGAGCAGCAGTGGGCCCAAAGAGTCCCCAGGGGGTTCTGAAGAGGGGCTGCAAGTTACCCTGGGAACCCCAGATTGGAGAAAGCTCAGGGATCCGGCTGGGGGCCTTTCTCCAAAAGAGGACAGCCCCAGCAGGAGCCCTCAGGGCCTCAGAAACAGAGGGGATGGTCACACCTCTCAGCAGGTCTCGACAAAGGCTAATGGCCTTGTAGGCCACCCCCAGGAGTCTTTCCCCTGGCCAACTCCTAAGTTAAGGAGAGCCCTCAGGAGGAGCTCACAGGCAGGGAGAGCCAAATTGTCTTCTTCCGATGAGGAGTGTCTTGAGCAGGACTTGCTGAAAAGGACTCGTCGCCCACCACGGTCCAGGAAACCCTCCAAGGCAGGAGCAGTGTCCAGCCCAAGAGTGGATGCTGCTTTGACACCACAACCTGCAGACATTAAGGCTGCTGCTGCTGCTGAGTGGCGTCCTCACACCCCCTGGGCCGAGGGTGGGGAGGAATCTGCAGCCTTGGTCCCGCACAGACCTGAGCACAAGTCATCTCTGGTCCCCCTAGATGCCAGGGAGCATGAATGGATCGTGAAGCTTGCCAGTGGCTCTTGGATTCACGTGTTGACTTTGTTTTGGGAGGACCCCCAGCTGGCTCTGCACAAAGACTTCTTGACTGGGTACACGGCCTTGCACTGGATAGCCAAACATGGTGACCTCAGGGCCCTTCAGGACTTTGTCTCTAGTGCACAGAAAGCTGGGGTTACTCTTGATGTAAATGTGAAGTCCAGTTGTGGATATACCCCTCTGCACCTTGCAGCCATTCACGGCCACCAGGGGGTCATCAAAGTGCTAGTGCAGAGGTTGGCTTCTCGGGTCAATGTCCGGGACAGCAGTGGGAAGAAGCCATGGCAGTATCTGACCAGTAATACCTCTGGGGAGGTATGGCAGCTACTGGAAGCCCCTCGGGGAAGGCCCATTTTTCCTGTCTATCCTTTAGTCCGAAGCTCTTCCCCCACCAGGAAGGCCAAGAGCCGGGAAATATCTAGAAATATCACCCGGAAGTCTTCCCTTGCTGCACTACTCAAAAGTCAGCACAGCAAATGGAAATTGGCCAACCAGTATGAGAAATTCCCCAATCCAAGGGAAAGAGAAGAGTATAGTGACTGAGGTGGGCCCCTCTTTTGAACATGCAGCCACACACCACACACCAGCACATCCTTGAGGTGTTCATTGAGAAAATTCAGGGGGAATAGAAAAATTGCTGAGGCGTTGGTAAGGAAGAGATCGTCTGACGTGGTTTACCTCGTGTTTACCTGCCTGGATTTTATGCCAGCACATCCTGGACCTTAGGGGTCACCCAAACTTTCTGACAGCTCAAGTCTTTGGGCCATTGAAACCTAGACACAGGGCAGAGTCAGACTTAAAACCCAGTAAATAGTCTTCCTCTTTCCTTGTCACCACGGATCTGGGCACAGTGAGCCACATTGGTTTTCGAAGCAGCAGCCCCAGGCCTTGACTACAGAGAGAACAGATGTTTAAGAAAAAGGGAGGCAATTCAAGGGATTGAGGAAGCTCAAACAAAATCCTCTGGCTAGTACCTCTCTGGCCTCTATTCATTTGGAGAATAAATCCTGGCTGAGTGGAAAGCACCACGTTTGAAATCAGATGGCTTCTATTTTCTTCTTTTTCTCTTTTTCTTTCTTCCTTCCCTCCCTGCCTCCCCCTCCTTCTTCCCTTCCTCCTTCCCTCTCCTTCTTTCCTTCCTTCCTCCTTCCTTCCTCCCTCCCTCCCTCCTCCCTCCTTTCTTCCTTCCCTCTTCTTTCTTTCCCTTTCTTTCTTTTCTCTTTCTTTCTTTCTTTCTTTCTTTCTTTCCTTCTTTCTTTCTTTCTTTCTTTCTTTCTTTCTTTCTTTCTTTCTTTCTTTCTTTCCAAATCAATGAAATAAAATTGTTACTGGAGAGTGGAACTTATTTTAAGGTTCCTCAGCCCTATCTTCAGATCTTCCTTTGAATTCAACCTAAGGTGGCTAATATGTGAGATGATTAATACCTTATTTGTATCTCTTCTCCACGATTAGAGAAGCAGTTAGGTAGGATCCAGTTATGACTGGCATTCAGGCTCTGCTTTTTTAAATAAATCAACCTAAGGGAAACTTTCCAAATGTAAAAACTGTTGGCTCATTTGCATAGTTGCTGAAATCATCTTTCATGGAAACTCCCTGTGTAACAAATGGCAAAATCAGCATTAGTAGTTTTCAATAGGATGGAAGAGCCAATGTTCATATTCTGGGGAAGCCATAAGGGTTAAGAGGTAAATGCTTCCCCACCGGGAATTTTCTAAGCTGCTAAAAATATAATTTAATTTGCACTAAACTTGTTGCCAATTAAGATTAAACATTAGCCTTGAAGTGCTGTATCTCTAACAGGAAGTGTTCCTTTTATTTGTTTGTGATGGTTCTGATCTCTGTGGGTCCATGGAATGAGAGAATGGCTACTCTGTAAATTGCAGTAGAACATTAAGATTTCAGAATGTAAACTCAAAGAGAGCTGAAAAATTAAATTTCCATATGGAAATTGTTAATATTTTATGGAATGTTTTCATGTGCAATGTCAGTGATGTATTTTCACAGTATTTTTGTGTTTCTTCTGGTTATTTTTCACCATTGAAATATCAACAAATCTTTATAAGTTATTGTACTTATGCTGATTACTATTGACTTTCTTCTTTAGAAAATTGTGTTTCAAATGAGTGTCAAATATTTCTTTCTTTATAGTTTTACCTTATAATTTTGCTGAAATAAATATAACTCTGTTCAATTAGAAAACATACGAAACATAGGTATAATACATAACTCTACAGGTTGTTTTTTTCCAAAAAGACCTTTATAAGAGATGAAGCTTTGGCAAATCAAATCAAGAAAAAAACAACGATCACAGACGGTGGGGGCATGATTAGGAGAAATGAAATTTGAAAGCATAAAAGATAAACAACTATATAAGTACCCTAGTGAGAGATTTTCAAGGAAAAAAATTTATAAATATCAACTTTTTTTAAAAGTCAAAGAATGTTTTTACCTTACCATATTTTCATCACAACATCAATTTATTCAGCAAACATATTATTGCCTAGTGCTGTGGGGTTTACAAGGGTGAGTGCGCTGTGACCTCACCTTTCTTGGAACTTACCATCTAATTATTCTTCTTAACTTAAAGTCTAATGAGATTTGTTGCTGATTGATGTATACCTTATCTTGCTCCCAAGGTGTCTTTCAAAGCTGCATTATATTAGATATAAGCTTTTAAAATGAGACAGAGAGTGGGGCGCCTGGATGGCCCAGTTGGTTAATTGTCCTACTCTTGATCTCAGCTCAGTTCTTGATCTCAGGGTCATGAGTTCAAGTCTCACCTTGAGCTGCACACTGGGTGTGAAGCCTACTTAAAACAAAATGAGACAAAGAGAAAAAAGGTGGTACCAGGAATGAGGACAAAACAACCACTATGCAAGAAAAAATTTTCAAAGTGTCCTAAGTACAAAATTAAGCGCTGCAGAGAATTTCAAAGGAGAGATTTCCTTGGGCTGGGAAAATCAGGGAGGGCTTCATGGAGGCCTGAATCTTCAAGTGAATGCTGCTGGCTTTCCAAAGAAACCAGCTTTATTGGTTCTACCACATTCTTGACATCTGTTTCAGTGTGTGATTTGCATAGCACTGGTGTTGACAGATGGCTCACTGGTTAGAACACAGTCCTGGGTCTCATGTTGATTCTTACGAGGATTCAGGTTCCTTTGGCCTTTGTCCACACATCATACTTATGGCTTTGGTTAACTCTCTTACATGGTCAACATTTATGTTAGGAGGGGGCAGGGCTGAAGAGGGTACTGAGAGCAGAGTAAAATACAAATCTGATTGTGTCACTCTCTTGCTCAACTTGTGAAGTCCAGGCTAGGAGGGCTGACAGGCCTACAGCATATTTTTCCAGCCTCCTGCCAACCACTCCCTGGCATGAACCCTACACTGCAGCCACACCAGACCCACTGGAGTGCTAATGGCCCTACCCTCTCAGTTTCTGTCTTGGTGCTAAATTCCCTCAGCTCCGAATCCCTATCACAGTTTAAGTGGCAACCTTTTCCTTATTTTTCAAGGGACAGTTCAAATGTCAAGCCTCTAAGAAGATTCCAGGGTAAACACCTCCAAACCAGAAGATGTATAGCTTTTTCACCAGAATTCTCATAATGCTGTGCACACACTTCACTGAAAGTTTCAGCCACAGGGCAGTTTAATAAATTGTTTGAATGTTTTATTTTTCCTGAAGACTTTGAACGTTTGAAGATTGGAGAATACGTTTTCAATGCATCAAAATTTAGCAGATATTTATGGAACATCTACTATGTGACAAAGATATAATTCTTACCTTCAAGAAGTCATAATCTATTGGGGAAGGAGGGTCACTGAAAAAGAATTTTAGCACCGCAAAGTAGGTGGATAGATGTGTGCATCTAGACTATGAGAATAGTATTTGTGGAGGATTTTCTTTGTATTAGGCTCTATGTTTGTAGGACATACAACATGTTTATAGAAATACAACATCCAATAAGGTGGACACATTTCCTGCTCTCACAGCACTTTTCAGGACCAGGGAAGTTGAGAAGGTAAAATGGAGTTGCCTGGGTGGCTCAGTTGGTTAACTGTCTGACTCTTGATTTTGGCTCAGGTCATGATCTCAGGGTCGTGAGATCCCGTGAGCCTCTGTGGGACTTTGTGCTGGTAGTGGAGCCTGCTTAAGATACTCTCTCTTTCTGGGGCACCTGGGTGGCTGTCAGTTAAGCATCCAACTTCAGCTCAGGTCATGATCTCATGGCTCGTGAGTTCGAGCCCTGTGTCAGGCTCTGTGCTGACAGCTCACAGCCTGGAACCTGCTTTGAATTCTGTGTCTCCCTCTCTCTCTGCCCCCTCCCCTGCTCCCACTCTGTCTCTGTCTCTCTCAAAAATAAATAAATGATAAAAACAATAAAAAAAAAAAAGATTCTCTCTCCTTCTTCCTCCACCCCTCCTCCTCATGCTCTCACACTCTCTCTTGAAAGAAAACAACAAAAAAAAGGTAAAATGGAAGTTAGTCTTTGAAGGGCCAAGTGGAGAAAGAAGGAGAGAATATTCCAGAAGAAGAAAGGAGCTTGAGTAAAGCTGCATGGTGTGTTTGAGGGATACTTTGACACCTGTGGCTGTGGCGAATACACAGGCTGAAGTGAGGTAGTGTGGAAACAGATGAAGATATAACGGTAATTTAAGGCCAGGTTGAGAAAAGGGTCTTTTATGCTATGTCAAGAAATATAGGCATTTTTGGGGCGCCTGGTTGAGCGTCTTATTTCAGCTCAGATCATAATCTCGCCGTCCATGAGTTCGAGCCTGGCATCGGGCTCTGTGCTGACAGCCCAGAATCTGCTTCAGATTCTGTGTCTCACTCTCTCTCTCACCTCCCCTGCTTGCACTCTGTCTTTCTCTCTCTCAAAAATAAATAAACATTAAAAAAATATTTTTAAAGAAATATAGGCGCTTTCTAAGAAGCTAAGGATTGTCGAAACTCCTCCAGAAAGCCTTAGTGTTATTGCAAATATAGATGATTTCCTAAAGTCTTAATATGAAGACAAAAATATATATCAAAGTATTAGGTAGGATGTACTTAGTTTAAAAGTTTCCCTTTCAAATCTTTCTTAAGTCTTCAGTGTTGTTAATGCTTATTTGCCAGGAAGTAGTGGTAGGCAACAGAATAATTTAACAAATGGCAATTTAATAATAAAGACAAACATCAGAAACTGTCAGATAACCTTAGCTCAATCTCTTGCCTTTTTGTGTAGACATAGTTGTAAAGTAGTGAATTTCAATCTTATAAATATATATGGTATATACCACAGTCTTATTTCCTGCTAGTAAAATCGCTTATGGCTCAACATTTCAGGATGTTACCTATAGCATGCCAAGACTTCCGGACGTTTTTGATTGTAAATTTTTTAATTTTTTTTTAACATTTATTTATTTTTTGAGAGACATAGAGACACAGAGCACAAGTTGGGAGGGGCAGAGAGAGAAGGAGACACAGAATCCGAAGCAGGCTCCAGGCTCCGAGCTGTCAGCACAGAGCCCGACGCCAGGCTCGAATTCACAAACTGTGAGATCATGACCTGAGCCGAAGTTGGACGCCCAACCAACTGAGCCACCCAGGCACCCCTGATTGTGAATTTTTAAAAATAACTATTGAGATTCAATTCCCATACCATACAATTCACCTATTTAAAACATACATTTCAGTGGGTTTTAGTGTATTCTCAACCATCACCACAATAAATTCCTGTATAAGTTTGAGACCCACTGACCCAGGCAATGGGAAGCCATTAACACTTTATTGCAGGGGAATGCTTTATGTAGACTGAAGCAAAACAGATTCCTCTTGCTAGGGTAAGGGAAACAAACAAGAAGCAGAGACCAGTTACTATAGTTTCTTAGATTTATGTTAGAAATATTACAAATATCGCAGCCAGATAAGGTGAATAAGATTGGTTGCCTACAGTGAGGAGAGCAATTTCTAGTCAGAGAGGCTGATTTGGTTGAATAGAATTAGGGAAGGACCAAAAGGGTCTATTTCCTCTCATCTGTAAACTGCCCTTGTTCAGTGATTATATCATTTGATTACTCTGATGACTGTCTAGGTTCATGATGCCACTGGATCTAAGAGTGTCAAACTCTATATGGGCTGATCAGCATAGCAGAGCTAGAGTGTGTGCTTGTGTTTGCTAACATCAAACAAATAATTCAAAATGTGTAATGAAAGCATAGGGAGGTGCAGTACTTAAGCACATGACAATGAAGCTAGGTTGCCTGAGTTCCTCTGTGCCTGGTCCACAATAGATCTTGAATAAATGTTAGCTGTTACCTATTTATTTATTTATCTATAGAGGGAGAGAGCATGTGCATACAAGCAGGGGAGGGACAAGAGAGAGAATCTTTTTTTTAATGTTTATTTATTTTGAGAGAGAGAGAGAGAGCGCGCATGAGTGGGGAAGGGGCAAAGAGGGAGAGAGAGAATCCCAAGCAAGCTCCACATCATCCGCATGGAGCCCCACAGAGGGCTCAATTCTACAAAACTGTGAGATCACGACCCGAGCTGAAATCGAGAGATGGACACTTAACCAACTGAGCCATCCAGGCACCCCAGCTGTTATTATTTTTAACACCATTTAAAATAAGCAGTTCACTTTAAATTTCCATCTATGCTGGAGACAAAAATCCTCTGGTTGATTAAAAAGGTGCTACAAGAACAAGGTTTGCTACTCAAACGTTTTTCCTTATGCTCCTACATGAAAAAGATGCTCGCATTTCTCATTTCTGATGAAAAAGTCTATTTAACTATCCCTTGTGTGTAACAATCACTAGCTATTACGATATGTCATTAAACAGAATTATGTAGAACTGAAGTCCCATAAACTGACAGTTGTCAAATTAGCAGTTCTGTTCTGGCCTGGAACTAAAACCCGGGCAAAACTCTGAAGAGGTAAGGTTTATGAGGAGTTGAGTGTGTGGTTATTTGAAGCCATTATCACTTGTGAAATTTAAAACATCTAAATTCAACTATGTAGTAAACTTCATCAAAATTTCACTAACTTGGTCAAAATGAAATCTCATTGAAGTGGATTAAAAATTATTGACACTGGGGCACCTGGCTGGGTCAGTCAGTGGAGTGTGCAACTCGATCTCAGAATTGTAAGTTCAACCCCCACGTTGGGTGTAGAGATAACTTAAAAATAAAATCTAAAAAAAATTATTGACATATTAAATTATTCCTCCTTTTTGGTCTGAAAATAGTACTTCTTGATACCCACCTCCAAGTTTAACTCTTCTACTTTTTAAGAGTTGGGTTAAAAAAAAAAAGCATTATTGTATGTAAATTATGCCTCAATTAGGCAAGGAAATGATAAGACAAATAAAGATAATTTTCAACTAGTTTGTTGGGACCAAAGCCAGCACCCTGTTTTGAGAGGGTCTAATTCTTTTCTGTGTTCTATTTCTTCTGTTGAGATGAGTAAACACTCCCAAATCTAGCAGTTTCTAATAGGTATTTCTATACCATCAGTCTTTCTGAAACCATAAGAGTTAATCTTACAGGACTTGAAGCTTTTTGCCATTTATGTCCTGAAATACAATCAGCTTTCCACTGAGCTCTTATCTTTTGCTGTCAACTAGGGAAGTGATGCAGGGACATGAATATAGTGAAACCAAGCAATTTACCTCAATCCCATGAGGGGTCTCATAGTCCAAATGACTGAGCCAGTCAGGGTAGGACTGAGACCAGGAGGAATCAGGCCAGGAATAGTCCTATTTCCTTAGTGGTCTGAGGACTTAGGCTTGCCGGATCACATAAGGTTGTCTCGATGAGAGTATTTGGAGTTTCTAATTAAAATGAACTTTAAAAAGTGAGCAAATGAGGGGTGCCCGCGGGGCTTAGTTGGTTAAGTGGCCAACTTTGGCTCAGGTCATGATCTTGCAGTTTGCGAGTTGGAGCCCTGCTTCCAGACCCCTCCAGATCCTCTGTGCCCCTCTCTCCCCGCCCCTCCCCCGCTCACGCTCGCTCTCAAAAATAAATAAACATTAAAAAAAGTTTTTAAAAGTGAGCAAATGAGGGGTGCCTGGGTGGCTCAGTCGGTTGAGCGTCTGACTTCGGCTCAGGTCATAATCTCTCCATCCGTGAGTTCAAGCCCCGCGTCGGGCTCTGTGCTGACAGCTCAGAGCCTGGAGCCTGTTTCAGATTCTGTGTCTCCTCTCTCTGACCCTCCCCCATTCATGCTCTGTCTCTCTCTGTCCCCAAAATAAATAAACTTAAAAAAAAAAGTGAGCAAATGAGTATTCATTCAGCTAATGCCAATAGCTTTGTCTGAACTGATGGTCTAGGGAGTCATATTGATTTTTCTTTATGGAAAGGGCTAGCATATATCACCTACATAGGACTAGCTATGCCTTTACAGTGTATGTTGACTGAATGTTCTTAATTTTCACCTCGTATGACATTAAATTGCTCTATGCTGAATATAAAATCTCTGTGAGCCTTGATTTCGTGAGGAAAGGAGAGGGGAAAGAAAAAGAAAAAGAGACCAATGGCATCAAGTTGGCCTCTGATCTTCAGGATGGAAGGTGCTGAAATGTGCAATATTACTAACAGGTAGCAGCAAATTTGGGGAAACCATAAAAGGTGGATTTTGCTTTATCCTGAGGCCAAATCTTCTCACAGTAGTGATTTTAATTCTTGATTCCTAAGGGGCATATGACCTAAGTAACATTTCCTAATGGCATATAATTAGCTAATCCGTGGAGCCATCTGTCTGTGCATTGCAGAGAGATCAGAAAATATTGCCCTGATTTCTTGGGCAAGATTCCTGATGCCTGTTACAGATGCTTGGGAAAACCGAATTCTAGAACCACCTTTCAAAACTGAGGTATAAGCACTTCTTTCAGAATCAGTGTGAATTTCAGTGTAGATGATATTTCACAGGCATTTTCTCTTCTGATCTTCGTTCTTGGCCAGCTACAGGCTTTAGTCAGGGACTGACTGAGGGGTTGAAACGCAAGACTACTTATTAAGATGGTAAAATTATTTGAAAACATCAATTACTGGTGTTATTGATATTTTTGTCACCCCCACACCCACCATGTATGTTCTAAAGGCGTAATAGGGAGTTGAACTGGTTGTAGCTGTATTCTTCCACCATAGGATTTATTGTACTTATTTAAGATGTGTTCCCGATTGTTAGTGAAGGAAAGCATCTGCATGAGGCAGCTAACCCAGAGACCACTAAAATTCCTAATCCTGTGAATAGCCTGTGATTCTTTGAGAAAAGGATTAATTCTCTAAGCACAGAGCAAAGACAGACATCTGTAGGCAGAAGTTGTATTAGAGGTTACCTGACCGTAACTCTCTGTCTCTTACATGTGTGACACCTAACACGTTCTTGTGGTCTCTTGGGTCCAGGTGTTTTCCCTATAAATGCTTCTTCAAAGCATTAAAAGCCGAGTGGCAGAGCAGGTGGACAAGTATCACCTGGCAATCCCAGCACTGTGGGCACGAGATGGCTCTTATTCTGCCATAGTTAATGCTTCCCTCTTTATTGTGGTACATCTCTGACTCAGATTCTGTTTTGGAGGTTTTAGTGTGGTATATTCTTCAGTTCAAAACTCCCTATGCCTTTATGCATTGTCTGTGAGTTGGGAAAATGTTGAGGAAATCTTATCTATAAATGTAAAGCCGCAGCACCTAAATACTGACTTATGATGGAAAATGGCTTTGAAGTAATGGATTGTTGGTGTTCATAAAAAGAAATAGAAAATTTATGTGAGGAGACGTTAGTGAAGTAGTATTTTGTGATGTGGAAAGGTACCACTATAAATATTCCCATTATCTGGTAGGTTTGGGAAATGGATTGCTTTGATTAGTAAATTATTCCAGAACAGAGTTTTCTTACATATGCTTTACATAATTAATAGTTTAAGATAATTGAACTACAGTTAAATATACACAGCAGTAAAACTAAGCACAAAGTAATTTATGTGTTTCAAAAAACCATGCAGGTCTTTAAGTGCTTTGTGCTTATCATTATGAATATCAATTATTTCTGCATTAAAAATTTTTTAATGTTTATTTATTTTTGAGAGAGAGAGAGAGACAGAGCGCAAATGGAGGAGGGAGCAGAGAGAGAGGGATACACAGAATCCAAGCAGGCTCCAGGCTCTGAGCTGTCAGCACAGAGCCAGACATGGGGCTCGAACTCAGGAACCGTGAGATCATGACCTGAGCTGAAGTTGGACGCTTAACCAACTAAGCCACCCAGGCGCCCTTTATCTCTGCATTTTAGATGCACAGAATCAAAGTCAGTTGATGAAAGTTTGAGTTTTATAAATTTTACATCATTTGTATGATTTAAAAAAATGTGAAAATCATACAAATAATACAAGCTTATTGCTAAAAAAAAAAAAAGATCAGATAACACAGGTAAAGAGAAGAAAAGAACACAAAAACTGCCCTCATTTCACCGTAAGGGAATTACTTATAATATTTTTGTGTGTATCCTTCCAGAATTTATAACAAAAATGAAACGATGCTATGCATAGCAGTTTCCAACTTATTTTGTTTAATGTATTGTTATTTTCCCACTTGAATTAGGTATTATATATTGAGTTCAAGGTAAAGAAAAGTTTCTGTCTTCAGATGGCTGAATGTGGGCCACTTGAGAATTTATTTGTAGACCAGATTCTGCTTCAGTGTCACTTTCTTTCTCTGGCAACCAAGGAACTATATCTCAAATGTACTAAGTGTTGAATTATTTAAAAAGTCATTCTTTGCATTCCTTTCATTAGAAGCAATAATTTTCTTTTGTTTTTGTCCAGCTTCATTGCCCATTGTTCTGGGTGCACGATTTTTCAGGTACGAGGCCCCTCCTCCAGGAAACTGGTTGCCTGCTCCCACCCAGGGAAGGAACTCCCAAATGTGACTACCCATCTCTCACCTGTAACTGCTTATGGGGCAGCGGAGACGTGAGACAGGTGTGGGCCAGATATGATTGAAGAACCTTTACTACGCTTGACTGCAACTCAAAATGGGCTAGATCTACCACTACCACTGGTCCAGTTTTTTTATCTTTATTTTTCCTGAGAGTTAGGGAGTCTATTTTAGAACTACTTCACCACTCATTGAAAGGATGCACAAGGGAGAATAGGAATCTAAAATATTAAAAAAAATTTTTTTTTAATGTTTATTTATTTTTGAGACAGAGACAGACAGAGCGTGAGCATGGGATGGGCAGAGAGGGAGGGAGACACAGAATCTGAAGCAGGCTCCAGGCTCTGAGCTGTCAGCACAGAGCCCGACGGGGCTCGAACTCACGGACCGCGAGATCATGACCTGAGCTGAAGTCGGACGCTTAACCGACCAAGCCACCCAGGCGCCCCGAATCGAAAATATTTTTATTTTATCATATATTACATCTTATCATAGATCTTTTATTGAAAGCATTTTCTGAAGATGAGCAATGTTGTAGTTTTATTTTTTTCGTAATAATTTTTAAAAGCAATTCAGTCATGCTCACAGAAGATATAGTCTAAGGAGTAATAAATTCTAATGATTTCCAATCCTTTACATTCCTTTTTAACTTTGGGTTGCCTAATTCAAACTAGCTTGCGTATTTCATTTTGCCCTGCATTATTTTCATTAACAACATATTCCATACATTAAAACTATTTTCAGAACAAATGTAAACAATTTAGTTTACATTTTCAATAGCCAGAAGGTACGCTGCTATGTTAATATATGATAGTTTGCTTAGCTATTCCCCTACTGTTTGACATTTGGGTCATTTCTCAAGGTCACAAATAGTACTGATGTCAATATCTTTGTAAAAAAATAATTAGGAGGTTCTTTTATTTCTTGGCTATTTTACCAGGTGCAATTTTAGTTTTTTTGTTACGTTTATCAGCTTGTACTTCAGAAAGATTGAGTCAAGGTAAAGTGATACCAGCAAGGAAGGAAATATTAAGGAAATCTGAATAAGCTGTAGACTTTAGTTAATACCAATATGCTATCAATGTTGGTTCATTAATTGTAACAAATGTACTATACCTGTCTATAGTAATCTTATTAGTGAGATATTACTAATAGGGGAACTGTGGGGGTGGGGGAGGCATTATATCTGAACTCTATGTACTATCTCAGTTTTTCTGTAAATCTAAAGTTGTTCTTAATAAGTCTATTAATAGGAAGGGAAGTACAGAATAAAGATGGTAACATGTTAACATTTGAGGAATAAGAGTAAAAGGTAACTAGTTCTTTGTTCAGTTCTCGTAACTTTTCTCCAAGTTTGAAATTATTTCAAACTAGAAAGTTAAAAAATATATAACAGATTATCCCTTTCTTGAACTAAACCTAACCTCAATGACCCAACAATAATTATTCCTTCAATGTAATAAAGGGATGTTGCCGATATTGTTAATTAAGGTTAGTCACAGCCAATGGGAATCTCAAATGACATGTTACTGGGCAGAATCCAGGTCCCTGCAAGGAGGAAGTGGGCAGGGCTGGAGGAGGAAATAACTACAGGCTATTTTCTGGCCAGAGAAATAAAGGTTCCAGTGTAATCCTGAAGTATATCCTAGCAGCCACTTGAGTTTAAAAATTTTTTAATGTTTATTTATTTTTGAGAGAGAGAGATAGAGCGCAAGAAGGGGAGGGGCAGAGAGAGAAGGAGACACAGAGTCGGAAGCAGGCTCCAGGCTCTGAGCTGTCAGCACAGAGTCCAACGTGGGGCTTGAACCCACAGACTGCGCAATCATGACCTGAGCCAAAGTCAGACGCTTAACCAACTGAGCCACCCAGCTGCCAAAATCACTTGAGTTTTAAAAGGGTATCTTGAGCCCTTGTCTTCTCTGCTGGTAGTTTTCCAAAGACCCCACAGTCTCCTGACCTAACCACTCCTTCACCCAGCCAATTTCATAGAGACGCCCTCTGGAGAGGGGAAGAGGTAGATATATGCACCGGCACCAACCCCTTAACCTGAGGTAAGAAAAAAAAAGGGGGGGTGGTGGGGAGAAATAAGGAAGAAGTTAAATTATACAGTGTAACAACAGCAGCACAGCGGTTGATGGGTGTGTTGAAGCCATTTTTTTCTCACAAGCTTCACTTTATGACTCAGACTCTTGAAGAATCATTGTGTTTTAATTACACGCCTGACGGAGAAGTGGAACTCGGGGCTGGCTACAAATGGAATAAAATTCCCTTTAGAATTAGGTGAAAGCTCCCAGCAAAGATTTCCTTTTCCTCCCAGCGTAGTCTCCAAGCAGTTGGATGTATTATTTGGCAAGTGCTAGGATGGTGATCACATGGAATGTGTGGACATCCCACCTTTTCGCCTCTAGGGCACCTCTGGGAGAGGAATCCGTGCCAGACAGCCAGACTCTCACTGCACCCTCCAAGTTTTAAGATGATAAAATTACACTGAAGCACTGAGGAGATATTATCATTGTTTATCCGAAGTGCATGTCCAGTGACTGAGTAGCAGAGATTCTTAGAATCAGGAAAGGAAGGTTAGAGCGATTCTTCAGCTTGTTTTTTCATATTAACAGACCTATCAAAGCGTCCAGTTTAGTAGTGATAAAAGTGACTGCTCACATATAGTGTTATTATCCCAAAATGACAAGACATAAGACACCAGTTCAAATTTAAAGCATAGGCGTTTTCTTTTTCTTTTTTCTATTTTCTATTTTTTCCATCAGAGCAGGCAAGCGAATGTGAAGTGCTCTGTAAAGCTTCCAACTTGGGGTGGCAGGGGTCAGCCGTGCTGTAGGTCGGTGAACTTTGCAGAATTTATCTTCCATAGCAGACAGAGCTCAGGACAATTGGCCACTTCTGAATTACAAATAGGTCATGACCTTGGAAGATGATGGGAAGCATGTTTTTCATAGCATGTGGTCTATGGCTCATCTGTATCATTACTTCTCTTTTTAGAAAAAAATGGTAGAAACCTAACCTCCAACCCAGATTTAGTGAATCTGAACCTCTGGGGCCAGGACTGGGGAATCTCATTTAATTCCCAGGTTCTGGTAATTATCCTGCTCACTGAAGTTTGAGGACTGACTTCTGCTCTGCATTCCTCAGGCATTGTATAATATGGAAAATTTCGGATAAGACCACCAATATTTCCGGGAGTCTGAGAGAGTTTTTGCAGTTGATTTGGGCTAAATGTTTTTTGAATTGCCAGTTTCCTACAGGATCTCATAAAACATCATAAATCTTTGTCCCTATATTCTCAAAGTCAAAGTCCTAAACAAAAACTTCACCAGAGACACACATTTTAGTCAGAAGGGCTTCAAAAAAGTTTCATGTTATTTGCTTCAATGTTTACTACACTTTTAGAAAAATTATAATGGTAATAAAATCACATTTAAAATTTAGAAAAGGGAATAAAAGGGAAAAGTCATATATTATCCCACCACACACACCATACCATTGTTAGCATTTTGATATAGTTCTGACTACAGCTTTGGGATTTTCTCTCCTCAATAGTTGTAGTCATAGGATAATACAATTTCTACCACATTATTCTAGATTCTTCTTGAACATTACTTCTAATACCTGTAGAATTTATGTAGCCCTTCCTTTATTACCTATTGAGGGAGCCTGTTTCCAATTTTTAATTATTTATTAAAATTTTTTTTTATTTATTTTTGAGAGACAGAGAGAGACAGAGCATGAGTGGAGGAGGGGTGAAGAGAGAGGGAGACACAGAATCAGAAGCAAGCTCCAGGCTCTGAGCTGTCAGTACTGAGCCCAGCACAGGGCTTGAACCCATGAACAGGGAGATCATGACCTGAGCCAAAGTTGGATGCTTAACTGATTGAGCCACCCAGGCACCCCTTTAATTATTTATAAGTAATTCTTCAGTCAGTACTTTTATGCAGAAAACATTTTCTGCATTTAAAATCGTTTCCTTAGGATTTTCAGAAGTAAAATTACTTGGTTAAAAAGTAACAATTATTTTTTGAAACGTTTGTACAAATTAATGCAATTTCAATCTGGGCATAACAGATGGTCCCTAAACTTTATTCGTATACACTTAAAAAAAATCAACCACTAAAATAATTAGTCATGAATGTTAGTGATATATATATGTCTGTACATATACACTTGTATATAAACAATTTACTAATTATCATTCTTCAATGATAGCTCCATAAGTCAGTTTATGTAGACTTCTGTTAGTGAGAGAATCATTTAACAGAGGCTTTTGTTGCTTTGAATAGAGTATATTCTGTGAGTGTTCAATCTAACAGTTTCTCCCTGTGTGCCTCCCAAGATTCCAGGCACTGTGCTAGAGAATATGATACACATATTCCTCCTAACAGAATCCAGAGACTAGGGATGTGTTGGTAAAGACAGAAACAAGCAAGTACAAAATAATATGGTGAGTGCTGGAGTAGTATTCTTTACCTTAGATTAAAAAAGTGTTTTTAATGTTTACTTTTATTTATTTTTGAGAGAGAGAGAGAGAGAGAGAGAGAGAGAGAGAGAGACAGAGTGCAAGCAGGGGAGGGGCAGAGAGAGAGAGGGAGACACAGAATCAGAAGCAGGCTCCAGGCTCTGAGCTGTCAACACAGAGACTGATACAGGGCTCAAACTCACAAACTGTGAGATCATGACCTGAGCTGAAGTCAGACACTTAACTGACTGAGCCACCCAGGTGCCCCCCCCTTTTTTTAAATGTTTACTTTTGAGAGAGAGAGAGAGAGAGAGAGAGACCCAGACTCCGAAGCAGGCTCCAAGCTGTCCGTCCAGAGGCCCACCGGGGGCTCAAACTCACCAACCGTGAGATCATGAACTTAGCCGAAGTCAGGCGCTTAACCGACTGAGCCATCCAGACACCCCACTCTACCTTAGAGTTTAAGGACATCTTGTTTCAGGTTAAGTGGTCAGGGAAGGCTTCTTGGAGGAAGTATGTTCCGAGCTGGGACCTAAAAGGATGAATGCACCTATAAAATAATCCCAGCAGCCAATAAAAATATCCTGGAGAGAAGATAGTTGCACAGTTTCTCAAAAAGTTACCTACATGAGTTATCATATGACTGAGCAATTCCACTCCTAGGTATAGATGCAAAATAATTGAAAACGTATGTTCGCATAAAAGCCTATACACAAGTTTTCACAGGAGCGTTTCTCATAATATCGAAAAAAGGAGAAATAACCCAACTGTATACCAACTGATAAATAGAGAAACAAAATGGGATATTTGTTCAGTGGAATATTTTTCAGGCATAAAAGGGATGAAGTTCTGTTACATGCCACAACATGGATGAACATTGAAAACATGATGCTAAGTGAAAGAATCCAGACACATATTGTATGATTTCATTTCTATGCAATGTCCAGAACAGGTAAATCCATAGAAGGAGGGAGTAGCTGAGTGGTTGTGGGGATGGAATAAAAAGGAATGGGGTATGACTGCCTGTGGGTATGGAGTTTCTTTCAGGGGTGATGGAGATGTTAGGTGGTAGTTACGGTTGCGTAACATTATGATTTATACACTTTAAAATGGTTAAATGGTGAATTTTATGTTGTGTGAATTTTATCCCCATTTTTTAAATTGAAAAACAAATTCTGAAACAAGAGCGCATCACTTTTGAGAAACTGAAAGAAGCTTGAATTACAGGAATGCCTGGAACAGAGAGTGAATGGGGAGTGCTCAGCTATGAACAGAAATGGGTAGCTGGTCCAGATCTTGGAGGGCCATAAAACCTGTTACAGAGCCTGGCTTTCTCCTGAAGGCTCAAAGACGCCATTGGAGGAGATTCAGTAGGGTGGTGACCTGACCTGTTGACGTGTGTTTTCCAACGATCTTCTGACTACAAAGGAGGAGACCCAGAGGTTATTTTACCCACAGGTTGTCAACTAGTTCAGGACTATTACGAACTGACCTGAGAAAATTGGATCATACACAGCACTCAGCTTCTTTTTGTAAGATGACAGTAACTGCCCAAGAAATTTAAGGTGGGAGAGACAATTAACTACCCACCCACCCAACTCAGTCATGACACATGAATAACTGGTTATAATAAATGTGAGCCTCCCACCAAATTCTGCTGCCTATTTTTCCAGAGCAAACTCCATTAGCAAGCAGCATATGGTTTATACCACCTGTTCTGTAAGCTCAATTAAGTTCCCAGTTTTCTGGGGTTTTTAGGTGTGTCGGTCTGATTAAAAGGTTCTCTTGAGGCACATACAGTCTCCTTTAATGGTAATGTCTTACATAAGTATGGCATGAAATATTTTAAAAGTAAATTATAAGACTATAAGTAGTTTTCAGGAGACATACGTGATATCTCCCCTAATAACATTACTGCAATTTTTAATTTATTACTAGTGTGTTTATTGTTGGCATTACAGTAAAATATTCCCAAAGGCATCGCTGTAATTTTAACTGTTTATATCATTATTATTTATTATGTTATAAATCATAGCAATCAAATTTACTCCCATCTATAATATTATAATTTTTATGTTCTTAAAACTTGTCATACATGAAAAATACAGCAGAATGCAGACACACATATAAGTGTTCTTCTTGGAAAAGAATGGGCTTTTTGTTTCTCATAGAGGTGCTCAGATTCTTTAGTGGCATGGTTGATAATTTGTAAGATGGGAAAATTTGAATGTCCTGATAATCCAGTTTCTTCACTTTATAAATGAAAAAAAAAAAAATGCCTTGTCCAAGATCACTCACACCAGCAATTGACCCAGCTTCTGCTTCCAAGCCATGTCTTCATGTACCAGTCATGGCTGAGCCATCTGGCTCATTCTTGTCAATTTACCAATGAGAGGCTCATTTCTGCACCTCTCATTTTATCTAGGTCTAGGTCTAGATCTGTATAAAATTCCAACCACCATTCTAGACACTGAAGATGCAGTGGTGAACAAGACATACAAAGTGCCTGTTATCATGAAGTTTATATTCCGTGGGGAGGAAAAGGCAATGAACAAAAAAAAACATAAGTAGACAAAACACACAGTATGTTACATTTTCCTAAGGAAAAGAATGAAGCATGGATGAGAGTAGAGAGTGTTAGGGAGGTATGGAGGTTTAAATTTCTCAAGGGGGTGATCAGAGAAGGCCTCACAAGAAGGCTATAATCTTGATGCCAAAGTCCACCATGTCCTTATCACATTCATACATTTTTGACCATGCTCCACACAGTTCTTTGACCATAGAAGACATTCAACACATATACTGAATTTAATATTTCATATACTGACACTTGAAGTAAAAAACAAGCTAAGAACCACCCCCCCCCATGACCATTTTTCCCTAGAAGAATGCAAAGAATCAGAATTTCCATAAAACTAGAAAGGTCCTTAACTATGGAGCAAACTTTGATATTTAGTTATTGTTTTCATTATTTTTATTTTTTGTTAGGAGTTTCATTTTACCATATATGGTATATTTGATATCTATATTATTTGCTCAAAATTAATGTTAACAGGGAAAGAAGCATATTTTGATTATTGGCAGAATAGCTCTTCACACAGACAAGCTTAGGTTGAGTTTCTTTTCTGAAATTCCATAAAATCAGTCACTGTGTCATGCCTGGAACTAAGGGAAGAACTTTTTTCAGAGATTAGTTTAGAATAAATGAGGTATGCCACAGACACAGGAAGACTTCCAATCCAATTTGTTTCCTGTGTAAGAAACACCAATATGCTCTGATTCCTTGGTGTCTCTCTCATTTTTATTTAAAAAAAAAATTTTTTTTTTTAACGTTTATTATTTTTGGGACAGAGAGAGACAGAGCATGAACGGGGGAAGGGCAGAGAGAGAGGGAGACACAGAATCGGAAACAGGCTCCAGGCTCTGAGCCATCAGCCCAGAGCCCGACATGGGGCTCGAACTCACGGAGCGCGAGATCGTGACCTGGCTGAAGTCGGACGCTTAACCGACTGCACCACCCAGGCGCCCCTCTCTCATTTTTACTAAGCATTTCTAGGGGGGAGAGGATGACAATTATCCAGAACTTGTTAAACGTATCTTCCCAATGAGATTTTTTCCAGTAGAGAACCAAAGACCTAGTTCATTTACGTAATTAGCAGGAATTTATTGAGAATTTACCCTGTGCAGGTCCCAGTGGGGGCTATGAGACTATCAAAGGACCACAGAAGGACTACTAACTGTCTCGCAACTCCTCATGACTGTTGTCCAGGAGAAAGAACAATCCCCTTTCTTTTTGTGCATCTTCATTAAGCCGTAGTTGTTGTTGGCCAACACATTTCACTGCAGGTAGAATAGCAGAGGACCCTTGATCTCACAGCTGGAATACCTGCTTCTTGGCCAAACCTCTATCTTTTATTTTTTTAATTGAAAAAAATTTATTGAGACATAATTCACATATCATACAATTTATCTTTTTAAAGTGTACAATTCCGTGGCTTTTAAATATTCAGGGGTGGTATAGCCATTGCCACTCGCTTATTTCAGAACACTTTCCTCCATCATTCCAAAAGGAATCCCCATCCTCATTAGTGGTGCCTCCATTTCACCCCAACCTCCCTCTTAGCCGAACCAACCTACTTTCAGTCTGTATGGATTATTCTGTTTTGGAAATTTCATATAACTGAGGTCATGCAATATGTGGCCTTTTGTGTCTGGATTCTTGCACTTAGCATCACGTTTTCAAGGTTCATCCACGTTGTAGCATGTGACAGTACTTCCTTCTTGTTTATGGCTAAATACTATTCCTTGAATAAATATACTACATTTTATTTATCCATCAGTTGGTGGACATTTTTTTTTTTTACTTTTTGCTGTTTTTACTTTTTGCTATTTTAAATAATACTGTTCTGAACATTTATGTGCAAGTCTTTGTGTGATATGTCTTCGATTTTCTTGGAGCGGAAGGCTGTAATTAGAAGTGGAATAGGGAGCCACCTGGGTGGCTCAGTTGGTTGCACGTCCAACTCTGGAATTTGGCTCAGGTCATGATCCCAGGGTTGTGGGATGGAGCCCTGCATGGAGCTCCGTGCTAAGCATGGAGCTTGCTTGAGATTCTCTCTCTCTCTCTCTCTCTCTCTCTCTCTCTCTCTCTCCCACTGCCCCTCTGCCCCATTCATGTGCTCTCTCTCTCTCTCTCTAAAATAAAAAAAAAACTTAAAGAAAAAGTGGAATGCTAAGTCATATGGTAACTCTATATTTAACATTTTTAAACTCCAAATTGTTTTCTAAAGTGACTGAACTATTTTATATTTCCACCAACAGTGTGCTAGGGTTCCAATTTCTCTACATCCTTCCTCACCAACACTTGTTATTGTCCATCTTTTTTGTTATAGCCATCCTAGTGGGTAGAAGTGGTATCTCATTGTGGTTTTAGTTTGCATTTCCCAACTGATTAGTAATGTTGAATATCTTTTCACAGGCTTATTGGAGATTTGTTTGTATTATCTGAAAAATATTTATTCACACTTTGCCCAATTTTAAATTGGGATATTGGTCTTTTTATTATTGTACTATGTCAGTTTTTAATACATTCTTGATATTAGTCTCTTATCAGATATATCATTTATAAATATCTTCTCCCATTGTGTGGGTTGTCTTTTCACTTTCATGGTAGTGTCGTTTGCAACACAAAGGTTTTAAATTTTGATGAAGTGCAATTTATTTTTTCTTTGTTGTTATGCTTTTGGTGTTATATTTAAGAAACCACTGTACATGAAGTTTTGCTCCTATTTCTTCTAAGAGTTTTATAGAGTTTAGACATTACCTTTAGGTCTTTGATTGATTGTAACTGATTTTTAAAATTTTGGTGGATAATGTGATAGTGAATTTTATGTGTCAACTTAACTGGGCTAAGAGATGCCCAGAGAGCTGGAAAAACATTATTTTTGGTCGTGTCCGTTGCAGGGGGTATGGCCAGAGTCATAAAAGATGAATCCTCAAACAAAGTGCAGTTAAGTGAAGGTCCTCATACTCGAGTCAGACTGAGTGAGGCCCCAACTCCAGAATGAAGCTTCTTTTTTTTTTTTTTCAACGTTTATTTATTTTTGGGACAGAGAGAGACAGAGCATGAACGGGGGAGGGGCAGAGAGAGAGGGAGACACAGAATCGGAAACAGGCTCCAGGCTCTGAGCCATCAGCCCAGAGCCTGACGTGGGGCTCGAACTCACGGACCGTGAGATCGTGACCTGGCTGAAGTCGGACGCTTAACCGACTGCACCACCCAGGCGCCCCGCTTCTTTTTATTAGTATAATTGCTAAAGACTATGTGCATAAAGTCAGCTAAGCAAGTGTGTTAATCAATCTAATTGGTTTAGCTTTTCAAGGTTGAACTTCGAGTTAATTGGTTTCTATATCACTAGGAAGGAGATGTGAAGGAGGATCCAGCCCTGGACAATGTTAATGGCTCTAGGCATTCCTTAAGAGCTGCAGCTGAGTTCAGCTGTGTAAACATGTCCTAAGGCCTTGCACCTTCTCCAGCCCTTCCCTTTTGAAGTCTTTTCCTTTGATGGTTCTCTCCTGCATCTCCCACATGTGTCTGTGAGGGTGTTCTTCAGAAGAGATTAGCATTTGAATTGGTAGACTGATCACACTCACCAATGTGGGTGGACATCATCCAATTCATTGATGGCCTGAATAGAACAAAATGGTGGGGGGAGGATGAACTTGCTCTCCTGCTCAAGGTAGGACATCCATCTTCTCCTGCCCTTGGACAGGCATTCTTAGTTCTTTAGACTTCAGACTTAGACTAAGACTTATACCATCAGCCCCCAAGTTCTTAGACCTTTAGGTTTAGATAGGAAATATACCACTGGCTTCTCTGGGTCTTGAGCTTGCAAACAGAAGATTGTGGGACTTCCTGGCCTTCATAATTGTGTGAGCCAATACTTCAAAACAATTCCCATTCTATATATCTACCCATATCCTATTGGTTCTGTTTCTCTGGAGAGCCATGACTAATATAGGTAGGGTTCAAACTTTATTTTTTTGCATGCGGATATCCAGTTGTCCCAGCACCATTTGTTGAAAAGACTATTCTTTGCCCCATTGAATTATCTTGGCACCCTTGTAGAAATTAACCAACCATAAATGTAATAATTTATTTCTGGATTCTCAATTCAATTCCATTGATCTATATATCTATCCTATGTTAACACCTTACCGAATGGATTACTATAGCATTGCAGTAGCTTTTGGAAGTGTATAATTGTGTATAACTTTGTGTATAACTTGTGTATAACTTTGTATACACTTTGTATAACTTTGTATACAACTTTGTATAAAGTGTATAACTTTGCTTTTCTTTTTCAAACATGTTTTCACTATTCCGAGTCCCTTGTATTTCCATGAATTTTAGAATCAACTTGTCAATTTCTGCAAAAAAGACACTTGGAATTTTGATAGGGATTGAATCTATTGATCCATTTGGAGAGTATTGCCACCTTAACGATGACACCATTAAGGTGTCCATGAACACAAAATGTCTTTCCATTTGGTTAGCTCTTTCCTGGGCATGTGCACAGTTCACCCGTTTGCATCCTTCTAGATTTCTAGGAATACATTGAACTTTTTCAAAGCTCCCTCTATCTCATTTCTCAACTTTCCCTTTTAATTTTCTTTTTGTTTGTTTTTGTTTTGGTCAGCTTCTTGTTTGTTTCCATTATTACCACTGACTCAGGCAGTTGTGGTGTTAAATAATTGCTATTGATTGTTTTTGACAAATGTCAAAAGGGGAAGAAGCTGTTCTGACCCAGTTCAAATTAAGACAAGACCTTAAAAACAGGGTTTTCTGGAGAACTGCCAGACATGTTAAATGATAACTTTCTCTGAGAATGGTGTTTTGGGAGTTCTAAACCCTTTCTGTCCCTTCTAGTGGCTACTAGGCTGCTGGTTTGCATGAGTGTTGTTCTGCTGCAGAGCTGGGGAGAAGGGTGGGAATAGGGCAAGTGAAAATTCCACAAAGCTCACTGTGCTTACTGAGATACAGCAGGTTTTTTGTACACGAATGCTACACTTTTACTAATTTCCAGAGTTCTGAACAAGTTGTTTTTGGCCATTTTTGTTAGTGTTCTTGTTGTTTTTATGGAAGATCAGCTTTTCAGAGGTTCTACCATTCTCACTATTGCCACCATCTTTCCACTCTGTCTTGCCATTCATTTTTGAATAAATAATTTCTCTTAACCTCTGTTTCACCATTTGAAAAAAAGGAGACAATTCTTTCCTCAGAGACTGGTAAAGATCAAATTATACACACACACACACACTCAGGCCCACTGAAAAAAAATAGAGAAATCTGTACAAATGTGAATACAATTGTTACACCCCTTGTTGGGGAGGATATAAGTTCTGTACATTCTATCTCATATCAATCCTAGTTTTTAAATCTTTCCTGGCATGCGAATTCATCTCATTATCTTTGAAGAATTGTTCAAACAGTTTGTCATTTTAGATAGTACTGAATGCTGAGAATTTCCTCTCTCACTTGAGTCCAGACTAGAGAGAATTGGGAAACCTCCTTTGTCTCCTCTTGCTGTAGAATGAAGGATAAATCAAGAATTTGAGACAAAGAGCAGTGAAGTGATTTGTTTCCATTTACATAGCTAATAATTTGTAGACTCAGCATTGACTCCCTGGCCTGACTGACTTGCTATTTCTATTATGTCACTTGGTCTCCCAAAAGGCTGGGAGTGGGAATAACAGTTCTTTTGGTACAACTTGTTCTTCATTATATATATTATTTTTAGAGACAGTAGGGAAAGATGGATTATCTGATCCAAAGCCATAGGATAGAAATGAAATTTTATTTAGAATGGAAGCATTACTGGGGCGCCTGGGTGGCGCAGTCGGTTGAGCGTCCAACTTCAGCCAGGTCACAATCTCGCGGTCCATGAGTTCGAGCCCCGCGTCGGGCTCTGGGCTGATGGCTCAGAGCCTGGGGCCTGTTTCCGTTTCTGTGTCTCCCTCTCTCTCTGCCCCTCCCCCGTTCATGCTCTGTCTCTCTCTGTCCCAAAAATAAATAAACATTGAAAAAAAAATTAAAAAAAAAGAATGGAAGCATTACTGGAGTTCCTGTTTGGCTTAGTCGGTAGAGCATGCAACTCTTGCTCTCGGGGTCATGAATTCAAGCCCCACACTAGGCGTGAAGCCTACTTAAAAAAAAAAAATTGAAGCATTATTAGCCCCAGCTTAGTATAGGTAAGTAAGGAACTCATCTGACTTTTCAAAAATTCTGTTTAAATTGTTTACTGTAGGCTGCAGATGAGCTTGAACCTCCTGCAGAAAGTGGACCAGGAAATTTTCAAGGAAATCTATAGCTACTAAGCTAAGTTTTCAAAAGCCACCGTTACTTGCTTCAACCTATAAAGTGCAAAATGTTGCACAAATAGCCCATATAATTAATTTACAATTACCTTTTGAGCAGGAAAGGCATTCATTTGGCCTTAACTCACTGGTCTCAGTGGTCATCACTAGTCCTTTTTATGCCATGAACTTTCCACTATTAAGTTTAACTTATTTCTCAGTGCTTAGTATACCTTGGGGTAATTTTTTCAGAAATGTTATGAAGGTAATAGATTGGGCCCTTGAATAACAAAGAATGGATTTCTGTTGCCTTCATGCATGAACAACACCTCAGCTGGACCATAGACAATTAGATTACAAATGTTTCTGCTCTGAAGATACAGGCATAGGTATAGACATAGTTCCACTTATTAATATAAAGTTACAACATTTCATGAGTTCTAGAGAAAGGATCTGTATGGTTTACTAAAGGGACTGCACAGAAAGCCTCAGGCCCTGGTTTGAGTGTTTTAGATGCTCCTGAGGGTATCTGCTGGTGTCTTTTGAAAGTCTGCCAAGGAGGGGTGCCTGGGTGGCTCAGTTGGTTAAGCATCCAACTTTGGCTCAGGTTATGATCTCACAGTTCATGAGTTTGGGCCCCACATCAGGCTCTCTGCCATCAGCGCAGAGCCTACTTCAGATACTCTGTCTCCCTCTCTCTCTGCCCCTCCCCTTCTCGTGCTCTCTCTCTCTCTCAAAAATAAATAAACCTTTTTTATTTTATTTATTTTTATTTTTTTATTTATTATTATTATTATTTTTTCAATATATGAAATTTATTGTCAAATTGGTTTCCATACAACACCCAGTGCTCATCCCCAAAGGTGCCTTCCTCAATGCTCATCACCCACCCTCCCCAATAAACCTTTTTTAAAATTAAAAAAAAAAAAAAAGTCTGCTAAGAAGTAGTGACTCTGCACTGGAGGGTGTGGACAGAAGGCTGGAAAAGGATTCAGTCTCCATGGCAACATGACTAAAACCTTGCCAAATAAACTGCCCTTCTTTTGTTGCAATTTCAGGTTCAAAGGTTCTCAAAGTACAAAGATCTGAGGTCTAGCCTCCTGCCAACAATGGAAAGGCATAGAGGCTAGGGCTCAGTCAGATCCAGTGGAAGATAGATCCCAAAGTTCATTAACCCTAAGGTGGACAATCTGAGGCCAATAAATACCAGGATAATGTAATAATCCATATTCATTTCCAAGATGTAACTAGTGTATATGGCTTAACCCGCCACACTATAGGAATAATAATAGCTAATATGTTCTAAGTGTTTACACATATTGATTCTTTTAATTCTCAAACAACCTTAAGAACTAGGAACTATTATATCATTCCCATTTTATAGATAAAGAAACTAAGGCAAAGAGAGGACCAATCAGTTGCCCAAGGTTATATCCTCATCAAGTGGTGAAGCCTACAGTAAAATTGATTGAGGCTGATAGCAATGATAGCAAAGGCTTTGCTTGTCTCCATTACACTGTATTGGTATAATGACATAGTAAATTTTATCATCATGAATGTCTTTAAAATTACTATTGCATTATCTTTAAAAAGAGAATTTACTGATTCTGACTATACAGAGTATTGTAGGAAAATGTGTAATGAACACATTGATGAATACAGCTTTAGATTTTGGGCTTGGGATCACTGAAGTACTTTTGCCTGGGTTCAACTGCTTCTCCTACCTGCTGCTCTTCCCCTTTTGTGACTACTTTTGTTGCTTGCAAACACATTTCTTAAAATGATATGTACTGTGAAGGACTTTAGATGAGATAATCACTCAGGTTTCTTTTGACTCTAAAATTCTGTGATCCTGTAAGAATTGTTAAAGAAGGGTGTTATGCCTATTAAAGTCATCAACATAAATTGAAGTGATAAAAATATATTGGATATGCTGAGGGGAAACAGGTGCACTCATATATTACGTAGTTCATTCGTTAAATTTGTTCTTGAGAGCAGTTTGTGTGTGTGTGTGTGTGCGCGTGCGTGCGTGTGTGCCTGTGGGCATACAGCTATAAAAATCTGGTATTTCTACTTTTAGAGGATTATGTCAGTTAGGAATGCTTGTAGCTATAAATAACAAAAAACTTGACTTACAGTGGCTTAAATGCCTAGGGTTTTTAGTACTTTCCCCTTATTCGTAGAAAGGTGAGTATAGTACAATAAGATATTTTGAGAGAGAGACCACATTCACATAACGTATATTACACTATGTTGTTATAATTGTTCTATTTTATTATTAGTTGTTTTTAATCTCTTAATAAGCCTAATTTATACATTAAACTTTATCATATATATATATATATATATATATATATATATATATATATAGGAAAAAACCTAATGTATACAGGGTCTGGCACTATCAATGGTTTTGGGCATTCACTGGGGGTCTTGGAATGTGTCTCCAGAGTTAAGGGGGGACTACTGTATGTTTCTTGCCTAGCAAGAGGTCTAGAGGCAGGTAGTTTCTGGCAGGGGTTCAGCAGTCCAACCTTGTTCAGGATGGACCTCTGGGGATGCTCTTGGCCTTTCTGATTTGGTTACAAGATGCTTTTTGCATTCATGCAAATTCACCACACAGACGTCTCACTGCAGAATGAGAATTCAGTGACAGCCCCAGCTGTCTGGATCTGCCATGGTGTTCACGCTGAGCTGCTCCCAGCCAGTGACTGACACAGCCGGGGTTACAGCACAGGGCCATTCCTGCAAGATGCTGTAAAAGAGTAGTGGACAGTTGGCAACATTTGCATAAGGCCCTTAGATTAGATATAGTAATGGATCAAAGTTATTTTTTTAATTTTGACCATTGTACTGTAGTTATGTCCTTTTTATTTTTTATTTTTTTTTAATTTTTTTTCAACGTTTATTTATTTTTGGGACAGAGAGAGACAGAGCATGAACGGGGGAGGGGCAGAGAGAGAGGGAGACACAGAATCAGAAACAGGCTCCAGGCTCCGAGCCATCAGCCCAGAGCCTGACGCGGGGCTCGAACTCAGGGACTGAGAGATCGTGACCTGGCTGAAGTCGGACGCTCAACCGACTGCGCCACCCAGGTGCCCCATTTATGTCCTTTTTAAAGGAAGTACACACAGAAATGTTTAGGGATTAGGGAATATTATATCCACAACTTATCTCAAATGGTTTGAAAAAAAAGTATACACAGAAAGAATGGTAAAGTAAACATGGTAAATGTTAATATGTGGGGAATCTGGTATACAAAAATTCTTTTTTTTTTTTTTGAGACTTTTCTGTAAGTCTGGAATTGTTTCAAAATAAAAAATGAAACATATGTAAAGCAATACCCTGAGATTCAAACTAGGTCTCATAATAGGTATGAATTTGTCAGGTTTTATGGTACAATAAATGGGGGAAATGGTATGCTGTTACTAGTTCACCCTATGTTGTATTTCCTTATCTCTTAGACGTTTCTGTGCTAATTTATCTAATACCAGTGATAACTTGCTACTTTTCAATGTAAATTAAAAAGCAAAAACAAAAACCAGTTTTCAAAGTCCTACTTTTATAAGAGAAAACCAGTGGGAAGCAGAATTTGGTGGGTCAGGTGTCGTTGTGCTGACTCATCTGCCTTGCCCTTTCTCTCCTGCTCAGCCTCTGACCTTATGTCCAATCTCTGGGGTCTGTGGTTCCAACCTTAGTTTCTGTCCCCTGGGCCCTTTGGTCTCCATGCTTTGTGTTCACTCCAGAATTAGGGCCTTAAAACTGCTGAACTTTGGTTCAGATTGCCTCTTTGCCCGTGGTATCTCTTATTGCCTTAAATAATATTCTTTGTCTAAGCCTGGACTCTAGAACCCACCACTCTTACCTGTCCTTTGGCTCAACAAGCTTCAACCCATTCTACCCTCCTCTCCCCCAACTGGTCAGAGATAAGACCAAATCTGTTTACTCCTATTCATGCCTTCAACACACACTTACTAAAGGTCTACTAAGAACTAGGCACCATCTAAAGCCCAGGGAACAAAACAGCCCAAAACTATGCTCTCATACAGAACCAACATTCTAGTACAGGGAGGCAGAAAACAAAATAAATAAGTCAATATACAGTTTGTTAGATGGGGATAGGTTGCTGCAGAGCAAAATAAAGCTTGTTTTATGTGACCTGTGCCTCCAGACCTGAAAGGCAGTAACCAGGAATAAAAGAAATCAGGAGGTAGTGGTTCACTATGAATCCTGAGAGATGAGCCAACAACACTTTTCTAGTAAGAGAAACGAAGAGCTATTGCACCCAGTCAAGCTGGCACAAGTCGTTAAATTCTTTCTAAGAAGGAGAATAAGCAGAGTGCAATTGGACCTTCTTGGAAAATGAATTGTGTGGTCTTTTGACAGCAATGATAAGTACCTCGTTGAGAACTGGCATCCTGGTTTCCGGCTAGGGCAGCCCATGTATGATATTAATAAGGAGATTCCAGGGGCTGGGAACCTCCAGGGCGTAATTGGCTGTCTTCACCAAGACTAAATCCGAGCTGCAGTTTACAAAGGCATTTATCATGTCCTGTGGCTGTTCCATGTGGTTTTTGTCATTCAGGCACATGTTCAGTGTTAAGAGTCAGGCTGGTAACAGTTACTAGACTTTGGACTGAGGAGCTGCCAGGAGGAGGGAAGGAAAAGAGCTTCTGTGTCTCTGCCCCCCTGCCTCACCCTTACCCCAGCCTCAGGTCCTAAATACCCCAGAGCTGTGCTTAAGCGACCCATGGTGTCTCATCACATGTCCCCTGGAGCAGGGAGAATGGGGTCTGCTCCAAAATTGTCCTCATTCCATTATGTACCTTTTAATTAAAAAAAAAAAAATTACATTATTTTATGGTAAGAGATCTCAGAAACAAAACAATCTGATGAAGCCATCTCACTCTCGGCTGTCTTCAAAGTTGAGTGTGCACATCAGGCATCTAAGGGAGTAAAAGGGAGATTCGTGGGCCCCAAGCCAGATTTACAAAGTCAGAATCTCTGTGGTAGATCCAGGTGGCTGGTATGGCCACTGAAGTTTGAAAATCCCTTCCCTTTTCCCAACGACTTTATAAAATAGGCACCTGTTGTCCAAATTTTGCTGATGGTAAGACATCCCTGGCGTCCTGTTAAGCAAACTCATTCATAGGCCCCATCCAAACTCCTGAATCAGAATCTCCAAGACAGAGGCCTGGAAATTGTCTTTTAATTTAGCGCCCCCCCCCCCCCCCCCCCCCCCCCCCCGCTTTTTTTTAATCCTCAGAGGAATCTGAGCACTCCGCAATGGAGGCCTCCCTAAAATAGGTGATTTTTGTTTGTTTATTTATTTATTTTTGAGAGACAAAGAAAGAACACAAGTGGGGGAGGGGCAGAAAGAGAGTGAGACACAGAATCTGAAGCAGGCTACAGGCTCCAAGATGTCAGCACAGAGTCCGACGCGGGGCTTGAACTCATGGACTGTGAGGTCATAACCTGAGCAGAAGTCAGAAACCCAATCGACTAAGCCACCCAGGCCCCCAAAATAGGTGATTTTTTTTTTAAAAGATGGGAAAGGGAGGCTACCACTGTCAGACTAGCAGAGAAGGCATGTCATAGATGAGCCCTGGACTGGCTTCCCTTGGGTTAAGTGTCCAGTTCTAGTTCAAGCTGCTGTGGCCAGTGAGGATGGGGTCACATGGTATAAAATATGACCATTTATATCATGGAAAGGAATGTCAGAGTTTCTGAAACTATAACCACAGCAACAAAAAGCACAGATGTGACCTAACTTTTGAGTAAAGGCTTGAGGGGTTTTCAATGTATTGTAAATGAAATTGGCAATTTAATAGGAATAAAGCAAGAAAAGATGTGGAAGGAGAGTTTAAGCTGAAAACCAACAGCACACATACATGTCAGAGTCTGAGTTTTCAGTGGGAGCCTTCCTGTTCCTCTTTGCTTGAACTATCCTGAGTTCACCACTAACTCTGGCCACCAATGGATTGCTGCCCTTATTGGAACAATTGCTCAGAAGGAAAGGAAATAGATATAAGGTAGAAATTCTGATTCCACGTTGCTCTCCCTATAAGATTCCCAAAAGCCATGCAGATGAAGTAATAATCTCTGAATATAAACTCAGAGCTTGCTCCAGCGATTGCCTGGTGTGTTGCGAGGTTGTTTGACCCCGTGGCATGTCACATGCTCCTCTAGACCACAGATTCTCCAACCGTTTGGTTTTAGGGACTTTTTACACTAATCAAAAGTATTGAGAATTCCACAGAGCTTTTGTTTAGGTGGGTTACATCTACTGATATTTACTATATCTGGGATTAAAACAGAAATCCTTAACATTTTTAGTTATTGATTCATTTTTAAAATAACAATAATAAAGGTATATGTGAACATAAATGTTTTTTCAAAAAACTTTTGGTGATACAAGTACCACTGTTTTACCTTTTTGCAAGTATCTTTAATGTCTGGCTTAATAAAAGGCAGCTGGATTCTCATATCGGCTTCTGCATTTGATCAGGTGTGATATCCCATGTCGTAAAGCCTCTGGAAAACTCCATAGCATCCTCATGAGAGAATGATCGTGGAAGAGGCCTCATAGACTCCCTCAAAGGGCTTTGGGGATTCCCAGATATCCTCAAACCACACTCAGAACTGCCATTGTAGTTATGAGAGTTGGTAAGAATAGAGGCCAGGCTTTGGAAAACGTAAATTATTTTTTCTTCTTTTTTTTACATAGTTTGAGTAATGTAGTTTTTTGTTTGTTTGTTTATTCTCGAGAGAGAGAGAGCATAAGCATGAGCAGGAGAGGAGCAGAGACAGACAGAGACACAGAATCCAAAGCAGGCTCCAGGCTCTGAGCTGTCAGCACAGAGCCCAACACGGAGATCCAACTCACCCACTGTGAGATCATGACCTGACCTGAAGTCGGGCACTTAACCAACTGAGCCACCCAGGCACCTCTATTTTTTTCTTTTTTTTTCTTTTTTCTTATTTATTTATTTATTTATTTATTTTTAAAAAATTTTTTTTAACGTTTATTTATTTTTGAGACAGAGAGAGACAGAGCATGAACGGAGAGGGTCAGAGAGAGGGAGACACAGAATCTCAAACAGGCTCCAGGCTCTGAGCTGTCCGCACAGAGCCTGACGCGGGGCTCAAACTCACGGACCGCGAGATCATGACCTGAGCCGAAGTCGGCTGCTTAACCGACTGAGCCACCCAGGCACCTCTATTTTTTTCTTTTTGAATGTAAACTATTTATTGCTTGGCTCTTGTTCTCTTAGTCTCTAGCTTCGTAACTTTCTCCAGCCCCTCATCAAATTCATTCTCCACTGCCATCAGCATCTCAAAATAATGCATTAACATTTATTGAGCAGTTTCTCTATGCTAGGTCCTTGTCTAAACACTCTACATGCATTATCTCCTTTCATCTTTATACCAATTGTGAACAATAGAAAATATATTCGTCTCTGTCCTCAGTTTCTGGCACAGAGCTGCTAAAACCCTTGTAATTTCTTTTTTTTTTTTTTTAATTTTTTTTCAACATTTATTTATTTTTGGGACAGAGAGAGACAGAGCATGAACGGGGGAGGGGCAGAGAGAGAGGGAGACACAGAATTGGAAACAGGCTCCAGGCTCTGAGCCATCAGCCCAGAGCCCGACGCGGGGCTCGAACTCACGGACCGCGAGATCGTGACCTGGCTGAAGTCGGACGCTTAACCGACTGCGCCACCCAGGCGCCCCAAACCCTTGTAATTTCTTAAGTGATAAGGGCATGAGGAGCATCTTTTGTTCTAATATTTGGTCTCTGTCCCCGGTTCCCAAATCCCTTGGAATTTCCTGGGTGATAGCAGTGCCTTTGTTCTAATGAAGTGATGCTTGCTAGGATCCTGGATGGGAGCTGGCCACCAGAAGGACCAAGCCACAAATAGAAGCTTGGAATTTTCAGCTCCGCTCCCCCATTCTCTAGAGAGAGGCTGGAAATAGAATTAATAATTAATCATGCCTACGTGATGAAGTGCTCATAAAAATCCCAGAAGTATAGAGTTCAGAGAGCTTCCAGGTTGTTGAATACATGGAGGTGCTGGGAGAGAGGTGTGCCTGGAGAGGGCAGGGAAACTCCACACCCTTGTGCACATACCTTGCCCTACACTTCTCTTCTGTCTGGACATTCATCTGTATTCCTTATCATATCCTTACATATGGTAAACAGTAAGTAAACTGTTTCCTGAGTTCTGTGAGCTGCTGTAGCAAATAAACTGAACATGAGAAAGGGGTCACGGGACCTTCCAATGCATTGCCAGTCGGTCAGAAGCACAGGTGACAATGTGGACTTGTGATTGGCATCTGAAGTGAGGAGGGGCAGTCTTTTAGGACGGAGCCTTTAACCTATGGGATCTACTCTATCTCCAGGTAGATAGGGTCAGAACAGATTTGAGGGGTGCCTGGTTGGCTTAGTCAGTTAAGAGTCCAACTTTTGATCTCGGCTCAGATCATGATCTTGAGGTTTTTGAGTTTGAGCCTACGTCAGGTTCCTCAGTGGCGGTGTGGAGACTGGGATTTTCTCTCTCTCTCTCTCTTTCTGGCCCTCCCTTGCTCTCTCTCTCTCAAAATAAATAAATGAAACAAACAAACAAATGAAAAGAATGGATTCAAATTGTAGGATGCCCAGCTGATGTCACAGAGAATTATTTGGTGTGAGAAGAACCCTCACAATCTGGGGTCAGAAACGTCCTGAGTGTAGTAGCCACTCCATAGTAGAGGAGAAACACAGGAGGAGAATGGAGGTCTTCTTTTTTTTTTTTTTAATTTTTTTTTTTTACATTTATTTATTTTTGAGAGATAGAGAGAGACAGCATGAGCAGGGGAGGGGCAGAGAGACAGGGAGACACAGAATCAGAAGCAGGCTCCAGGCTCTGAGCTGTCAGCACAGAGCCTGATGCAGGGCTTGAACCCACGAACCGTGAGATCATGACCTGAGCCGAAGTTGGGCGCTTAACAGACTGACCCACCCAGGCGCCCCAAGAATGGAGGTTTTCTTAACATAAGCCGAGAAGGCAGGCAGTAGCATTACTCCTATCTTACTGATGAGGAAAAGAAGGCATTGGAGAAGCATAGTAATACACCCCAAATCACAGAACGAGTAAGTTAAGAAACCAGAACTCTAACCCAGACTTCCTGCTTTTAATTATTTGATCTTTCTAAGTAGTAAGTAGCCCATTTTAAGCTCAAATATAATTTTGAAGCAAAATTTCTCATTTTGTGAATCCCCTGTGTGTTTTCAGTTTGGGGATATTCAGCTCAGAAGATTACATGTCTCTTGGGAGCCCTACAGTTTGAAGTTTTCTCCTTGCCTGTAGTTTGGCTTCTGAAAGCTTGGAGTCTTTGACAGAATGTCGCTTTGGGGCAATCGTAGTCTCAAATACATACCCTTTGAGTTTTGTTTGTTTGTTTTTGTCACCACTGTTGTTCTACCCATTTGTAGTGGGTTGAATAGCATCACCCAAAAATTCCTGTCATGGAACCTCGGGATGTGACCTTATATGGAAATAGGGTCTTTGCAGATGTTATTAAGATAAGGCTTGAAGTGACATCATACTGGATTAGGGCAAGCCCTAAATCCGATGAGAATGCCTTCATAAAAGACGTGAAAAAAACCACAAAGTGACACAGGAAAGAAGGTCATGTGAAGACAGAGGCAGAGACAGGAGTTAGCTGCCACAAGCCAAGAAACACCAGGAGCCACCAGAACCTGGAAGAGGCAAGGACAGTTTCTCTTCTAGGGACATTGGAGGGAGTGTGGCCCTGCCAACACCTGAATTTCAGATTTCTGGACTCCAGAAATGTGACAGAAAGAAATTTCTCTTGTGGCCACTCGTTACAGCAGCCCTGGGACACTAATGTGCCATCCTTTAAGACCTCCCCCACAACTCCCTCCTTTCCATGGCCTTCCTTTATCATCTAAGAGAGAGGTGTTTCCCCTCCTCTGAACTCCAAGAGGACTTGCTGTCTGTGCCATCGCGGAATTCTTAGGCTTCTATTTTGTGTGTGTCAGCTTCTCCAGAAGGAAAGTTCAGGGCTTTTTGCTTTAAAAAAAAAATTTGGGGGGCGCCTGGGTGGCGCAGTCGGTTAAGCGTCCGACTTCAGCCAGGTCACGATCTCGCGGTCCGGGAGTTCGAGCCCCGCGTCAGGCTCTGGGCTGATGGCTCAGAGCCTGGAGCCTGTTTCCGATTCTGTGTCTCCCTCTCTCTCTGCCCCTCCCCCGTTCATGCTCTGTCTCTCTCTGTCCCAAAAATAAATAAACGTTGAAAAAAAAAATTAAAAAAAAATTTTTTTTTAAGTTTATTTATTTTTGAGAGAGAGAGAGAGAGAGAGACCAAGCGCTAACAGGGGAGGGGCAGAGAGAGAGAAGGAGAGAGAGGCACAGAATCTGAAGCAACCTCCAGGCTCTGACCTGTCAACACAGAACCTGACGCTGGGCAGGAACTCACGAGCCATGAGATCATGACGTGAGCCAAAGCCAGACACTTAGCTGACTGAGCCACTCAGGTGCTCCAGAAAGTTCATTTTTAAACCCTTCCCTGAGTCTCTGCTTAGCTCCTAACTGGGTAATATACATACATTAAGTGTTTAATACATAATTGTTGAATGCATAGTTTTCCATTTAATGAATCCATTCAACAAATATTGAGTGCCTATGATCCATCAGGCATTTTTTTCTTGCCTTTGGGGTAAATTCATGAACAAAAATATAAAATTCTGTCCATGTGAGCTTCCATTCTAGTGAGAATGTCAGTTTATGTATTGAAATTCAGATGCCCTAGGCCCATGTTTCAGACTAGTTTTTGTAGCTTTCCCTGTCCCTTTATGGTGTGGATCCCAGTTTCTAATGACGGAACTATTCTGGCCTCCATTCAGATCTTCCTCTGGAGTGCCAAGGTCAAGGAGTGACCTTGAAGGCATTTCAGTTCTCTCAGAATAATTCTCTCTCATAAACCTTCCTGTGTCCTGAAGTCCCTTCTGTCCATTTAAACATGTTTATAAGCTGTGTTGTAAGCTCCACCTCTGGAGGCTGTATTTGTAAATCGGCATGCAGGCTGAGAAACGAGGAGGGCACACACAAACATGGGCCCACTGTCAGCTAGGACCCAACGCTTTGGTCTAGTCCCACACAGGTGGCTCTGTGCCACTTTTGCTGGAATCTGTGGCCCATCGGCTGTTCTCCATTGCTGCCAAAGTACAAGACTCTCTCTTTTCTAACTGGGGACAAATGCCAGACACGAGGGCCACATGTAGGGATAAGTAGGGTATGTTTGTTTTTTTTTTTTTTTTAATTTTTTTTTTTCAACGTTTATTTTATTTTTGGGACAGAGAGAGACAGAGCATGAACGGGGGAGGGGCAGAGAGAGAGGGAGACACAGAATCGGAAACAGGCTCCAGGCTCTGAGCCATCAGCCCAGAGCCCGACGCGGGGCTCGAACTCACGGACCGCGAGATCGTGACCTGGCTGAAGTCGGGCGCTTAACCGACTGCGCCACCCAGGCGCCCCTGTAGGGTATGTTTTTATAGGAGAAATGTGTAGAACAAAAAATGGTGTTCTCTGGCCTCATTTTGATTTTTCAGCCTCGAGGAAACTGATTGATACGAAATCCAGTCGTAGTTGATTTGACGAGTGGTGGTGGGTGGTGGTAAAGACAAAATACCAGTGCATCCGTCAATCTGCCCTTAGTCCTTCGAGAGTGTGGTAAAATAGCCCTCTCATAAACTGTTCCTGGGAGAAAGTAAGGGCAATTGATATAGACTTTCTAGGGAGAATTTGGGCGATATATTTCAAAAACCTTAAAATGTTCATCCTCTCTTATTAAGTAATTTTATTTACAGGAATTGATCTTGAGGAAATAATCTTATATTTTCACAAATACTTATTCAGAAAGATCTTTTTTTGCAGTGTTCTTTAGAATAATGAGAAGCAACACAAATATCCAACAACACAGAATCGGTTAAATGAACAATGTTACATCTATGTGTTAGAATATGAGCTGGCCATTAACAATTATATTCAAAGATTGGAAAATGTTAATTTTTAAGGTAAGTGATGAGTACATGAGGGTTCATTTTAACATTCTATATACCTTGGGGTGTGGTTGACATTTTCCATGACAAAAACTAAAATCTCTTGGTTCTCAAAGAATGTTTTACATCTAATAGAAAATGCTTATAAGGCCTTAAGTGGAAAATGCAGCTTATCAAACAGTATGTATAGACGTATTGTAGGATTCCGCTGGGTTTGTTTTGTAAGACAAAACTAAGATACACACACACACACACACACAAACGCATATATATATATATATATACACACACACACACACATGTTATATTTTTATATTGTGATATAAAAATTTTTTTATATTGTGATATTGTGTGTGTGTGTGTGTGTGTGTGTGTGTGTAGTGGCTGTTCCTGGATTGTACAAACATAGGAACTGTGGGGTCAGTTGGTAGAGCATACAAATCTTGATCTTGGGGTTGGGAGTTTGAGCCCCATGTGGGGTATAGAGATTACTCAAAAATAAAATCTTATTTTAACAGTCTATTTACTTCTTTTTGTTTATTTATTATATTTTGAGACAGAGAGAGAGAGAGAGAGAGAGCGAGTGGGGGAGGGGCAGAGAGAGAGAGGGAAACAGAATCCCAAGCAGGTTCCATGCTGCCAGTGCAGAGCCAGACTCAGGACTCGGGCCCATGAACTGTGAGATCATGACCTGAGCTGAAATCAAGAGCTTGACACCTAACCTACTGAGCTACCTAGGCACCCCTTAAGTTTTATTTATTTTAGTAACCTCTACATCCCACGTGGGGCTCAAACTCATGACCCCAAGATCAAGAGTCACATGTTCTTTCTACTGAGCCAGCCAGGTGCCCCTAAAAATAAAATCTCTAAAAATAAAAAATAAAATTTTTTATAAGTGTGGGAACTCTAGATTGATTTTTTCTTTTATACTTCATATTTTTAAGCATTTAATAAGCATACATTACTTTTATAATCAGCAAAATAATAGTTCAGTATTAAAAGAGAGATGAGAACTGTTTAAAACAATTTTTTTAATGTTTATTTTTGAGAGAGAGAGAGTGCAAGCAGGGGAGGGGCAGAGAGAGAGGGAGACCTAGAATCCAAAGCAGGCTCCAGGCTCTGAGCTGTCAGTGCAAAGCCTGATGCAGGGCTCAAACTCACAGACCACAAGATCATGACCTGAGCCAAAGTCAATGTTTAACTGACTGAGCTACCCAGGTGGTCTGGGAGAACTTTTAAAGGCAAGATTGAGAGTCAGTCACATAAGTCTGGTCCTGCATGACTGGGGAAAGTTTTATAACTTTCCTGAGCCTCAGTTTTGTGTATACAGTAAGAAAAAAATTTCCCTACTTGTTGAAGTTTATATGAAGTTTAAACAAAACAATGCTGAAAAAGCTTTTAACATGATATCTAATAGAGAGTAAGGGCTCAGTAAATGTTATTTTAATAAAACTCAGGTCTGACATCTGCTGTGGTCATGATAGCATAACTGATAGTTGATTAGACTTCCTGCAATAAATAAGTAGAAAACTGGGCAAAACGTATGAAGTAAGTCTGTGCAGACATTGGGCAACAGCAATGCAGAACTTTGATTCCTGAGAGAAGGAAAACAAATTTAGTGAACCTTCAGCCTCACTGAAACAAGGGGCAGGCATAGATCAGAGTTGGGGAGGTTGACACAACTGGAATTTGTGGGCCAAGTTACCTGAGGGAAAAAAAGTATGCAGAAAAAGGACTGTGTAAGTATTTATAGGGTCCCCATGAGTCTTGGTCTAAATAGTGGGCTGTACATGTATAAGGCAAGACTCTATAGGCTGGGCACATAACAACATTACCAGAGAAAGAAAAACTACCAGGGACCTGCAAACTGAACAATCACTGAAGTTTGCAGAGGGTTGAGGAATATTCTAGTTCCAACCAGCCAGATATTCTGTAGATTCCAGAAAGACCATGCTTTAGAAATAAGGCAAAAGTCATCCTAAAATAATGGGTACTTTAGACTCACACAAGAAAAGGTTGAGAATTTGCTTCAAAAAGACCAAGCTGGGGGTGCCTGGCTGGTTCAGTCAGTAGAGCATGCAACTCTTGATCTTAGGGTTGTAAGTTCGAGCCCCACGGTGGGTGTAGAGATTACTTAAAATTTTTTTTAAATTAAAAACAAAACCAAAACAGACAAACAAATAAACACAGAAAGACCAAACTGATCTCCAACTAAATTAACTTCCTGTGAGTATAAAGCTCAACATTTTTTTAAAGGAGAAAAACATAGATCTAGACACTTAACAATGAGACACCCACTATGTTCAGAATCCAATAAATACATTACTAGAAGTGTGAGAAAACATGAAAATATGATTTTTAGCCAGGGGTCAATAGAAACAGATCCAGCAGTGACAGACATGAAGAAATCAGCAGACAGGACTTTAATGATGCTTTTGTAAATATGTTTAAGAATAAAAAACAAAACAAAACAAAACAAAAAAACCTCAATGTACACAATGAGAAACATGGAAAATTATAATAAAAGAGCCAAGTGTAACTTCTAGATCCAAAAATTAGAAATGCATATCTCATTGGATGGGCTTAACAGAAGACTGCACACCGCAGAAGAAAAGATCAGTGAACTTGAAGATGTATGGGGAGAAAAAAAGTCAAAACTAAAGCTCAGAAGGAAAAAGAGTGGGGGCTGGAGGGAGAAACAAATGAAGAGAACCCCACTGACCTGTGGGACAATATCAAGCAGTCTAATACATGTGATTTTAGTCCCAAAAGGAGAGAGTGCAGAAAAGTTATTTGAAGAAATAATGACTGAAATTCCAGATTTGATTTTTAAAATATATATATTTACCAAGTGATGTGACAAGCTCAACACCAAAAAACATAAACACAAAGAACTACATCAAGACATAGCTTAATCAAAGTGCTGAAAACCAATAATAAAGTGAATATATTAAAAACAACCAGAGAAAGAAAGACACATCACACTCAGGGGAACAAGAGGTCTACTGACTTACACATGAGAAATAATGTAAGTCAGAAGACACAAAATAATATAGAAAGAAAGAAAATGTTATTTTAGAACTCCATATGCAATAAACACAGCCTTTAAAAAGGCAGACTAAATAAAGATATTTTTAGATAATATCTAAAAAGCTAATACTAGCAAGTAATTGTTGCCTGCATTACAATAGCTAATATTAAAATAAACAATAGCTAATTATTAGAAGGTAAATATTGCCTAAAATACAAGATACGGAAAAGGAAGTTTCTTAGTTTATAAGGAAAAAATACCAGTTCTATACAGAAAAATAAAGGTCATTGAAAACAGTAAATATGTGAGCAAAAGTTTTCTCATTATTAAAATTTTCTTCAGAGACAATTGTGTGAGTAAAACAAAACTAATATCAATATATTTGGGATCAATAACATATGTGTAAGTGAAAGGTCTGACCATGGAAGATGGGGAACAGAAATGGACTGTTGTAGGTCTAACATTATGTAACAGCACAATTTCATTTGAGGATAAACTGTCATAAGGTAAAGATGCATGCTGTTAACCCCAGAGCAATCACTATAAAAATAAAATAAAGATGTATAAACAATAAAGGAGATTAAATTAAATATTAAAAAATAATTTGAAGGAAAGCAGCAAACATGAAAAAATGAACAAAGAAGAGATGAGACAAATAGAAAATGAACAACAAGATGATTGATGTAAAAAATCCAACAATATGGGGCATCTGGGTGGCTCAATTGGTTAAGTGTCTGACTTTGGCTCAGGTCATGATCTCATGGTTCATGAGTTTGAGCCCCATATGGGGCTCTGTGCTGACAGCTCAGTGCCTGGAGCCTGGTTCAGATTCTGTGTCTCCCTCTTTCTCTGCCCCTGCCCTGCTCTTTCCCTCTCTCAAAAATGAATAAACATTAAGGAATTTTAAAATTCTTTATTAAAAAATTTTTTTAAAATCCAACAATTTGCATACTTGCATTAAATATAAACACATCAGCTAAAAGCAGACATCATTAGATTGGGAGAAGACAAGATCCATGTAAGTAGTTTAAAAGAAACACACTCTAAATGTAAAGACAGAGTTTCAAAATAAAAGAATGAAATAAAATATACCATGCAAATATTAATCAAAATAAAGCAACATTAAAATGGACTTCAGGACAAAGACTATTACCAATGTAGAGAGACGTTTCATAATGATAAAAGGGTCAATTCGTTATGAAGACATAACAATTATAAATGTGTATCCACTTAGTAAGAGAACATACATAAAGTAAAAAGTGATAGAATTAAAAAGAAAAATAGACAAATCCACAATTATCATTAGAGATTTTAATACTCCTCTCTCAATAATTGTTAAGTGGATGAACAATCAGTAAGGATATCGGTTTGAAAACACCATCAGTATGACCCAACTGGCACAGATAAAATACTGTATCAACAGTGGAAGATTACATATTCTTTTCAAGTACATGCAGAATATTCACCAAGAGAGACCACATGGTAGGGTATAAAATGTCTTAATAAATTTAAAATGAATACTTTTTGATAATGCAATTAAATGAGAAAACTCTATGAAATCTCCAAATATTCGGAAATTAAACAACACACTTCTAAGTAACCCATGGGTCAGAGAAGAAATTATCAGAGAAGTTAGAAATCGTCTCAAGCTGTATGATAATGAAAATATAAAATATCAGAATTTGTGAGATTCAGTTAAAGCAGCGATTAGAAGGAAATTTACACCTCTAAATACTTATATTAGACACAAAGAAAATTCTAAAATCAACAACATCTAAGCATTCCACCTTAAGAAGCTCAAAAAGATGAGCAATACAAGTTCAAAGTTAAGTGGAAGGTAGGGAATAAAGGTAAGAGAAGACTAAAACAAAAGATTCATTTGAAGGGTCAGTACAATTGATAAACATTTAGGTGGACAGAACAAGAAAAAGGGGAAGAGAACACAAGTTACCTGTATCAGAAACAAAAGAGAGGATATCACTATAGACTAACAGCACTTATGACAACTTGGATGAAATTGAGAAATTCTTTAAAGGTATAAATAAGACATAGCAAGATGTGGAGTGTAATATTCAGAGTCTGGGCTCTGGAGCCCGGCTGCTAAGATGTGAATCTATGCTCCTTTACTCATCAGCCACATAAGTTTGGGCAAATTCTTTAATTTTCTGTGCCTCAGTTTCTTCCTCTGTAAAATTAGGATCATAGGGTTTTGTGAACATTAAATGAGTTCGATTTTATCATTTCTTAAATCTTCTATGATTTTTCTGGATTGAGATTTAGGATTGGTTCTGAAGGTTCAAGTGAAAGGGAGGTGGAAATTTTGGGGCAGTGTTAGAGCTTCTTCTGGTCTCTAAGATGGACTATTAATGAAAATAGCTAGAAAGTTCACATACACAGTTCGAAAGTCTAGTGGTAGTTTGTTTAAATTCAACATAGGAAATCAACCAGCTTAAGAAAAGAAGAAACAAACCCTGATGAAACATAGTCCCCTTTGCCTTGACCCTCCTAACCTCTGACATTATTCACTTCCCCACACAATTCTAAAAGAGATTTAAAAGGTTGACCTCATGGTTTGTTGGGAGAGTTATGTTTGCTCAGCAAAATGCAGCTAAAAGTAGCTGTTAGAAACAGGAGGGCTCCCTGGGTCAGTTGCCAGATGGAAGGAAATGAAGGTTATCTTCCTCAGTTTCCAATCAAGTATGGACAGTTTCTCGTCCTAGTTCTGAAACACTGGAAGTTTCTTGCCCATCCAACTTCTTTCTTCCTATGTTTCTCCGGAGTCTGAGCTGTGCCTCGCATTCTTTCAGGTCACCGCTGTGCAGCGTGCCTGCCAGCCTGCTGCCATCCATCATGCTAAAAGCCCTGGCATGAGGCTTGGGGCTCTCAGCCAGGGAAGACTGGCAGCCATTGACACTCCTTTCCTGCCTGATGGTCATGCTGGCTTCTCCTGAGAGCCTCTGACTGCTGGCTCCTGAAGCCAGAGGTTGTCTTGTCACAATGCCCCGCTCAGAAGGCTGTGTCTTGGGTTGCTTTGTTGGGACAGAATCCCCACCAAACATCAGCTGGGTGGCAGTGCCTCAGGCAGAGAGGGGAGCCAAGAAATTATCCGCCATAAAAGAACATGAACCCAAGCTGAATCTGAACATCTGTTTCCTATGTAACGCCCTTCAGAAAGCATGGCATTGTTTGCTTTCAAAATCAGTTCCCAGCAATCCAGGAAAACAAAAAGCCATCAGTATCTGAGGTAAAGCTGGATCTTCTCAATGTGCACAATAATCCTTCTTCCTGAACCTTGGGGTCCTGAGGGATCCCAACATTGCCAATATTTAAAGATCATGCAGACTGATGTTCTGGCAGAATCTATGAACTCTGATCTTCATGAGAAAATTGGAGTTCTCCAATGAAGGGAGAGAAGTAGGAATGTACTTTTAAAGCCTTGAAGAATCTGGGAAGGGACTGACTACCTCCTTAAGGCAGAGTAGAACAGCTGATCTAGAGTCCAGACCTGCTGTTCTGGTTAACGTCTGTGGCCAGAGGTTCCACAACCACAATGACCAGGACATGGGCTTGCGGTTACACAGGCCCTGGAATTGATGAGCTCTGGGCAAGAAATGTAATTTCTTGGAATTTTCACTGGTCAAATGGAAATAATAATGCTTTATATATGGGGATATTGTGTGGATTCAATGACCTAGCACTTATAAAGCACTTGAATAGTGTCTAGCATTGGGTAGATGCTTAATATTATTAGCTATTTTTTTTTTAATTTTTTTTTCAATGTTTATTTATTTTTGGGACAGAGAGAGACAGAGCATGAACGGGGTAGGGGCAGAGAGAGAGGGAGACACAGAATCGGAAACAGGCTCCAGGCTCTGAGCCATCAGCCCAGAGCCTGATGCGGGGCTCGAACTCACGGACCGCAAGATCGTGACCTGGCTGAAGTCGGACGCTTAACCGACTGCGCCACCCAGGCGCCCCTATTATTAGCTATTTTTATTACTGTCTTTATTAGGCTCACACTATCAATCACTTCTCATGAAATACATTCTGTTTGGCATATTGGGTTTTTTAAATAGAAAACAGAAATATGTGAGTTCTTCCTTTGAAGAGTTTATGTCCCAGAAGATTTAAAATGATCTAACCCGCAGGGTACTTTTCCACCAGTTTGTCATCGGGGGAAGCAGATTAGGAAAGGAGAGCTTTATGAAAGAAGTTGGATAGGAGACTCTCAGTAACTACAATGATTACTACTTTCCAGTTGCACCCATTCATCCGCTTAACCAGTTTATTCATTTATTAACTCGCCAAATTCATGAAGCAATATTTCTAAGGGCCTTTTCATGTCCCAGCCATTAACTTTGACTAGGAAACGCCTGAGGTATTGTGGTCATGGTATGGAGTGGGAATTATGGTCTCGTGGTAAGATCTGAAATAAGCCACTTTGGTCAAGCCAACCTCCCGATTCCTTTTTTTTTTTTTTTTTTAATTTTTTTTAATGTTTATTTTTGAGAGAGAGACAGAGACAGAGAGTGAATGGGGGAGGGGCAGAGAGAGTGGGGGACCCAGAAACGGAAGCAGGAGGCTCCAGGCTCTGCGCTGTCAGCACAGAGCTCAACGTGGGGTTCGAACCCATGAACCATGCGATCGTGACCTGAGCTGAAGTCTGGCGCTTAACTGACTAAGCCACCCCGGTGCCCCAATCTCTCGATTCTTGTCATAGATAAAGGTAACCCCCAAAGAAGTTTTGGGGAAAGTAATGATTGACCACTTCCTCACACCTCACTACCAGGTTATAATGAAAGCAAGTTTTAGACCAAATCCTGTCACACATACAGGCATTATTAGATAAATATTCATTAGCTAGCAGACACAACACAGTTCATACAACTGCTCAGGGAGCCCCAAGTCCTAGATCTAAGCCCTTTTAGATGCTTCCCTCAGACTCCACATGAAAGGTTCTTTCAAGGTAGGCTGCTATCACTTCTAATGGGTATCAGACAATCAGAAATCCCTGTGGCACCCGGGCGGCTCAGTCAGTTGAGCATCTGACTCTTGATTTTGAAGCTCAGATCATGATCCCAGGGTCATGGGATCAAGTTGTGAGTCGGGCTCCACACTCAGCTTGAGATTCTCTCTCTCTCTCTCTCTCTCTCTCTCTCTGCCCTTCTGGGTGCACTCTCTCTCTCTTAAAAAGAAAGAAAGAAAAACATCCTCATAAATCAATAATTCATCATGGAACTTGTTAACGAACAAGCCTCAGGCACCATCACTAAAGATTCATGCCTCAGCATATTTTTACACCTTGTAAATGTGAGAGGACCTCTGCAGTATTTTCTAGCAACTCTACCTACCTCAAATGCCTTTAATTTCACCACTAAAGGCCAATTTCTAACATTAGTCATGCGTATTAATCATCACTATTTTCTCAATAAAGCCCTATTTTGGACACTGAGTATACTAATTGGAAACCTACTGGTTATTGGTTGAGGTGTAGTAAATCAAAGACTGACTCTGGAGCAGGGTACTTTCTGATGGAATGTAGCTGCTGTCCCTTCACTGTGCTTTCTTGATTAGTTCCAGGGTTTGGGCTTCACCTAACAAACACACGTTTTACAATAAATCACAGGTGCTAGAACACCTGTGCACAAAGGTGACTCACAGGATAAACAACATCATCTGGGATCTGACCATCAGTTTCCCAGGCCCAACATTTAATTTTGTCTTTATACCACAAAAGGAAAGCTCAAGGGACGCCTGGGTGGCTCAGTCGGTTAAGCATCCATCTTCAGCTCAGATCATGATCTTGCAGTTGGGTTCATAAGTTCGAGCCCCTCATCAGGCTCTCTGCCAGTGTGGAGTCAGCTTCTGATCCTCTGTCTCACTCTCTCTGCCCCTCCCTCGCTTGTGTGTGCTCTCACTCTCTCTCTCTCAAAAATAAATAAAAGTTAAAAAAAAAAAAAGGAAAGCTCAAATTACTCAAGCTTATGGAGCCTGGTTATAAACCAGAAAGCCACATTATTTGTTTACAATGAGATCTCAAACCACCAGGCAGCTTTGATATTAATAGGATAACATATTTTCTACCCGGACACCATTTTAAGGGGAAGTTATCATCACAACGTTGCTTGTGAACATTGGACTCTGTACAAGAGCCTGTGGTTAGCAGGTATAGACCTGCCAGAGGCACCTGAGTCCTTAAGCCAGGGTACTTTTTCTCCTTATCTGAGCCCAAATGGACATTGCTAATTGCTGACTTTGGGGGTTCCATGCTCCATCTTTCTTCTGTTCACACAATAGGCCAGAATTCAGGCCATTGTATAATTCATTATGTTTCTATTTACGAAATTACCATGATATTGTGGTTCCAACTCCCTAGAAATATCCATTTTCTTCTTTATTGAAGTTTGGAGTATAATCAAATTCTTCCATCACACTTTGAGAGGAAGATAGCTTTGAGCATGTAGGTTATACAGATGGAGGACTCATGAGGCAGTGTTCTTTTAATTACAAGCAAATGAAAACCCAACTCAAAACCTCTTGGTTTATGTAATTTCAAAGTTTCTGGCACAGCTGCATCCAAGGGTTCGGACAATGTCATCAACCCGGTCCTTTGGATGTGCTCTGCTGGATGTTGGCTTCATCTTTAAACAGGCTCTTGCCACGTGGTGGGCCTCTAATGGCTCCGGGTTCACATGCTTATAGTTTCAAGTCCAGTTGGAAAAAAGCTTCTCTTTTTCTCAATAGTTCACTAAAAAACTCCTGCAATTAAATTGAACTGGCCTGGCTTGGGTTACATGCCCATTGCTGAACCATGGTGTTTAGGGGGACAGAATTCATGGATTGTCTAGACCTTGGTTACGTGGCTACTCCTGAGATCTGGTTTTTGTGCATGGATGGAGAGTGAGTGTATCACAACGATGTTGTTACCAGAAGAAGGGGGATGGGTTCCATGTAGGCAAAACCAACAAGTATTCACTGAAGAGGCAACCTGATGTATCTTCTCTCCAATTTCTAGGGGGGTTATTCTCCTTTGTGCCACATATGTCCAAAAAGTAGGTAGAATGGATGACATTCTGCCATCTAGGATCTCAGTCTAGTAGGGAGAGTGTGCACAAATGACCACCACAAACAAACAAATAACCCAACAAGGCAAACATCATGTGAATTCAGTATAGAGGGCAAATGGGAGTTCTGTAAGTTTAAAGGAAAGAGGATTAGTGTAGTGTGAAAAGATAAAGGAAGGCTTCATGGAAGAGGTAGACTTTGAGCCCTGAAGGATAGGTAGGATTTTGGGGGGAGAGGGGTGGGTGGGAAAGCACAAGCAGGGGAAGGGCAGAGAGAGGGTGCAGAGAATCCCAAGGGGGCTCAGTGCTCACAGGCTGACAGCAGTGAGCCCAATGTGGGGCTCAAACTCACAACCAGTGAGATCATGACCTGAGCCAAAGTCTAACACTCAACTGACTGAGTCACCCAGGTGCCCCAGGTAGGATTTTGATAAATGGAAAGACAGAGGGTCTGACCCTACAGGGAGGTGGAGGGTACTACACCCTGGAAAGAGCATGGTGGGTATGTCTTTTGTGTCTATGAGATGCTTCAGATTGTGTGTTAAGGATGCAGTAAAAGTCCATGTGATGTCAGGTTGAGCAGTGGGTCCGTGATAGGTTTGGGCAGCTTATACAGGGGGAATGCCTTCTGCAAAGGGTAAAGGTGAGTTTCAGGCATTGTGAAGATGTCATAGTTTCTATTTCAGTGTTTCTGAAAGTGTGGTCTGGGATGCTTTCTAAACATGCAGATTTCAGCACTGGTCCCCGACTGATAGAATCAGAATCTCAGAGGGAGTAGGTCCTTAGCCTTTTTGTCTGGGGCTTAGCCCAAGCAGATTGTGAGATGTTCTCCAAGCCTACATTCAGCTCTGCCTATCATTTTGACAGGAAGGCCCACTTCCGGTCACATTACAATAAAAACCTTGTAGCCCTTCCAGAAGACTAAGATTCTTCTGCTCTGCCCCACCTTTACGGCTGTGGCTGGAACCAGAGGCAAGGTGTCACAGCCTCTGGGCTGAGAAGAGTAGAGCTGATCATGGATCCAGAAGGGGGGCAGGGTACAGGCCTCTCTTGACCCAAAGGAAGAAAGCGAGAACCTTATCAGATCCACAGAATTGGCCAAGTAGTTCTTCCTGTCACTGTTCTTAATTGGGTAATAGGTACAGACCAAGAAGAGAGGCTTTCGGATTTTGTTTGGAAAAACCCAGACTGCGTGACGTCTGTCAGCACTTAATCTCCAAGCGCACTGAGTACTAACAGACACAAAATGCAATCAGTGGCCTCCCATCCTTTGTAGTGGTGGGCGGGTTTACGCTGCAGGTAAATAAACACTTCCATTTCGCACACATTGCCAATAGCTTACATTTTTTTTTTTTTTTTTTTTTGCCTGCCACGGCGCTCCGCATGGAGTAGCCTGAACACTATTATTCTTAAATTAAAGGCTGTTTCCTCTGAGGAAGAAAGCCTGAGCCTGCTGGTAGTCCGCTACAGCAGCTTTTCTGAGTTCATGGTCCTCCTCACACCTTGGGAACTGCGTTAGCATTTTTTGAGAAGGGTAAAAGTGGACTGTGCTGTTTATATTCTTTAAATTGAATCAAGATTCACCTGAAACATACAACGCTCTACCAGAAGTGGAAAAGATAAGCTAAAGGGCAGACACGCCCAGGTGGGCCTTGTCGTTTTCTTCTCTGCTTGTTAGTGCAGATGCCTGTTGCCGGAAGACCTGGGACACCAAGTTGGGGGGCCCTGGCTGCTGTGCAGTCCTCCACCTAACCATTGCCTCCACCTCCCTCTTCTGAGATGGACTCAATTAGCAGGGCTGCCTGGAGTCCCCTTCCCAAGATCAGGTTCAGGAGGAGGGCACACATGGGCTGCCCAGGGGAATCGCCAGTGAACATGCCTTTCCAACCCTGGTCTGTGTCTCCATGGTACCCTGGTGTCCTCTGTGGCCCCAAGCTCATGCCACTCAGGGCAGGCAAACTCAGGCAAAGACAGTATCTGAGCCCAGGAGCTCATTCTTCAATTAGTTGGCTCCCCTTGGCCTGGGACACCAGCGGCGTTCTTTCCCTAACTCTGCCTACTTCCTCCTCCTCATTTTATTTTGTTCTCAATTTTCAATCCCTTTGGAAGAGAAGTGCGATTCTAATTCCTCCTGGGTGATTCCTAGCATGGTGATGAGTCTTTGCTTTCAGCTTCCTGGCTCTGCTATCATGCGTGACCTTTGGAATTTCATGGCTCCCTGCCAGAAACCCTGGTTCTTCCCAGCATCTGTTTAAACACCGTGCTTCCGGTATCAATGCCCTTTGCCTTTCCAACCTTTTTGTCATCTGGCTCCGAGTTCCAAAGGGGATTTTACTGCCTGTCAGGTCAATAATGTTGCCCTGTGGCTGGAAGAAAAGCCTTAATAATACATCTTTTTTTGTGTGTGTATAGAGTTGCTGAATTTTAAAGATTAGCAGTTGGAGAAAATTTCAAGCCTTCTTTTTACATCTTGAAAAGACCAGCCCTTAGTCTGGCATTCAGTGCCCTCCTCCATGTGGGCTAGCTTGCCTTCGAACCTTTCCTCCAATCACCACTACTTTCTTTTTGCTTCTACTTGTACTTTATCCAGTACCCTGGCCTCCTGGACTTTGCTTAAGCTGGTACTTCTGCCTGGATCACCTCCCCCCCAGCCTGTTTTCGATTTCTGCATGGTGCAATTTCCACCCACATTCTAAGTGTCAATGTCCATTCCAGAAAGCTTCCCCAGATCTCACTGCATCTGATTTACTCTCCCCACCCCCCCCACACCAGACCCTGCCCTCCCAACCTGCTATTTTAAAAGAATTTTTTTAATGTTTACTTACTTTTGAGAGAGAGACAGACAAAGCACAAGTGGGGGATGAGCAAAGAGAAAGAGGGAGACACAGAATCGGAAGCAAGCTCCAGGCTCTTAGCTATCAGCACAGAGCCCAATGTGGGGCTCGAATCCACAAACTGTGAGCTCATGACCTGACCTGAAGTCAGATGCTTAGCCGACCAAGCCACCCAGATGTCCGGCAACCTGCTATTTTGAGACATAGCCACATTGATACAGCTGTACTGAGATATAATTCAGGTACCACTCAAATGCATCCATTTAAAATGTTGCAATTCAATGGCTTTTAGCATAATCACAGAGTTGTACAACCAGCCCATAATCAGTTCTAGAATATTTTCATCATCCCATAACCCAATTCCATACTCTCTAGCCATCAATCTGCTCCCTGCCCCCGATCTTCTCCAGCGCTAAGCAACCACTGATCTACTTTCTATCTCTATAGATTTGCGTGGTCAGGACATTGCATATAAGTAAAATCACACTATATGTGGTCTTTTGTGACTGACTTCTGCCACATAGAATAGTGTCTTCAAGATTCATCCATGTTGTTAGTTGCATCAGTAGTATTTCATCAAAGAGGCACAGTTTAAAAGCATTATAACATCTCTGAAATAAGGATGCATCTTCAAAGCAATGCTGTGCATATGTTAACTAGCAGCAACTTTTTTTTTTAGTACTTCTTAATGATGCATCGTCCAATCAATGGCATCAAATGCAATGAAATGTTAGATTCACATCTCTGCTCTAACCCCTATTGCAATCAGCGTTGCAGCCAACCCATTTGTTTATGTGTCTATCTTGTCCTGTAAACTATAGGCTCCAGAAGGATAGCAACTGTCTCTTAATTATCTTTGGATGCTTTAAATGACCTGGCATAGCACTTGGATTTTAGAAAGTGCTCAGTAAATGTGAAGAATATGTTCTATTCAGAGACACATACTTTAACAGTAACATGGCAGAGCAGGAGAAAGGTGCAAAATCTTCATGCACACTTTTTTTTTCATGCACACTTAATGAGTATGTGGTGTGCTTGTGATTGTTAAGTTTTTGGTGACTGATATAGTTATTTAACTAAATATTTAGGCACCTACTGGGTGCCACATCCTGTGTTCTAGGCAGACATGGTACAAAAATGATCATGACACATTCCCGCTCCCAAGGAACTCATATTTTGGAAAGACATTTATATAAATGGTTATACAACAAGGAGAATGGGTGTGGTGTAGGGGCTCCCAATTCCCTGAGACAGAGAGGTGGAAGAAGCTAATTAGAAAGTGGTGCCTGTTGGAGTGCCTTGGTGGCTCAATTGGTTAAGCATCTGACTCTTGGTTTTGGCTCAAGTCATGATCTCACAGTTTGTGAGTTTGAGCCCCATATCGGGCTCCATGCTGTCAGCTTGGGATTCTGTCTCTCTCCCTCTCTCCCTCTGTCTCTCTCTCTGCTTCTCCCCTGCTCATGCTCTCTCTGACTCTCTCTCTGTCTGTCTCTCTGTCTCTCAAAAACAAAACAAAACAAAACAAAACAAAAAAAGGAAGTGTTACTTGTCGTTAATACACAGGCATTACAAACATGGGCTTTACAGTCTGATAGTCTTGAGTGACCTTGTGATCATGACATTGAATTCTCCATGTCTCTATTTCATTATCTGTATATCTCTTACAGTTTTAAGAATCAAATGAGGCAATGAATATAAAATACCTGACATATTAATAAATGCTCAAATAAATGATAGTCATTCTTGTGAATTTTAGATCATTCAGCCTTGGGGGATTTTACAAGTTATTTAGCCAGGGCACCTGGTGGCTCATTAGTTAAGCATCTGACTTTGGCTCAGGTCATGATCTCATTGTTCATGAGTTTGAGCCCTGCATTGGGCTCTGTGCTGACAGCTCAGAACCTGGAGCCTGCTTCGTATTCTGTGTCTCCTTCTCTCTCTGCCCCTCCCCTGCTCATGCTCTGTCTCTGTCTCTAAAAAAAAAAAAAAAAAAAAAAAAAAAAAAAAAAAAAATAGATACTATTTAGCCAACCCTCCCCTAATTTTATGCTTTTGGAAGCAAAGCACCTAGGGCTTAACCTCTAGCTGGAGGAGGTGGAGTGGGCATCCAGGAGACACTGGAAGCAGGAGACATTAAAATGGCCAAGAATTTCTGGCAAGATGGGCACTTCGGAGGTGAGTTTGTGAAGGCCCATTCCTCTAGCCCAACCCATTGGCTCTCCTTTTTTCTCCCCCACAGGCAGCCACTTTGTTCACTTAGGCTTCCTATTCATGTATGTAAAATGTGCCCTGTATTTGGACAGCCCTTAGCAGGAAAGTCTCAGCCCAGCCTGGACCATAAGTTCCGGTTCCTTCCTGGGTATGATTTTTCTCTTCTCAACTAACCTGTACATTCCTTGGACTGTCAGGGGCTGAGGTTTCTGCATTTCTGTTCCTCAAATACTTAGCTTGATTGGCAAAGGAGTTCTACTTAAGTTTTTCATGTTTTTTTTAAACTTTTTCCTTTGAAATACTAACAAGTATTTTTGAATGAAAGAATGGGGAATGAGTATATTTGAGATGAATTATGAATAAATGCACAAACAAATGGTTACAGGGCTGGCTATAACAATTGTTCCTCAAGCAAATTACATTTTTTTTAAGGGGAAAAATGAAGTATAGAATGAAGCTAAAAGAATTATACTCCTTTATTAATATTTTTTCAGTTTTATGAATAATACCTTATAATATCACTGTTCAATCAACAGAGCTAGAATGATTGGGTTTTGATAGTTGGTTTCTTTTCTAATAGACATGGCATCTGGAAAACAGTGTTTTATTTTTTTTCTGCTAACTAGACAGACTGATGAAGCTGTTGGTCCCATGGTTACCAATCTTTGTCTAAAAGAAGATGCTGAAGGATATAGAAGGCTAAGAAGTATTTTTAGAAACTGTGTATGTTCTCCTCTCCCTCTGGGTGGTGGAGGAAGGGGTGGGACTACAGTTTCAGGACGCTGGTCTTTCAAACCTGGGTCTGAGCACAGGAAGGCCCATGGGTACACTGTCAGAAGTGGGGTTCTACTAAACAGAGGGCATGAGTGTTGACTCAGTTAATAAAAAATGTGACAGAAAATCTGAACTAATAGTAGTTTAAGCAAGATAAAGTTCATTTCTTCCTCACATAAAACAGCTCCAGATGAAGATAGTGCAGGGCAAGAATAGCTCCATGGTATAGGTTCCTTTCAGCTCTGTGCTCCATTCCAAGGGGTGTGGTCCTCCAGTTTCCAAGATGGCAGCTGGAAACCCAGCCACCTAATTGGAGGGACAGGAAGGAGGCAAAAAGCTCAAACCTCTTCCTTATAAGTTTCTTGAAGATGGCAAAGAACTCTTGTTTTTAATTTTTTTTTTTTTATGTTTATTTTTGAGAGAGAGAGATAGAGCGCAAGAAGAGGAGGGGTAGAGAGAGAAGGAGAAGCAGAATCTGAAGCAGGCTCCAGGCCCTGAGCTGTGAGCACAGACCCTGATGCGGGGTTGAAACTCACTAACCACGAGATAATGTCCCAAGCTGAGGTCAGACAGTTAACCAACTGAGCCACTGAGGCGCCCTGGCAAAGAACTCTTTTTTTTTTTATGTTTATTTATTTTTGAAGAGAGACAGAGCATGAGTGGGGGAGGAGCAGAGAGAGAATGGGAGACACTGAATCTGAAGCAGGCTCCAGGCTCTGAGCTGTCAGTACAGAGCCTGACGTGGGGCTCAAACCCACAAACCATGAGATCATGACCTGAGCTGAAGTCAGACGGTCAATGAACTGAGCCACCCAGGCGCCCCAAGAACTCTTTAACTAATATTTCATCAACCAGAACATAACCATGGTGACACCAGGCTTCAGAAGAGGCTGGGAGATGTAGTCTTGATTCCAGGTGATCATGTGCCCAGATTAAAAACCACAGTTGGATTACCAAAAAGGAGAGGAAGAATGAATACAAGGATAGCAAGTAGCTATCTCTGCCATAAGGGCACAGGGTCCCAATACCGGCCCCTGAGTGTTAGGATAGGTGTGGATGGTGGGTGGGGAGCTGGGGCTTGTCAGCATCTCCCAGGCAAGTTCTGCCTGGTAACAGGCCTATGTAAAGTGCTGTCCTGGGAGTTAGTAGCTCCCCTCCCCCTCCCCATAAGAATGGTTCACAAGACTTTGCCCTACCCCCTGGAAGGCCCCCACTCTCACCCTAGGATCTCTTCTGAATGCAACAGGAATATTTCATCCCTCTACTTCACCCCTTGACTGCTTTCCTTTGAGAGAGATTTAAAACTAGGCTCAGGCACTTGGTGAACATGTCATCTTGGCCAAGTGATTGAACATCTCTGAAGCTCATTTTCCACACCTCTGAAATGTTAATAATCTATAATAAAACATAATAATAATAATCAGGCCCAACACAAAGTAGGTAATTAAAACAAATGTTAACTACTTTCCCAACCAAATGGGCTGTGTGAAAGTGGAACCCCTAGTCAAATTAGCACTTTCCTCAGATATTCCAAACTTTACCCATACTCTGATCCAATTCTGATTTTGTTAAAAAGGCCAGAACTTACGAAAGAGCGTATTATGTGCTAGGCACTATTCTAAGTGTTTTGTGTGTTTTAACTTCATGACAATCCTATGAACTAACCTTTACTATCCCCATTTTACAGAGAAAGTTTAAGTAATGTGCCAAAGCTCTCCTAGCTAGGAAATAACAGAAACTCTGGATCCAGGTGGTCTGGGCCCAGGGCCTGTGAGCTTAACTGCTAGTGATAAAACTTCCCCGGGAACTCTCCTCCCGCCCTCTCACCTGTTTAAGATTTTAATCAAAGCTTTGTAAATTTAGCCAGCATCTGACCCTTTTGAAGGCCCCCAGCCCCTCCAATCCTTTATCTTCTTAACTTTGTCTCTTACAAAATCTTTTTGGCTGGGGTTAATGATCAGTTATTTAACAAATATTTGTGTCAAGACTCCGTCTTTCTCTTAAGAGTTCACAGTCTTATTAGAGAGATAAGAAATTGAACGACAGCTACACCATATGACTCAGCAATTACACTTCTGAGTTATATAGCCAGAAGGATTGAAAGCATGGACTTGAACCATGTCTAATGTTCACAGCAGCATGTTCACAATAGCCAAAGAGTGGAAACCACCCAAGTATCCACTGATGGATGAATGGATAAACAAAATGTGGTGTATACATACAATGGAATATTATTCAACCTTCATAAGGAATGAAATGCTGATACATGCTACAACATGCGTGAATCTTGAAGGCTTATTCTAAGTGAAATAAGCCACACACAAAAGGAGACATATGGTATGATGCCACTAATATGAGCCACCTAGAAGAGCCGGCTTCATAGAGACTGAGAATAGAATGGTTGTTGCCGGGACCCGGAAGAAGGGAGCATAGTGTTTAATGGGCACAGAGTTTCAGTTTGGGAAGATTGAAGAGTTCTGGAGATAGTTGGTGGTGGTATTTGCACAAGTGTGTGAATGTATTAAAGTCACAGAACTTTACCCTTAAAAATGGCTATAATTGCTAAGAGGCGGCAGAATAGAGGCACTTGGCCTGGTCATCTATTCGGTCGCTGATATGACCTTTGCCCATCTGCTCAGTTCCTTTTCCTTGGTGGGTCTCAAAGCCTTCCCATCTCTTGGTCTTCAGCGTGGGCCTGTGGGGGCCGTTAGGAGGCCAGGAGCCGCCTGGAAGAGTAGCTCTGTTGCTCCGGCGTAAGATGGGAATCCTGCGCGTGTGGTGCAGTTTGCTGAGGTCTGGACTGGAGCAAAGTGCAGGCAGTCTGGGGCTTAGAAGCTGAGGTCTGACGCCTGTCCTGCTATCTTAGCCATCCGGGTGAGTGAGGATGAGGGTGTGAATGAAGGGGGCAAGAGGAGATGGAGGGAAGTGTAGGGATCAGAGAAGGTTTGATAGAGCTCAGTTAGCATGAAGGAAAAGAGCACTCACAGAGGACGCCCGGATTTCCAGTCTGGGTGACTGGGTGGATGGGAGCCCCACTCCTGAGATGTGGAATACACGGGGAAGAATGTGTTTTTTGGGAAACCCATGCGTTCCCTTTTCCACTTTTGGATATGCCGAGTTGAAGGTTCTTATAATACATTGGAGTAGCCAGTTACCCTAAAGGAAATATTGGTTTTAATTTTATAGAGCAAAGACTCAGAAGGATACACTAGGAGGGGAGCAGATTGAGATTTAAAAAGAAAAAAGAAGAAAGAAAGAAAGAAAGAAAGAAAGAAAGAAAGAGAAAAAAAAGTGGTGTTTAGAGACCTTCCAAAGGGACTAGAGGACCAGATGTACAGCTTGCATAATTTTGTGCAAGTCTGGTTTCTGATTTATGTTTATTTTCAGCCAGTAACCCACACTCATTTTGCTTCTCTTGGTTCTTCTTAGTGAAGACACTGATTGGGATCCAGAAGCATGTGTGAAATCCAAACCATCATCATTCCCAGTGCTTGAAAGGAAGCGGCAAAACCCCGTTGGTTTTGGTTTATAAAATGCATCCTTAATAGTGTGTCCTTGCCCTTGCTGTGTCTGTTTCTGAGCTTGACTTCCCTTCAGAAGCATTTTCATTGGGGACATGTTTCTATTATTTAATTTGCTTTGTTTTTTAGATTATTAGTGTTGAGCTCCCATTCTACACCTACTATCACTCCAGCTGCAATCTTCAGACATTAACTTCTGGGAGCACTGAACTGGCCTCAGCCTGCCCAGCCTGTCCCCTCCCTCAGCCAGCCCTCCCAGGCTTGTGGATTCAACTACAGCAGTCAGCAAACTCATACCTTTCTCCTTCTGCCTGAACTTGGGACTGTCTTTCTTTATACGCTAGCCTTCTTTTGAGTTTTCCTTCTGAAGAAAGACATGGGACAATGACCTTTGGGCACTGTCCCTTTGCTTATCAGTTTGTGTTACAACAAAAACCCAGAAACAGTCTTGTTTTTGTGTGCTATGCTGTGGTATACTGAGTGCTTTTACATTCATTATCTTCTTATCACCTCCTGGACCTTAATTTCTTCATCTGTGAAATGGGGATTAACATATCTACTCATCTTTCATACTTCACACACTTGTAAAGACTGTGATTGATAAGGGGTATAAGAGCCGATGGGAAATGACCAAATCTGATTTGTTAAAAAATACATATAGTGTTAAACTTATAGCTCTGTTTCTGAAGCTCCTCAGCAGCTTACACTCCTATTTTTTTGTTGTTGTTTTTAAAAAAAAATTTTTTTTAACGTTTATTTATTTTTGAGACAGAGAGAGACACAGCATGAATGGGGGAGGGGCAGAGAGAGAGGGAGACACAGAATCGGAAGCAGGCTCCAGGCTCTGAGCCATCAGCCCATAGCCCAACGCGGGGCTCGAACTCGCGAACCGCGAGATCGTGACCTGAGCTGAAGTCGGACGCTCAACCGACTGAGCCACCCAGGCGCCCCTGTTGTTGTTTTTTCAAAAGAAACTGCCAGCTCCCATTTTAGTGTTCTTTTACATGAGTAATATTAATTATAATAAAACTCCATTAATCGAGCACTTCCTGGAGCAGATAATAATTACATTAAGAATCCCATTGGGATGCCTGGGTGGCTCAGTCGGTTAAGCATCCTACTCTTGGTTTTGGCTCAGGTCATGATCTCACAGTTCATGAGTTCAAGCCCTGCATCGGGCTCTGCGGGGACAGCACGGAGCCTGCTTCAGATTCTTTCTTTCTTTCTTTCTTTCTTTCTTTCTTTCTTTCTTTCTTTCTTTCTTTCTTTCTCTCTCTCTCTCTCTCTCTCTCTCTCTCTCTCTCTCTCTCTCTCTCCCCCTGTCTCTCTGACTCTTTCCTGCCCTCTCTCTCTCTCTCAGAATAAATAAATAACTTAAAAAAAAATCCCACTTAGTTCTCAGCCTTGAAAGTGGGTACCAATATGCCTATTTTACAGGTGAGGAAACAGAAGCTCAGAGAGGTTAAAACAGCCAAGTCTAATTCACACCGTGAATAAGTGGCAGAGACGGGTTGTCAACCATGTTTGATGTGAATCTGGAGCCTCCGCCCTTAACCACTACAATTTCCTAACTCACTAGCTCTCCATTTTTCAAAGCAATTTCTTTTGCTCCTCCTCCGCCTCCTCCATCCCTTCCCTAAAAGCATCTTTACCCTCAGGCCTCTGAAAGTGTCTATTTTGGAAACCACAAGTAAATAAAAGAAACCTGGTCGGATGCTCTCCACAAGCTTGGGGCAAGTCTTGAGTGTGGGGTGGGAAGCTGGAGGCAGAGGGAGGGGAGGGGAGGGGGCTGACTGGCGGAAGGTAAACACTTTGGACTGTTTGCTGTACCTCTTTGTCTTCACCCAGACAGGAGTGGACAGATCCATGGAATACATCTCCCAATGGAGAGGTTCTGCCTCCCCTCCCCTCCACGCCCCCACCCCTGCTCCTTTCAGCTTCCCAGTCCCTGGACTCCTCCCTTTCGACAGTGATGTTTTCCACCCGAAATCTAGCATGGCTTGGGGGTTGGCCAGAGGAGGGAGGGATTGGGGGCCCAGCCGGAAAGGGGGCTGGGGAGAGGAGGAAGATTAAGAAAAGAAAAGCAGCTGGAACTCATCTCCTGGGGAAGGTCCAAGAAGGGGGCCCAGGCCCTGGGAAATCTGCTCGCCTCCTGTTATGCACACCCCCCCTCCCAGCTTCCTTTTCAGTCTGTGTAACCCAAGGATTCTAATCATTCGTGGCAGTTCCCCGCAGCAAGCGGTGCAGATATCCCAGCAGACACAGGGACCCCCACTGCGAGAGAATACGTGCTTTCAAGCTGCAGGGAGCCCGTTGCCAGAACTTAAAAGATGTCCTTCCAAATGTCAACATTGCAAATCAGGAAAAAAAAAAAATCACTGGGTGTACATGACTCCGGTCAGCAGGATGGTGTGGACAGCAAATATGTGGATATTTAGTGACAAAGGATGATAAAGGTACTGAACTTGATAGGCGGAGAATTTTAAAACTTCAGTATTTCTGCAGGACTGGTCTCCAGAGGAGCTCCGCAGAGGGTCCGAGCCCATGTGTAAGGACAGGAACCAGGAAATGAGTTTAACTGACTGAATGTGGGGGAGAGTAAGAGTATCCTCTAAGGAGGGTCTTAAAGTCATTCCAAGCTTGTTTTAAATTTAGAGAAAATTAGGTCATTCTGGAATCATCCTTTGGACCGAGCATGAGGTCAGGAGAAACTATTTTAGAAAATAGATCATATCATGTCACTCCCCTGCTTGAAACCACTGGGAGCTACCATTAGAATAAAAATAAATCCTGAACTTCCTGCTGCAGCCTGCAGATTTCATGACAGACCCCTGCTGATGTTTCCCACCTCATTTCCCATCCAATAGGCTGTAGCCTTGCTGGCCTTCTTAGGTGTTGAGAGCATCTGCTCTTCCCTTTGGCTAGAAAAATGTTCCTGGCCTCAGCTTATGATAGTGCTTTTCAAATTACAGGTCATAACCAATTAGTGGGTGGTAAAATTAATTTAGTGGGTCATAACCAATTTTTTAAAAGAAGAACTTAAATATAATAGAAATATTAGACTATACCATAAAATAAGGATGGGTATTGTTTTTATGAAATACATATGCGTGTATGTGTATCCTGGATTATGATGTAAAATAAAATTCTTACTAATGAATCTCAGTCCATAAGCTTTGACAGTCAGTGACTTGGGAGTTGGTGATAGATAATTTAGGCTTTTCCACCCCCACCCCACCCCTAACCAGGAGCACTTTTTTTAAAAAAAATTTTTTTTTCAACGTTTATTTATTTTTGCGACAGAGAGAGACAGAGCATGAACGGGGGAGGGGCAGAGAGAGAGGGAGACACAGAATCGGAAACAGGCTCCAGGCTCTGAGCCATCAGCCCAGAGCCCGACGCGGGGCTCGAACTCACGGACTGCGAAATCGTGACCTGGCTGAAGTCGGACGCTTAACCGACTGCGCCACCCAGGCGCCCCTGGAGCACTTTTGATTTAAAAGAAGCTTTCTGATTTCTTTGTAGAGGCATTATTATAAATGTTCAATAGAAATGAATTGAGCTTAGGGCACCTGGGTGGCTCAGTCAGTTAAGCGTCTGACTTCAGCTTAGGTCATGATCTCATGGTTTGTGAGTTCAAGCCCCAAATTGGGCCCTATACTGACAGCTCAGAGCCTGGAGCCTGCTTCAGATTCTGTGTCTCCCTCCCTCTGTTCCTCCCCTGCCCGCACTCTGTCTCTCTCTCTCAAAAATAAATAAAGATTAAAATAAAATTAAAAAAAAGAAATGAATTGAGCCCGGCCTCAAAGACCATTAACCAGCTTTAAAAAGTTTTTATGGATCATACCTGAAAAACGGTTAATGTCTTATGTCTTTATGTTGTATGACCTTGTTGTACTCATAGGAGAATGGCTGCATATGGGATCCATGGTTAAAAGTCTTATGACAAGTTGGGCTTAAATGGCTCTGCTGGTTAAACATCTGACTTTTGATTTGGGTCCAGGTCATGATCTCAGGGTTGTGAGATCAAGTCCCACGTTGGGCTCAGTGCTGGGCATGGAGCCTGCTTGAGATTCTCTCCTTCTCCCTCTGCCCCTACCCTGCATGTGCTCTCTCTCTCTCTCTCTAAAGAAAAAAAAATTATAAAGAAGATAAAAAATCTTTCAAAAGTCCTATGACAGTTATTGCTACTTAGCCGACCCAACAACCTTTCCCAAGTCCTATTCACTTGTCCTATTTTACTATGGAGGCTGGCAAAACTAAATGTTCCACTTTCTCGACTCCCTGGCAGCTAAGAAGGGCCATCACACAGATGTGGTCAAAGATATAGGTGAAAATCTGTTCAAATGTGGCTGAATTTTTTTTTCCCTTTTCTAATAAAAGAACCTTTGGTTGGCATTGTCTCCATCTCTTCGTTTCCTCCTGCTTTGAATGAAGACGAGAAGCCTATAACTGCTTTGGATCTGCAGCCACCATCTTTGGATGATGAAGGAAAGTCCTAGAAAATCACAGAGATTCTGGCGCTGATGGGAATTCTGCAAGTTCTGCTTGTGTCATATTTGCTGATGTCCCAAAGGCTAAAGCCGCGCTCAGAGTCAGTATGGCAGTGGACTACACAAAGGTGTGGATACCAGAACACATGATTCATTGGAGCCATTAATATAACAATCTGCCATTTCCTTCCTCAAGACACTTTATTTTCATCTGTTGAAAACTGGTTGTAGTATATTCATTTTATTAATATAAGACACTTGGCTGCCATCTCCAAAAAATTATCACAGTAAGTATGCAAATCTATGATGTCTAAAATGTGAATGGTACCTTTATAGATGCAGTGTTGTGGTGCAGTGCACAACCTGCACAACCATACTTATGGCCCTAATAACTCTTAGCAGCCCATGTTGTGTGTGAGGGTTAGTTTCAAGCCTTAGGTGTCTTTAGTACTTTGCATCTAATACCATGCCTGACATTTTATGAATACAGGTCTTCTGTCACTTTCTCCAAATTCTGTTTGCCTACCACAGAGCTGCCAGAGTTAGATTTTTAAGCAAAATAACAATGGCAACGAATATATTTTGAGCCCTTCCAATGTTCCAAGCACTGTGCTAAGTAGCTCACTTAATCCTTACAATAACCTTAGAAAGCAAGTGTCTTTATTATTCCCATTTTAAATATTTTTTTTTCAACGTTTATTTATTTTTGCGACAGAGAGAGACAGAGCATGAACGGGGGAGGGGCAGAGAGAGAGGGAGACACAGAATCGGAAACAGGCTCCAGGCTCTGAGCCATCAGCCCAGAGCCTGACGCGGGGCTCGAACTCACGGACCGCGAGATCGTGACCTGGCTGAAGTCGGACGCTTAACCGACTGCGCCACCCAGGCGCCCCTATTATTCCCATTTTATAGGTGAGAAAATTGAGATTTAGACATATGTAACCTGCCACAGATAAGCCAGCCAGTACACGGCAGAGCAAAACCAGAAGTCAGGTCTATTTGCCTCCAAAGTACATGTCACGTGTCCTCTGGGATCCTTGGACCACCTGCGTCAAAATTACCTACAGTACTTGTTAAAATGCAGAGTCCTGAGCCACATCTTAGACTTAATAAAGCTTGAACTTAGCATGGTTTATGAAGTTCCTCCTAATTTCGCCTTTGCTCCCCTAACTTCATCTCGGCTGGTCCTCTCCATTGCACTTGCTGCCCCCTGCACACAAGTACGCACACTGCAGATGCACACAGAGGCGTTGGGCATACTTGGAATATGCTGGCCCCTTACCCTTGTACCTGAATTCACACAATTCCTTCTCAGAATAACTCCACGTCTGCTTCTTCCCACTTACTCACTCTGGTGAAATTCCTTTTACTCCTCAAGTTCCAGGTGAAAAGCCAGCCTTTCTGAGAACCTCTCTTATTGCCCCTTCCACAGACAGGCTGCTGCTTCTTCGGAGCTTTTCTTGGTACTTACCAGATAGCTCTACTCCACACTTACTGACCAGTTGATTTTTTCTTCTCACCCTACTTGCTGCATCCTCAGTGAGGCATTTAGTAAGTCTTTTTTTTTGTTTGTTTGTCTAAAGGTATAATTGACATGTAACATGAGTTTCAAGTGTACAACATAATGATTCAATATTGTATATATTGCAAAAATGGCCACAGTAAGTCTGGTTAACGTCCATCACCATACATAGTTAGGAATTTTTTTCTTGTAATAAGGACTTTTAAGATCTTCTCTCTTAGCAACTCTCAAATATGCAACACAGTATTATTTTTATTGGTTGATTGATTGATTGATTGATTTGAGAGAGAGAGAGAGAGAGAGAGAGAGCGCACTCAAGCATGTGGGGAGAGGGAGAATCTGAAACAGGCTTCCTGATGTCAGCACAGAGTCCTATGCAGGGCTCCGTCTCATGACCGCAAGATCGTGACCTGAGCCCAAACCAAGAGTTAGATGCTTAACCGACTGAGCCACCCAGGTGCTCCCACAACACAGTATTATCACCTGTAGTGATCATGCTATACGTTTCCATTTCCATGGCATTTGATAACTGGAAGTTTGTGTCTTCATAAGTTATAATAAATGTTTTTCAAGAGTCAAATGATTTAAAACAATATTTCTAATGTAAAAATCATAATTTAATAATAAAGTAGGTCTTAAACCTCAGATTATATTGGAAAGAAAAAAAACACACACACGACCACAAAGCAAGATAATTAAAAAAACAAAACAAAACAAAACCAGAAAATAGGAAGAGCTAAAATGTCATGTTCTCGACTTACAAAGGGAAATTCAGACTATTTTATTCTAAATGCTAGTATTTAGAGCAAATATAGAATCAAGAATATTTACTTGTTTTTGTTCTATTTTATTATAGAAAATTCAAATCTACCCACAAGTAGAGAGATCGGTGCACGGATTCCCTGAGTACCTATCACCCAGTTCCAATAGTTACCAACAGTCTTCTGTTCTTCTTTCAAATGATGCCAACAATTAAGTTAATTTAAAAATACCCTTGGGTGTGACATTGCAAAACCAGTCATGCTTTTTAAAAGAATGACAGCAACAGCTACCATCTGGTCATTAGTGAACACCTAAAGACAGGAATCACTGTGTGATCATTAGTTTCCTCTCCATGTTGTTATCAGGGAGCAGGGAGGAAGAGGACCCAGACTGCCTTGGGTGGGGGGGGGCCGACAGCTTGCGGGTGGAGGGGAACCAAAAACCCTTTCCCTTTGCTGCTCAAATTCATCAGAAGCTGGTTGAAAGCTTGAAAAGAAGAAGAAGAATTCGACCAGAAGTTTCTTTGAAGGGAAGCAGATAAAGGTTTTGACTGGAGCCCTAAATTCACAGTGACCTGTATCTAGACTTTACATGATATCCTTCAGAAACAGTCCAATTATATTGTTTTGTGAGTGTGTGTTAGGGATTAATTTGTTTAATGTAAACATCTAGAATATTTCACTCTTGTGACTTTATTGGCATTTATCAATTTCTTTAAAAGGTATTCTGGGGGGCGCCTGGGTGGCTCAGTCGGTTGAGCTTCCAACTTCGGCTCAGGTCATGATCTCATGGTCTGTGAGTTCGAGCACCGCGTTGGGCTCTGTGCTGACAGCTCAGAGCTTGGAGCCTGCTTCTGATTTTGTGTCTCCCTCTGTCTCTGACCCCCCCCCCACCCTGTTCCTGCTCTGTCTCTCTCTGCCTCAAAAATAAATAAACATTTAAAAAAATAAAAAAAAATAAAAGGTATTCTGGGAACCTCAGCAAATGGAAGTTCCCTGGGATGCTCTTGACCCCTGAAAGACTGGTGGAGGTTGGGATTCAGAAAAAGTTGAGGTCTTCAGTGTTGTCCCCACTTTTCATCATGAGGGGCTCCTGTCTGACGCTGGTGGAAAGAGTGCCAAGGTTACAACTGGGTCCAAGAGTGGCAAAAAAGGAAAAAAGACAAAGAAGTCACTGGTGACGGGGGAACATTTGGCTGGAGAGGCAGCAAGAAGGAAAAAACAGGAGAGAGATGTGGCGGACAGACTGAGACTGGAAGTGTGAGAAAGGGGAGTGCACCACGCTCTTGGGGTCCATGAAAGGAAATCTGAACTTAGCTTTTATTTAATCCAAATGTCTTCAGCTTTCCTAGGAGAAACCAAGGCCCAAAAGGTGGAATCCTAGTAATTAAATCTGTAAAACCTTGAAAGCAAGTCCCACGATGCCTGCCCTAGAGATTTCCAGGCGGATGCTCACCACAGCACAGACAAATGGAAAAGGGAATTTCTGCCCTAAAGGAAAAGGAATACCCTGAGGCACCCATCTCCCCCCCCCCCACACACACACACCAGAGCCCTCTCAATTAGATCCCAGAGGGCTCTCCACCCCCTCCCTGGGCTGTCCAGCTTCCCAGTAAGGGGGAACAATGAAGGAATTCGGGGTTTCCTACCAAGCATGCACTGACCAGATTGGAAGCAACCCCTTGGTAAAACACGCAGTCAGAATTGCTGACGAGGTCCACCCTCCTTCCCTAGAAACCCAGGGAGTGGGGGTAGGGGAGGCATTGCTGAGTTGGTGATGTCCTGGAGAAAGGGTGGCCTTTGTGAAAAGTGCCGGTTCAGCTGGATGCTTGGGATGACTCCTCCCAACCACCCTGAGTACTCCTCCAGGAGGGAGAAGGGTGCACAATGAGAGGGTGTGAGGACTTGCTTGGCCAGGCTGGGAAGGCTTGTTGACCATGGCAGTGACAGGCTGTAGGGTGGGGAAGGACAACTAGGGTCCGGGAGAATAGCCAATAGAGAAGGCCTCTGGGGCGGTTCGTTAATGAGCTCATTCATCCAGGCAGGTTAAATGGCCAGCAACTGTGGTGCCCAAGAAGCAGTTCACACAGCTGAAGGTTATTGCTAAACAATATGCAGTCATGATGGTTTCCTCCGCCTGTGAGTCAGCACGCAGTATGTGCAGGAGAGGGTGTGGATAGACCAAGAGAATGTTCTTTCTCCTTTCTAGTAGCAAGTGTGGTGAGCATGTGCAATGGCAATAACTCAGAAATACATTGCCCAGAAATCTAAAAATAATGTGATTTTATTACAGCAATAATTATTAATAACATTTTGAAACTATTTTTAATTTGTACCGCCTAGTTAATTTGATCGACTTTAAGCTGTGCGGGGCTCTCTGTAATGAATCAACAACACATGTTAGGCTTTTGCGGTCGAACACCTTTATGTAACAAGCTGCATCCTTTTGGATGTTTATGCACGAAGACCAGCTACACGGAGATGTGGATGAGGCATGAAATTCCAAGATTGCAATAAACAGCAAACACAGGGAAAAACTACTTATTTGGGATGAATGATGCTCTTTGCCAACTGCCTGTTAAAGCATTTTGATTCCAAGTCAGGAAGGAGGGGAGGGAGGAAACATCTTCAGGGTGCATTTAGTAATGCATTCCTGCTTCCCGAGTCCATGCATCTTTCTTCCTTAAAGAACTCTGTTTTTATCTTTGTTCTCCTTATAGCCTCTTTCAACATTCTTCAGCTGATAGATAGGCAATGAGGTGTGAAGAAGGTGAAGTATCCAAGCTGGAATCCAGCACGAACCTGGTTCTCAAGGAGACTTACTCTTAAGACCTCACTACCTCTAGTACAGGCTTAATTCCCAGCCCCTGTGTTCCCCCCCCCCCCCCCCGCTTTGAAGCTACTTCCTCTCCCATTCCTGAGCATTTGTAGGCACAAAGCCAACATCAGGGGTGGCAGAGGAGCAGAAGGGCCATTCGGTTCTGGCTTCATGTACATCCAGAGCCTCACATATGGCCTCTGGCAGAATCAGATGAGCTTCTCTGCACGCAGTCATACCGGCGCATGCGTGCCATGAAAGGATCTTTAAAAATTTTTTTTTTCAACGTTTATTTATTTTTGGGACAGAGAGAGACAGAGCATGAACGGGGGAGGGGCAGAGAGAGAGGGAGACACAGAATCGGAAACAGGCTCCAGGCTCCGAGCCATCAGCCCAGAGCCTGACGCGGGGCTCGAATTCACGGACCGCGAGATCGTGACCTGGCTGAAGTCGGACGCTTAACCGACTGCGCCACCCAGGCGCCTCCATGAAAGGATCTTTAAAATATACCACAATTAAAATGTCTGTAACTTGTTTTGGCGTGTCTTCATTTAAACTTTTTTTTCATGTTTTATTTATTTTTGAGAGAGAGAGAGAGAGAGAGAGACATCATGAGCAGGCGAGGGGCAGACACAGAATCTGAAGACAGGCTCCAGGCTCTGAGCTAGCTGCGAGCACAGTGCCTGATGCGGGGCTCGAATCCAGGAACGGTGAGATCATGACCTGAGCTGAAGTCGGATGTTTAACTGACTGAGCCACCCAGGTGCCCCTGGCGTGTCTTCTTCATTTTAAAGATACGTTCAGAGCCTCAAAACGGAGAGGCCTCTTGCACCTTCGGAGACCTGAGCGCAGAGTTCTCAAAGGCACACACGCTGCGTAGCCTTTCGGTTACACAGCGTCAGGGTTGAGGAATGGAGGGTAGAGGTTCTCCGCATGCAGTGGTCCGCCTCTCTAAGAAGCCCGGGGGAAGACGGCAGAATCTATCTTGCAGGGTCTCCAGAAAGACTCCCTCTCTCCACCCGTCTCCACCGGCGCCCTCCACCGTCTGTGGCCTGTGCGGGCGCCCAGCAGACACGGGGCGCAAGCAGACAGGGGCCCACGCTGTTCTCTGGACGCCCTGAGGCTCCATCCTCAGGGCCCGGAGAGCCCGGCAGTGTGGGGTCCGCTCAGCCTGCTCCCTCCTGCCCTCACAGTGTCACCAGACGAAAACCTAATTTGCCCTTGGAAGCGAGGCGCCTTCTAGCGGGGGAATCTCAGCTGGGGGGCATAGGGGAAGGAGGCGCCATCATGCGGGCCCGGGATTGGATGTAAATGCACCGAGGGGAGCAAATGAGGGCGAGTCAAGGAGAAAAACCAGGTCTGAGACTTTAATTAGCGGCTTTCCCCCCTTTGGGATTCCTGAGAGCAAATGGAGAGGAGAGAGGACGGGATCCAGAGAGAGAGGACGCTGGGCTGCTGGCTGTGGAGGAGCACCTGGGGGGAGACTGAGGCCCGCGGGGCGGAAGGACTGACAAGGCTCTGAGCAGGCCCTTAGGGCTGAGCACCCCCTTCGCGTGTGGTGTCACTGCCCCAGCACGGCCCCCCGACTCTTGTGGTCAACAAGGATAGTCGCCAGGGCCTGGGAGGGCCACCGGGTGCCAAGGTAAGGAACAAGCCGCCGCTGCTCTCTGTGCGCAGCGGGGCCCTCAGCCAAGGGGGAAGTGAATTAGAAGACGGCGTGGTGGGTGCTAATGTGGATATTCTAGACGGTGTTCACAAGGCGCAGTCAGGGCCCGGCGTGGGTTAAGTCAGTGTTGTTACAATAATTTAATGTTTATTGTTATTTGGGGTGCAAATGGGGGCCGGCAGCAACCGAGGGTGTTTGTCTTGTTCACTGCTCCCTCACTCTCACCTAGAGTAAGTCCTCGCAAATGTAATGAGAGCGTCCATTGACTAAGTGTTTATGAGATATTTATTATATGTACATATATGTATAATGTAAAGTTATATGTATGTAAAGTTATATGTAAAGTGTGCCTGTGTGTGTACAGATGCCTCATTTTACAGACGAGCAAACTAAGGCATGAGATAATCAAGCAGCTTGTGCAAGGTGGCATGGTGAATCTGGGTTTGAATCTGGAATGTAGGCTGGCTGGCTACAAAACTAATGTTTTTCATCACCATCCTGTAAATAAGAGATCATTTGAAATGAGATATTTTGAAATGAAAAATTGATTTGCGCTGGAGAATCTAAAGCCTTCAGAGATGAGGAAGCATTTCATTCAGGACTTAAAGAATGACTAGGAGACATGGGAGGGCTTTTGGGGGCTGGGGGGGGATCTTTTATTTTCACCTTTCTGCTCTTTAGACACTTGAGAGTAGGGCACCCTAAAAGTCTTGCTCATATTTTGCATTCACTGCGGTTCATTAGGAGTTGGGCCAATTACCTGAGTTCTGAGGCACAGACATTATTGCTCATGGTGCAGGGAGACAGTGATCCCAAGGGGAAAACGAAATTCCAGTACCTTTGTACAGAATTTTTAAAAAATATTCTGTGAGAAAGTGAAGAGATGGGGCCGTATTCAGCTGGATAAATGTGAATGGAATGAATTTTGTCTGAGTGGTCTACATTTTCCCACCTAGATCTTAACTCTTAGAAAGTCAACTTTTTCTTTCTGTCTAGACCTGTACCTGGAAAAAGAAGAGAAATTCATTCACACCAAGGTGAAAATGACTAATAACATTTATATCTCGAATAGGCATTTATTGAAAGAGCCTGCCCTGCAAGATAGGTAGGTGAATAGAATAGATAGATTAGGGGGCACCTGGGTGACTCAGTGGGTTAAGTGTCCAACATCAGCTCTGGTCATGATCTCGGGATTCCCGAGTTCAAGCCCCATGTCAGGTTCTGTGCTAACAGCTCAGAGCCCGGAGCCTGCTTTGGATTCTTTGTCTCCCTCTCTTTCTACCCCTCCCGCACTTGCACTCCATCTCTGTCTCAAAAATAAATAAACATTAAAAAAAATTTTTTTTTAAATAGATTAAGACAGGAAAAGGAAAATGTTGGTAGAATCTAGGTAGTGAGTGTATGTGTTTTTACGATAAAATTCTTTTATTTTTGTTGCATGTTTGTAAATTTTCAAGGCCTTATTTCCTATGTGGGAAAGGGGAGGAATGAGTATGAGTTTAGGGAAAAAAAAAGACAAATTTTTGTTCTTAAAGAGCTTTTAGTCAGGAGAGGAGATAAAGCACATACACAAATAATTGGGTTCTAAATCTGGGGTAAGATTTTTAGATAAGTCAGGTCTTTTTCCTCTCTGTGTTCTTTTCTTCCTCCTGACCTAGGGCAAGGGTTATGGCTGACTGGGGAAACTGGAAGGAGACTGCTCCTCTTTTTGGCTCTTATATCTAAAAGTCCAAACTCTTAAGAAAAGGAGATGCCCTAGGACAAACAATCCCTCTTAGAAGAATAGAGGAGTGGTGCTGATTCTTAACCCCTAGATGAGAAAGAGATTCTGGAAATGGGGCCCTTCTGCCGGCTTATGTTAGGAAGTAGTCAGTACTCAGATTAGAAATGGCTGTGTGTGGTTTCGGAGAAGATAGCCACCCTCTCCTAATTTATTGACCGAACGAGGACCATTACACTGGGGCACTAAGCATAAAGCAGGACTGTCCCAGGTAAACTGGGAACACAGGCTGCCTCAGAAAAGACTTGAATGCCCTAAGCAGAGCACAGAAGGATGGAGCCCCTGGGCCCGAAGGGGCCTGTAAATAAGCGAAATCGGTGGATGTCCCAGTGATAACCTGGGTGATACTTAATTGGTGGTGCGCTTCCCCAACCCCAAGTCTCAGCACTGCCTAAGCCCTGGGGGCCTTGGCACATCTCTGGGTGATGCTGGAAGTGGGGAGTGGGCCTACATGCCATCAAGATAAAATGAATATCATTAAACCTGGAAAGGGAAAAAGGGAGAAGGAACAACTAGATGGTAATACGCTATGCGCCTCTCAAGAACAGGGATCGTGAGGCACCTGGGTGGCCCAGTAGGCTAAGCAGCTGACTTGATTTCGGCTCAGGTCATGACCTCATGTTTGGTGACTTTGAGCCCCCTGTCTGGCTCCTCGCTGACAGTGTGGAGCCTGCTTGGGACTTTGCCCCTCTCTCTCTGCCCCTCCTTTGCTTTCACTCTCTCGCAAAGTAAAGAAATAAACTTAAAAATAGGGATCATGTCTTTTTTGCTCAATACCCCTAGCAGAAGCATTTCAAAGTAAAACTTCAAAACTGTTTGTTGAATAAATGAATGAATAAGGTAAATGTATGCCCTGGGAAGGATGGTAATGCTGATAACTGAAATAGAGACAGGAAGTAAAAAGGGTTTAGGAGGGAAGATAGTTTTGGTTTTGAAAATACTCGCTTTGAGGTAACAGGGGTATAGTTCCCAGGACCTGAGTGCAAATCAGCTGGATGCTTGGGAGTGGAGCTTCAAGACAGGAGGTCAGTGCTGGGTTTAGGAGCCAGATGCATTCTGGTAGTGAATGTTATGGAATGAATACATCAGTTAGGGATAGGGGGCTGGGGCATACAGGAAACAAGGCCAAAGGAGACAATACGAAACAATCAGGCTATTTGAATTTCAACAAGGCTTAATTTTAGTTAAAGGCATGCCTCTCTAAGGACGCAATTTAACTCACTAGGAAGGTGGGATGGAAGGGAATGGGCCACCTCAGACAACTGGTAAACATTATCTACGGAGGCTTGCTGTTGTTTCCAATATCTATTTTAAATTGGTTCATTTAGTAATAAAGAAACTTTTCCCTCACTGAGTTTTTACCCTCAACAATTCACTTTGCAAAATTTCAAACATACAACAAAAATAAAAGAATTTTGCAGCATGAACATATTGACCCACTACCTAGATTCTACTGATATTTTACTCTTCTTTTTGTTAATTTTTATCAATCCATTCTATCCCTCTACTCACCCTTCAATCCATTTAAATTTTTGACACATTTCAAAGATAATTGCAGAAACTCCTAAATTCTTTAGCATGCTTGTTAATAACCAGAATTTAGTACTTATTTTTTTTTAATATTTATTTATTTTGAGAGAGAGAGAGAGAGTGAGAGAGAGAGTGGGTTTTTGCAAGGGAGGGTGGGGCAGAGATAGCACCACAAACCATGAGATCATGACCTGAGCTGAAATTAAGAATCAAACACTTACCCAACTGAGCCACCCAGGTGCCCCTATTTTTTTCTTTTGATGTAAAATTTAAATACAATAAAATGCACCCATCTTCATAGTATAAGCCGAGTTTGTCCCCAAACATTTTGTTATAAAAGTTTTCCAAATATACAAAAAAGTTGAAAGAATTTTATAGTGATCCCTTGTATACTCACCACCTAGTTTCTTGATTAGCATTTTCTTTGATTTGTTTTAGCATAGTCTATTCAGTCATGTGTTTCTCTATCCATTAATCCACCTAATTTATGAGGCATTGCAGAAACTTCCTTCTCCCCAATACTTCAGCATGCATACCATAAATCAGAGCTAAACCTGTGGTCAGTTTTCTTTCTTTTGATGTAAAATTTACATGTAGTAAAATGCACAAGTCTTAAAGGGTACCTTTGCTGACTCTCAACAAATGCACATAACTGTATATCTCAAACCCTTTTTAAGACATGGAACATTACTGTCACCTCAGAAAGTTCCCTCATGCTCTTTCCCACTCAATCTCTGTCCTCTCTTTCCCCAGAGACGATCACATTTTAAATTTTTTCCACCATAGGTTCAATTTGCAAATAGAACCGTAAAGCATGTACTTTTTTTGTGAAAGGCTTCTGTCCCACAGCATAATATTTTTTGAGATCCGTTCATGTTATTGCTTATGTCAGTAGTTCATGTCTTTTTATTACCGAGTAGTAAGCCATTATATGAAATACCAAATGGTTATTCTATTGGTGGATACCTGGGCTATTTACAGTTTGGGAGTATAATGAGTAAAACTGCTATAAACATTCTCATATTCTTTTTGTGGACATATTGGAATTGCTGGGTGTTAAGGGTAGTCTGTGTGTAGTTTTCTAAAAAAATTGTCCACTGATTTCTCTAATGTACTATTTCGCACTCATGTGGATGGTGTCTTAAAGTTCTGGTTGCTCCACATACTTACCAACATTTGGAATTGTCCGTCTTTGTAATTTTAGCCATTTTTGTGGGTGTATAGTGGTAACTCATGGTGTTTTAAATTTGGATTTCCCTGATGATTAAGGATAGTGAGCACTTTTTTATTTGGTGATTGGCCATTTGTCTATCTTATGTGAAGTATTTGCTCAGCTCTTTTGCCCATTTTAAAAATTGCTTGATTGTCTTTTTCTTCTGATTATTAATTTTAAGGATTTTAAGTAATCTTTATACTCAACATGGGGCTCGAACTCACAACCCCGAGATTGAGTTGAATGGCTCTTAGGAGAGCCAGCCAAGTACCGCTCTCTTTTTCTTACTATATTGTAGTTTTTTGTATGTTTTCGGTACCAGTTCTTTGTCAGATATATGATTTGTGAATATTTTCTCCCAATCAGCGGCTTATGAATTTGTTAGCTTAATGATAGTTTGTGATGAGCAGCTTTTAATTTTGATGAAGTTAAATTTTTTGTGAGCAGTTTGCCAAAACTTTGCCTACTCCCAAGTCAAAGATATTCTCTCGTTTTCCTCTAAAAACTTTATGATTTTAGCTTTTACTTTAGGTCTATAACTCATTTAATATTAACTTTTTTTTGTATGGTGAAGGAGAAGGGGCCAGATTCATATTTTCTCACATGAACATCTAGTTATTACAGCTTTATTTGTTGAAAGAACTTTTTCCCCTATTTAACTGCTTTGGCGACTTTTTTTTTTCTTTTTTTTTTCAAATGACCATCTAAGTGCCAGCCTATTTCTGGGCTCTATTCTGTTCTGCAGATCTATTATTGATCCTTAAGCCAGGACCTCACTTTTTTGATGAATTTAGTTTTATAGTAAATCTTGAAGTCTGTAAATGATGTAAGTATTCTAAATTTGTTATTTTCCAAAATACTTCAGGTATCCTGCCTAGATTCTTTGAATTTCTGTACTAATTTTTGAATGTTTGTCAGTGAAAAAAGTCTCCTTAGACTATGATTAGAGTACAAGGAATCTATGATCCATTTGGGGGAAAACTGTTATCTTTCCACTTATTTAAACTTACTGAATTTCCTTCAACAATGTTTTTAATTGTAAATATAGAGTTCTTGCATGTCTTTGGCTAAATGTATTCCTAAATGTTTTATGTTTTTTTATATAATTATAAATTAAGTTTCTAGTTCAATTTTCTTTTTAAAATTGAGTTAAGGGGCGCCTGGGTGGCGCAGTCGGTTAAGCGTCCGACTTCAGCCAGGTCATGATCTCGCGGTCCGTGAGTTTGAGCCCCGCATCAGGCTCTGGGCTGATGGCTCAGAGCCTGGAGCCTGTTTCCGATTCTGTGTCTCCCTCTCTCTCTGCCCCTCCCCCGTTCATGCTCTGTCTCTCTCTGTCCCAAAAATAAATAAACGTTGACAAATAAATAAATAAATAAATAAAATTGAGTTAAAATTGACATGTGACATGTTAAGTTTATGGTGTATAATGTGTTGATTTGATATATTTATAGAATGCAATATGATTGCCATTGTAGCCTTAGCTAACACTTCCATCACATTACATAATTATCATTTATTACTTTGTGGTGGGAATAATTAAGATCTAGTTTCTTAGCAAGCTCATTTATAACACTATTATTGTCTGTAATTACTATGCATTAGATCTTCAGGACTTATCTACTGGTTCTAGTTCAATTTTCAATTGTTTGCTGCTAGTATATAAGAACCTAATTATTTTTGTCTATTACCATGTATCCTGAATCCCTGTTAATTTCACTTATTATTTTAACAGTTGTTTGTAGGTTACTTAGGAATTTTTTTGGTAAACAATTTTGCCATATGCAAATAGAGATAGTTTTACTTCTTCCTTTGCAAACTTTGCCTCTTATCTTTTCTTTCTGCCTTATGGCAGAGGCTAGGACCTGCGGAGGCTAAGACTTCCAATACTATGTTGAATAACAGTGGTGAGAATGGACATCCCTGTCTTGTTCCTGACCTTAGGGGGAAAGCTCTCAGTTTTTCCCCATTGAGGATGATATTCGCATTGGGTCATTCATATACGGTTTTTATGATCTCGAGGTATGATCCTTCTATCCCCACTTTCTTGAGAGTTTTTATCAAGAAAGGATGCTGTATTTTGTCAAATGCTTTCTCTGCATCTATTGAGAGGATTATATGGCTCTTGTCCTTTCTTTTATTGATGTGATGAATCACATTAATTGTTTTGCAGATATTGAACCAGCCCTACATCCCAGGTATGAATCCCACTTGGTCGTGGTGAATAATTTTTTTAATGTATTGTTGGATCCGGCTGGCTAATATCTTGTTGAGGATTTTTACATCCATGTTCATCAGGGAAACTGGTCTATAGTTCTCCTTTTTAGTGGGGTCTTTGTCTGGTTTTGGAATCAAGATAATGCTGGCCTCATAGAAAGAGTTTGGGAGTTTTCCTTCCATTTCTATTTTTTTGGAACAGCTTCAAGAGAATAGGTGTTAACTCTTCCTTAAATGTTTAGTAGAATTCCCCTGGAAAGCCATCTGGTCCTGGACTCCTATTTTTTTGGGAGATTTTTGATTACTAATTCAATTTCTTTACTGGTTATGGGTCTGTTCGAATTTTCTATTTCTTCCTGTTTCAGTTTTGGTAGTATATATGTTTCTTTTTTTTTTTTTAATTTTTTTTTTAATGTTTATTTATTTTTGAGACAGAGAGAGACAGAGCATGAATGGGGGAGGGTCAGAGAGAGGGAGATACAGAATCTGAAACAGGCTCCAGGCTCTGAGCCGTCAGCACAGAGCCCGACGCGGGGCTCGAACTCACGGACCGCGAGATCATGACCTGAGCCGAAGTCGGCCGCTTAACCGACTGAGCCACCCAGGCGCCCCGGTAGTATATATGTTTCTAGGAATTTGTCCATTTCTTCCAGATTGCCCATTTTATTGGCATATAATTGGTCATAATATTCTCTTATTGTTTTTATTTCTGCTGTGTTGGTTGTGATCTCTCTTTCATTCTTGATTTTATTTATTTGGGTCTTTTCCTTTTTCTTTCTGATCAAACTGGCTAGTGGTTTATCAATTTTGTTAATTCCTTCAAAGAACAAGCTTCTGGTTTCATTGATCTGTTTGTTCTACTGTTTTTTTTTTGTTTTGATAGCATTAATTTCTGCTCTAATCTTTATTATTTGCAATCTTCTGCTGGTTTTGGGTTTTATTTGCTGGTCTTTTTCCAGCTCTTTAAGGCATAAGGTTAGGCTGTGTATCTGAGATCTTTCTTCCTTCTTTAAGAAGGCCTGGATTGCTATATACTTTCCTCTTAATGACCACCTTTGCTGTGTCCCAGAGGTTTTGGGTTGTGGTGTTATCATTTTCATTGGCTTCTGTATACTTTTTAATTTCCTCTTTAACTTCTTGGTTAGCCCTTTCGTTCTTTAGTAGTATGTTCTTTAGTCTCCAAGTATTTGTTACCTTTCCAAATTTTTTCTTGTGGTTGATGTCAAGTTTCAGTGTTGTGGTCTGAAAATATGCACAGTATGATCTCGATCTTTTTGTACTTGCTCAGGGCTGATTTGTGTCCCAGTATGTGGTCTATTCTGGAGAACATTCTATGTACACTGGAGAAGAATGTATATTCTGCTTTAGGATGAAATGTTCTGGATATATCTGTTAAGTCCATCTGGTCCAGTGTGTCATTCAAAGCCATTGTTTCCTTGTTGACTTTTTGATTAGATGATCTGTCCATTGCTGTGAGTGGGGTGTTGAAGTCTCCTACTCTTAGGGTATTACTATTGATGAGTTTCTTTATGTTTGTGATTAATTGATATATATTTGGGTGCATCCACATTTGGCACATAAATGTTTACAATTGTTAGGTCTTCTTGGTGGATAGACCCCTTAATTATGATATAATGCCCTTCTGCATCTCTTGATACAGTCTTTATTTTAAAGTCTAGATTGTCTGATATAAGTATGGCTACTCTGGCTTTCTTTTGCTGACAATTAGCATGATAGATGGTTCTCCATCCCCTTATTTTCAATCTGAACATGTCTTTAGGTCTAAAGTGGGTCTCTTATAAACAGCATATAGATGGATTTTGTTTTCTTACCCATTCTGTTACCCTATGTCTTTTGATTGGAGCATTTAGTCCATTGACATTTAGAGTGAGTACTGAAAGATATGAATTTATTGCCATTAAGTTGCTTGTAGATTTGGAGTTTCTGGTGGTGTTCTCTGGTCCTTTCTAATCTTTGTTGCTTTTGGTATGTATGTATGTATGTATCTATCTATCTATCTATCTATCTATCTATCTATCTTTTCTCCCCTCAGAGAGTCCCCCTTAAAGTTTCTTGCAGGGCTGGTTTAGTGGTCACAAACTCCTTTAATTTTTGCTTGTCTGGGAAACTTTTTATCTCTCCTTCTATTTTGAATGACACTCTTGCTGGATAAAGAATTCTTGGCTGCATATTTTTCTGATTCAGCATATTGAATATATCCTGCCACTCTTTCTGGCCTGCCAAGTTTCTGTAGATAGGTCTGCTGCAAACCTGATCTGTCTTCCCTTATAGGTTAAGGACTTTTTTCCCTTGCTGCTTTCATGATTCTCTCCTTGCCTGAGTATTTTGTGAATTTGATGGTTGGTTTTTGTTGAATCTAATGGGAGTCCTCTGTGTTTCCTGGATTTTGATGTCTGTGTCTTTCCCCAGGTTAGGAAAGTTTTCCGCTATGATTTGCTCACATAATCCTTCTACCCCTATTTCTCTCTCTTCCTCTTCTGGGACCCCTATGATTCTGATGTTGTACCTTTTTAATGAGTCACTGATTTCTCTAATTCTTAAATTGTGCTCTTTTGTCTTAATCTCCCTCTTTTTTTCTGCTTCATTATTCTCCATAAATTTGTCCTCTCTATCGCTGATTCTCTGTTCTGCCTCATCCATCCTTGCTGCTGCGGCAGCCATTCGAGATTGCAGCTCAGTTATAGAATTTTTTATTTCATCCTGATTAGCTTTTACTTCTTTTATATCCGCAAAAGGGATTCTAATCTATTTTGGACTCCAGCTAGTATTCTTATTATCGTGATTCTAATTCTGGTTCAGACATCTTGCTTGTGTCTGTGTTGGTTAAGTCCCTGGCTGTTGTTTCTTCCTGCTCTTTCTTTTGGGGTGAATTCCTGCTGAATTCTGTGGTTCAGCTTGTGCAGATTGTTGTGTTAATCCTCAGATCAGTTTTCTATGTGTGTAGGATGGTTTAGTGTTGGTCTGGCTGTATTTCATGGAGACTCTTATTACCCTTTTAATATTGATACAATTTCTAGATCCTTCCTGATATAGGATATTTGTGTTCTTGCTTTTCTTTCTGGATTAGATACCTTAGGGATTTATCAATGTTGTTGCCTTTTGCCTTTGTTAATTTCTTATCTTTTTTATTTTGTTAATTTCCACTTTTGCCCTTATTATTTCCTTATTTCTCCTTACTTTGGGCATACATCACTCTTTCTTTAGCTTTTTGAAGTTGAAACTTAACTATTGATTTTAGAGTGTTCTTTCCTAATATAAATGTCTAAAGCTATCAATTTCCTTCTATTCATTTTTGTAAGTATATCACACAATTGTTGGTATGTTTCATACCAGTTTAAAATATTTTCTGATTTTACTTATGATTTGTATTTTGATCCAGGTATGTTATAGAATAGTGGTTTAATTTCCAAATATTTGGGGTTTTTCTAAGTATCTTGCTGGTATTTCTAATTTAATTCCACAAAGAACATAATCTGTATGTACAATCAGTGTGCTTATAATCAATATGCTTCAATCCTTTTTATTGATACTTATTTTATGGCCATGCATATAGTCTATCTTGGTACATATTATATGTAATGACAATGATTGTATTCTTCTATTGTTGGCTGTAATGTTCTGTAAATATCATTTAGGTCAAGGTGGTTTGGAATAGTGGTCAAATTATTTGTGTTCTTACTGAGATTTTTTTTTTTGTCTGGTTTTTCTGTCAGTTGATGAGGGAGAGATGTTACAAATCATGGATTTGTGTTCTGTCCTCAGTTTTGTCCATTTTTGCTTGTTAATTTTGAAGTTCTTTTAATAAGTACATAGATATTTATGACTGCTATATCTTTCTGAAGAACTGACACTTCTGTCATTATTAAACGTCCCTCTTTATCTGTGGTAATACTTTTCATCTTGAAGTCTATTTAATCTGATATTAATTTAACCACTTCAGTTTTATGACTAGTGTTTGCTTCATTTATCTTTTCTCATCTATTTACTTTCAATCTATCGGTTTCTTTATATATATAAATGTGTCTTGTAGAAAATATACACTTGGATCTTGATTTTTATAATTTATTTAGACCGTTTCCACTTTTAAATTGGAGTGTTTAGGCCATTAAAATATAATGTAATTATTCATAAGGTTTAGTAATAGGGCGACAACACTGTTTTCTCTTTGTTTCTGTTTTCTGTTTCTCTATTCTTCCTTTCCTGCCTTATTTTGGATTTAGCATTTTTTAAAATTCCATTTTAATTTACGAATTGGCTATGTTAGAGTTTTTTGCAGTTTTTAAATTTTTTATTTTTTAATTTTTTTAAAGTTTATTTATTTATTTTGATAGAGTGAGCGAGAGTGTGAGCATGAGTCAGGGAAGGGCACAGAGGGAGAATTCCAAGCAGGCTCAGTGCTGCCAGCCCAGAGCCAGACGTGAGGCTTGATCCTACCAACCATAAGATCATGACCTGCCCCCATGAACCTGTGAGATCATGACCTGAGCTGAAACCAGAGTCAGGTGTTTAACCGACTGAGCCACCAGGTGCCCCGAGTTTTTGCATTTTTAACTTGATAGCTTAAGGATTACAATTACAGGTCTTGATTCTTTGTAGTTTTTTAAAATCCTTATTTTTTTCTGTTCTTCAAATTGGATAATGCCTATTGATCTATTCTGAAGTTCACTGATGCTTTCCTTTATTACTTCTGTTTTGCTTTTAAATCCACCCAGTGTATTTTTCATCTCAGGTATTATATGTTTACCTGATAATTTTACTTGGTTTCCTTTGTATAGTTTTTATTTATCTTGAGATTTCCTATCTCTTTGATTCACTATGCACCTTCATTAACAAACATTTTCCTTTGTCTCACTGAGCATATTTATAGTAGTTTAAAATGGTTTAAAATCTTTTGTGGTTTAAAATCTTTTTGTGTTAATTCTAGCCTGTGGGTCATCTCAGGGTTGCTCTTTGCTGATTATCTTTTCTCTTGAGATTGGGTCACAAATTGCTTCTTTTTCCTATGTCAAGTAATTTTGGATTCTAACCTGGATGATGTGAATAGTATATCCTGGAAACTCTGTATTCTGTTATATATTTCTCCAAAGAGTTTTGATATTTTTTTTTTTTAATTTTTTTTTCAACGTTTATTTATTTTTGGGACAGAGAGAGACAGAGCATGAACGGGGGAGGGGCAGAGAGAGAGGGAGACACAGAATCAGAAATAGACTCCAGGCTCTGAGCCATCAGCCCAGAGCCTGACGCAGGGCTCAAACTCCCGGACCGCGAGATCGTGACCTGGCTGAAGTCGGACGCTCAACCGACTGCGCCACCCAGGCGCCCCTTGATATTTTTGTTTTGATAGACCATGAAGTTGGAATTAAATCTCAAGCTCTATCTTTGGGACAACTCAAATTTCAGTTCAATTATTACATCTTTATTTATTTATTTTTTAAATTTATTAACCTTTAAAATTTATATCCAAGTTAGCATATAGTGCAATAATGATTTCAGGAGCAGAATCCTGTGATTCATCCCCTACATATAACACCCAGTGCTCATCCCAACAAGTGTCTTCCTTAATGCCCCTTGCCCATTTAGCCCTTCCCCCCACCCACACCCCCTCCAGCAACCCTCAGCTTATTTTCTGTATTTAAGTCTCTTATGTTTTGTCCCCCTCCCTGTTTTTATATATTTTTTTGCCTCCCTTCCCCTATGTTCATCTGTTTTGTATTTTAAATTACACATATAGTGAAGTCATATGATATGTCATTCTCTGACTAATTTCACTTCGCATAATACAATCTAGTTCTATCTACATTGTTGCAAATGGCAAGATTTCATTCTTTTTGATTGCCGAGTAATACTCCATTGTATTTATATATATGACATTTTCTTCATCCATTCATCCATCGGTGGACATTTGGGCTCTTTCCATACTTTGGCTATTGTTGATAGTGCTGCTATAAACATTGGGGTACATATGTCCCTTCGAAACTGCACACCTGTATCCCTTGGATAAATACCTAGTAGTGCAATTGCTGGGTCGTAGGGTAGTTCTATTTTTAGTTTTTTGAGGAACCTCCATCTGTTTTCCAGAGTGGCTGCACCAGCTTGCATTCCCACTGGCAGTGCAAAAGGGTTCCTCTTTCTCCACAACCTTGCCAACATCTGTCATTGCCTGAGTTGTTAATTTTAGCCAGTCTGACTAGTGTGAAGTGGTATCTCATTGTAGTTTTAATTTGTATTTCCCTGATGATGAATGATGTTGAGCATTTTTTCATGTGTCTGTTAGCAATCTGGATGTCTTCTTTAGAAAAGTGTCTGTTCATGTCTTTTGCCCATTTCTTCACTGGATTATTTGTTTTTTGAGTGTTGAGTTTGATAAGTTCTCTATAGATTTTGGATACTAACCCTTTATCTGATATATCATTTGCAAATATCTTCTATTCCATCGGTTGCCTTTTAGTTTTGCTAATTGTTTCCTTTGCTGTTCAGAAGCTTTTTATCTTGATGAGGTCCCAATAGTTCATTTTTGCTTTTGTTTCCCTTGCCTCTGGAGACATGTTGAGTAAGAAGCTGCTGCAGCCAAGGTTAAAGAGGTTTTTTCTGGCTTTTTCCTCGAGGATTTTGATGGCTTCCTATCTTACATTGAGGTCTTTCATCCATTTTGAGTTTATTTTTGTGTATGGTGTAAGAAAGTGGTCCTGGCTCATTCTTCTGCACGTCTGCACTGCACTGCACTTCTGCACGTCTGGACTGCACTGTCCAGTTTTCCCAGCACCACTTGCTGAAGAGATTGTCTTTATTCCATTGGATATTCTTTCCTGCTTTGTCAAAGATTGGTTTCCATATGTTTGTGGGTCCATTTCTGGGTTCTCTATTCTGTTCCATTGATCTATGTGTCTGTTTTTGTGCCAGTACCATACTGTCTTGATGTTTACAGCGTTGTAATACATCTTGAAATTTGGAATTGTGATGCCTTCAGCTTTGGTTTTCTTTTTCAAGATTGCTTTGGCTATTTTGGGGTCTTTTCTGGTTCCATTCTAATTTTAAGATTAGAAGTTAAAGATTAGTTAAAAGATTAAGATTTAAGATTAGTTTAAGATTAGTTAAGATTGTTCTAGCTTTGTGAAGAATGTTGGTGTCATTTTGATAGAGATTGCACTGAATATGTAGATTGCTTTGGGTAGTATCAACATTTTAACAACATTATTCCATTCCATGAGCATGGAATATTTTTCCATTTTTGTGTGTGTGTGTCTTCTTCAATTTCTTTTATAAGGTTTCTATAGTTTTCAGTGTATAGATTTTTCGCCTCTTTGGTTAGGTTTATTCCAAGGTATTTATGGTTATTATATCTTTATTTTTGTTCATTTATTTTTAACGGGAGCCATGGGTGTTTTTAATACATGAAAAAAATTGACATTTCATCTCAGTAGTAAGGGGGTAAATTATTCAATAATAGAGCCTACCAGACAATCATTTGAATGCAAATAAAAGTATACCCTTACGTCATACCAAATATTGTCAACTAGCATTGTAGCAATGATTCATGAATAATAATGTAAATTAAATTAACTCAACAGAATTTATGTTAAGCATTATAAAAAGGGAGGTATACTGCCATTATATCAGGTTCAAAAGTTAATTTCTTAAGTCAGTGATACAGCAATTTAAGAAAGTGTACCCATTTGTTTCTTGCTGATTTATAATGTTCAAACTTTGTATGTCAAAATGTACAGAAAACAGATCTCTATATCAATACATCAAAATAAATGATCTACTTAAAGTCTACATCTGAATTACATAACTCCTACAAAACTTGAAATTTGTACCTTCCATTATTACTAACAGAGCACCCTAAATCAACTGTCTTAAAGATAAATTTAGTCCTTCACAAAAGAAATAGTCCAGAGGTGTCCTTTACAAAAAAACAATAGTCCAGAGGCAGAATGGCTACAAGACTGGTTGGTTCAGTGGCTCAGTAACAACATTCAGGTACCAGGTTCTTTTTTTTTTTTTTTTTTTTTTTGAAGTTTAGATAGTTTACTGACAGCCTCCCTCTCCCACCCTTAGAATCTCTAGGTCACTTTTTCCTCTTATAGATCTTGTGTGCTAGCCCCAGGAAGATGGCTAGAGGTGGGGGCATGGCCTACTGCTCGATGAGGCTCATAGGGTGGCTTTAGCTGTCTTCACACTGTGTGAACACAACTGGCAGGTTCAGCTCCTCATATAGTGCCTTCACCCGGGGTACATCCTCGGCCATAATTCTCCTGAAGGACCCGGTGCTGTTCTGGAGAGGCCCGCTGAGGACACTAAACTATCAGCCAGCTGCATTTGTTGTCCTGGATGTCAGTGCCAATCTTACCTGTCACACTGGGTCCCTAAAGAGATCAAGATAATCATCCTGAATCTGGAAGAACTCCCCCATCTCAGGATCTTATTGGCATTGGCATGTTCTTTCTCTTTGTCCGTGCACGCCACATACATGGCAGCAGTACAGGAAGATAAAGGGAGTAGAAAGCTGTCTTGTGCTTGACAATAGATTTGTACCTCTTTGCAGTGAATCTGCCAAGATCCCCATTGCCCTGGGGGGCTGTGATGAGGTCAGGGTCTGGCAGATCTCAGTCTGATAGGAACTCTGTAGGAAAAGCTAAAGGATAGCAGAATTTCATCTAGCACTTCTCGCAGATTGTCACGGTGCTGAGGATGGAATGGACCATCCAGAGACAGGAGAGGCAATTGCCTGGCTCAAGGAGGTCTTGGAGTACGGTGCGAATGGAGACCAGTGTCAGCAGAGTTTGACAGCACTGAGAGCATTTCAGGAGCTGGTGGAGCCAAGGAAGCAGGATGCTGATAGTCTCTGGTGGGCTGGTGTGTGGAACTGCTCTAAGCTTTCTTCCTGGTGTCATGATGGTTATCAGAAGCCAGGCATAGGTTTGGATGCCATCAATGACGCTTTGCTTCTGGAAGCATGTATCTACCACCTGCTGAAGCCCTAGTGGCAGGAGTAGCCTTCTTACCTGAACTTAAGTTGTAATTCGTTTTTCAAACACATAATGAGACATTACATCCAGACAAGGAGGTGTCCAAAAAAAGGTTAAGATTCCATTTCACCCTGCATGGTTTCTTGAATCTTTGAGGAAATCTTTTCCAGAAATAATCTGTCAGATACATCTTTTGTTTATCTGTCTAGAATTGGGTCCTATGAGCAGTCTAAACCAATTGCTAGCAATGAGAAAAGGATTATCATTAATGACAGAAACTGATCTGTGTTTATTCCCTGTCCTGTGATGGGAAATTGACACTCAAACTGCCAGTAAACTGTAAGGAGGCAGTGACTAAGATAGTCACTGAATGTCTGCCACAAGCACATACTGTGTTCTTAATTCATTCAGTAATAAGAAGGAGTAGAACCTAATGTTTGAAAATGCTATTATATCACATAAAAATACAGATAATTCTTAAGTTACATGGTATTTGTGCTCTACACACTTTCCCTATGTAGGCATCCAAATAGAATAATGGATGAAAAAATTAAATAAAAGTGGGAATATTTTTAAAAATGTTTTATTTATTTTTGAGATAGAGACAGAGTACGAGTGGGGGAGGGGCAGAGAGAGGGAGACACAGAATCAGAAGCAGGCTCCAGGCTCTGAGCTGTCAGCACAGAGCCCAACACAGGGCTCAAACTCACGAACCACGAGATCATGGCCTGAGCTGAAGTAGGACGCTTAACTGATTGAGCCACCCAGACACCCCTAAAAGTGGGAATATTTTGAGTACATTTTAAAGCTGTATAGACCACAGTAAGTGTTACAGTTCTTTCTCTCTACTGGAGACTTCTGGCATTAACAATTTAGAATTATGCAGAGTTTTCTATCTCTTTTATATATAGATTTCTAATTATTTTGCTGACTCAAATACAGTTGAAAATATTATTTTAAAAACACTGGTTTTTTCTTTTAATTTTTCTTTTCTTTTCTTTTCTTTTTGAGTTTATTTGAGAGAGAGAATAGGGGAAGGGCAGAGAGAGATGGAGAGAGAGAATCCCAAGCAGGCTCCACACTGTCAGCAAGGACCCCAACGTGGAGCTTGAACCCACGAAACATGAGATCATGACCTGAACTGAAATCAAGAGTGAGACACCTAACAGACTGTGCCATCCAGGTGTCCCTAATTTTTATTTTATTTTAATTCCAGTGTAGTTAACATACAGTGTGATATTCATTTTGGGTGTACAATGTAGTGATTCACCAATTCCATACATTACTAGTGTTCATCATGATAAGTGTGCTCTTAATCCCCTTCACCTATTTCGCCCATCCCCCTTCCCACCTCTGGTAGCCATCTGTTTGTTCTCTAGAGTTAAGAGTCTTTTTTTGGTTTGTCTCTTTTTTTTACCCTTTGTTCATTTGTTTTTTAATTTCACATATGAGCGAAATCATATGGTATTTGTCTTTCTCTGTCTTGTTTCATTTAGCATTATACTGTCTAGATCCATCCATATTGTTGCAAATGACAAGATTTCATTCTTTTTACGGCCAAATAATATTCCATTGTATATATACACTACATCTTTTTTATCTATACATCTATTGATGGACACCTGGGCTGCTTCCATAATTTGGCTCTTGTAAATAACGCTGCAATAAACATAGTGCTATATATATCCTTTTGAATTAGTGTTATTGTATTCTTTGGGTAAATACCCACTAGTGCAATTACTGGATTGTAGGGTGGTTCTGTTTTTAATTTTTTGAGGAACCTCCATACTATCTTCCACAGTGGCTGCAGCAGTTTGCATTCCCACCAACAGTGCAGGAGTGTTCCTTTTTCTCCAAATCTTTACCAACATTTGTTGTTTCTTGAGCTTTTGATTTTAGCCATTCTGACAGGTGTGAGGTGATATCTCATTGTGGTTTTGATTTGCATTTCCCTGATGATGAGTGATGTTTAGCGTCTATTCATGTGTCTGTTGGCCATCTGTATGTCTTCTTTGGAGAAATGTCTATTCATGTTTTCTGCCCTCTTTTAACTGGATTAATTGTATGTGTGTGTGTGTGTGTGTGTGTGTGCTTTTTTTTTTCTTTTCATGTTGAGTTGTAATTTTTTGTCTTGTGATGAGAACTCTTAAGATCTATTTTCCTAGCAACTTTGGAATACATAATGCAATCTAGTCATAATGTTGCCCTGTTAACTATAGTCAACCCTCTGCATTGTATCCCTAGGACCTATTTATCTTATAACTGAAAGTTTGTATTTTCTGGAAACGTTCACCCATTTCACCCACCTCATTCACCCACTCATCTATTGATGGACACTTGGGTGGTTTCCATCTCTTGGCTATTGTAAATAATGTTGCATGAACATGGGAATGCTGATATCTTTTTGAGATAGTGATTTTGTTTACTTCACATAAATACCCAGAAGTAGAATTGCTGAATCATGTGGTAGTTCTATTTTTAACTTTTTGAGAAACCTCCATATTATTTTCCATAGTGATTGTACTAATTTACATTCCCACCAACAATGCACAAGGGTTCTCTTTCTTCCACATCCTCACCAACACTTGTTGTTTTCTTGTCTTTTTGATACATGGACATTCTAACAGGTGTGAGGTAGTACTTTATTGTCATTTTGATTTGCATTTCCCTGATGATTTGTGATGTTGAGCACCTTTTCATGTATCTGTTGACTTTTTTTTTAAAGATTTTATTTTTAAGTAATTTCTGCACCCAATATGGGGCTCGAACCTACAACCTGACCTTCAGGCCACAGCTTTTAAGATGTGCAAATAGGCCTCTTTCACAGAAAGACCTGTTTTTCAGTCTGCTGCCCCTGCACTGGGTCCTGGGGAAATAGGTGCAGTGAGTCTGTGTGAATCCATTAAGAACAGTTTCTTAGTTTGCGATACCCTTGTGGGGCTTGTGTATGAAAGCCCCATTGTCTTTCAGAGCTGGATGTTTTGGGGGCTCTCTTAGTTGGAAATCTTAAAAGTTGGGGTGACAGATATGTGTTCAAATCTTTTCACTCCTCAAGGAGAAGCTGGGAGTTGTGGGTTCCCTCCTGCTTGTGTGTTGTTATGCCTGGGGTGGAGTTTTGTGAGATTGTGTCTTATCCTCTCCTACCTGTTCTGATATGGGTCCCCCACCCCGCCATTTCTCATTTACCTGATGTATAGGAGTAGTTCAGCTAGTTTCTGGATTTCCACCCTCCCCCCCCGCCCCCCCCCACCCCGAAGGGAATTGTTCCATATGTAGGTGTGGTTCAGTGTGTCCATGGGAGGAAGTGAGCCTGAAGCCTCTATGTCATCATCTTGAACCACACTCTGTATTTCTTTTTAAAAATCTCTTTGTTACAGCAGCTTAAACTACACCTAGCTATGATAAAAATACCTGGGAGTGTCTGTCTTCAGGATCTCTAATAACTGCATGAAGGATAAAACCCAGTTACCCATTTAGTCAATCAATAACAGATAACTAATTTGCCTTAGTTTCTCACTTTTTTCTCCACTGTTTTTTAAAGTTGAGGTATAACCCACAGTCAATATAATACATAGGTCTTAAATGTTCATTTTGATGAATTTTGACAATTTTTATATCCTCATGTAACTACCACTGAAAGGAAGACACAACAGATTATTTCCATCATTCTAGAAGGTTCTCTTGCATTCCATTTCAGTCAATTAGCTTCCCCCCATTCCCAGGCAACCACTTTCTCATTTCTATCATTATAGATTAGTTTTGCCAGTTCTAGAAATTGATATGTGGAATCATACGGTACGAACTTTTTGTCACTTCTTTTGATTAATTAACGTAATGGTTTTCATTGACGTTGTTACATGTATATCAGTAGTTGTTTTTTACTTTGTATTTATGTATTTATTTTTATTAAAACAAATTTTTTTAATATTTATTTTTGAGAGACAGAGAAACAGGGCACGAGTGGGGAAGGAGCAGAGAGAGAGAGGGAGACAGAATCTGAAGCAGGCTCCAGGCTCTGAGCTGTCAGCACAGAGACTGATGATGGGCCCAAACCCACAAACCATGAGATCATGACCTGAGCTGAAATCAGATGCTGAACCTACTGAGCCACCCAGATGCCCCTACTTTCTATTTTTTTAAGTTTATTTATTTAAAAAAATTTTTTAAATGTTTATTTATTTTTGAGAGACAGACAGAACGCGAGTGGGGGAGGGGCAGAGAGTGAGGGAGACAGAATCTGAAGCAGCCTCCAGGCTCTGAGCTGTCAGCATAGAGCCTGATGCAGGGCTTGAACCCACGAACTGCGAGATCATGACCTGAGCTGAAGTCATGATGCTTAACCAACTGAGCCACCCAGGTGCCCCTTAAATTTATTTATTTTGAAAGAGAGGGAGAGGGAGAGAGAACGCATGCACATTCAAGCATGGGAGGGGCAGAGAGAGAGAGAAGAGAGAGAGAATCCCAAGCGGGCTCCACACTGTCAGCACAGAACCCAATGCAGGGCTCAATCCCATAAACGGTGAGATCATGGCCTCAGCAGAAATCAAGTGTTAGATGCTCAGCTGACTGAGCTGCCCAGACGTCCCAATAGTTGTTTTTTACTGATGAATACTATTTCACTGTATTAATGTACTGCTAATGGTAATTTGTTAACCTGTTGATGGAGATTTGAGCTGTTTTGAGTTTTTTGACTATTGTGATTCAAGCTTCTATTAACATTCTTCTACAAGTCTTTTTATGGAGATATATTCATTTCTCCAGAGTAATTATCTAAAAGTGGAATTGCTGGGGTGCCTGGGTGGCTCAGTCATTAAACATCTGACTTCAGCTCAGGTCATGATCTCATGATTAGTGAGTTCTGGTCCCACATCGAGTGAGCTGGAGCCCTGTTTTGTGTGAGCCCTGCTTCTCCCTCTCCTCCTCTCTCCCTCTCCTCCTCTTCCTCTCCCCCTCTCCCAGGATTCTCTCTCTCTCTCTGTCCCTCACTCACTTGTACCCTTTCTCTCAAAAAGAAAAAAAGGGGAGTTGCTACACTGTAGAGTAAATATATGTATAATTTTGTAAAAACCTACCAGTTTTCTAGTTTCTAGTGTGTTACACACTCACCGGCAAAGCATAAGAACCTCATTGGCTCCACAGACCCACCAACACTTGATTTTAGTCACTCTAGCGAGTGGGTAATGGAATCTTTTGTGGTTTGAATTTATATTTCTCTGATGATTTAAATATGTTCCTCACCTTTTCATGTGCTTCTTGACCAACAATATATCTTCCTTTGTGAAATGTCTACTTCTTTTGCCAAGCTTTGAAAACTTGGATTGTTTTTATTGCTGATTTGTATTCATGTGTCATGCATATTTGCATTTATGCATTATGGACAGAAGACTTTTTGTAAGCTACCGCCCACTGACTTCTGATCAATTTGATCTGAAGAGCTGTGGTTCTACTTTTCTTAGCAGGCAACTCCTATATCTTCAAAATTAGCTGGGCCAGTGTGCAAACTTAAGTATCCAGAGTGATGATGAGCATGCACGTTTCCCACTGTGCCCTTCAAAGATGCTACTCTCTTATCTACCTGTGGAGGCACATTTTTATTTTTTTATTTTATTTTATTATTTTATCTACTGGTGGAAGCACATTTTTATTTTTTATTTTATTATTTTATTTTGTTTACTTTTTTTTTTTTTTTTTTTTTTTGAGAGAGAAAGAGCACACGAGCAGGGGAGAGGGCCAGAGGGAAAGTGAGAGAATCCCAAGCAGGCTCCACGCTCAGCACAGAGCCCAACGTGGGGCTTGATTCCGCCACCCTGGGATCATGGCCTGAGCTGAAATCAAGAGCCAGACGTTCAACCAACTGAGTCACCCAGGCACCCTACAGTTTGTTCTTAAACCCTGTTATATCATTTTCAAAATGTATTCAAAAACAAGTCTTCAGTAAGATTTGTAGAAAAGGTCAAGGAATCCATTTTTAAAAGAAGGAAAAATGGAGGAATAAGAGGAGTTGCATTCTCAACGCGACAATATATGACTGCTCAGGGTTTTAAACTCAGATTAAAATGATTATCCTTGGGGGCACCTGGGTGGCTCAGTCAGTTGAGCGTCTGACTCTTGGTTTCAGCTCAGGTCATGATCTCACGATTTCATGGGTTCAAGCCCTACATTGGGCTCTGTGTTGGCCGTGCGGAGCCTGCTTGGGATTCCCTGTCTCCTCTCTCTCACCCTCCCACACTCACACTGTCCATGTCTCTCTCAAAATAAGTAAACTTAAAAAAATTATTCCTTGATTAGGGGGAAGTTTCTCTGGAGTTTTACATAATAACATCAAAACACATTCAGTGATACATTATTAAACTCAGTTTATTATTAACTTCATTATTAAACTTCTGGAGTAAACTTTGAAAATGTGTTTCTATCCTAAGCTGAAGTTCCTTTTCTACCTGTCTATTGGCACAGAATCCTAGTCCTGGATGGACATCAGACTGTCTTCTTGCCCTTTATTTATTTATTTATTTATTTATTTATTTATTTATTTTAAATTTATTTATTTATTTATTTAAAAAAAATTTTTTTTAACGTTTATTTATTTTTGAGACAGAGAGAGACAGAGCATGAACGGGGGAGGGTCAGAGAGAGGGAGACACAGAATCCGAAACAGGCTCCAGGCTCTGAGCTGTCAGCACAGAGCTTGACGCGGGGCTGGAACTCATGGACCGCGAGATCACGACCTGAGCCGAAGTCCGCCTCCCAACCAACTGAGCCACCCAGGCGCCCCTTCTTGCCCTTTAATAAATCCATGTGATACCACATGGATCTGTGTTCTTTTTTTTTTTCTTTTCTTTTAAGTGTCAGAAAGGAAGACTGGTATTTTAAATTCTCATTCCAGTGCTCTGAACCCTCTTTGCTGGGTTGTTCCTTCTTACCAACTCAGCTCCTGTTGTCACATAATATAGTCAAATCCTGTATTCTGTTCTAATTAGGAAGGGACATTACTCTCTTTCATTCTTATACACATTTAAACATATTGCAAAATATTCCTTTAGGTTTTTTTGTTGTTTTTTTTTTTGCTTGGATTTTTTTTTCTTGAAAATGAAAAAAATGCATGTTTTTAACTTTACTCACAGGTTTTTGCTTTAGTTCTTTACTCATTCCCACTTGATCCTTTGTAAGTCACCAGAAAGAAAAAGAAAGGATATAATTGGACTCCCTTTGGGAGTGGACGGGCAGGACGATGACACGTGTACAGGGTGAGGTGGAGCAAAGCACACGCAGAGACAGAGGCTTACCCCCCTGGACACACCAGGAGACGTAGAGGGACATGGAAGCAGAGCAAGGCAGAGATGAACAGATAGAGAAGTTATGTATGTTCCTAAATAGGCCTAAGTCTAAATCTGTTGCTTTAGGCACTTTGAGGAATAAGGGCGTAGGAAGCTCGTTTGAGAACTTGCTTTCCTTCTGATCCCTTCTCCTTCAAGAGGTCTGAAGTCACTAGTTTTTCTTTGTTGTCATGGAAGTAGTTCTTAAAGAATTAACAACTACAGAATTCTTTATGATGCCAGAAGATGACGCTAGGGTGATAATCCAGAAGGAGAAATCTGTGTCAGTTATCACCTTACTGCGTCTTCGCTCCATGTCTACTCTTGAATGTGTGCTCTGCAGTAGTGGACAGACCGCTTCGATCTCCATTACGGTGACTGTGATGTTAGGCTTTCTCAGCCGAGGGCACTGGAGGAGCAGGAGGGAAGAAAAGGACCGTCCTGCTGATTTGGCTGGTGAATGAGTAGTGTGTGTATGGGACATCTGATGGAGTTCTGCCCCAACCATGGATTGTCTTGATGCCCTTGCAGCCTTAACAGGCGAGAGCCATCTCCCGGCCCTGTGGACGAGAGGCCTGTTCCCTGAAGGATTCATGCTTTGCATCGGTGATTCTGCCAACACTTGCTCCACCATGCAGATCACCTGCGACTCAGATGGTTTCCACTGAGAGGCTGCCCCCCACCCCTGCCCCCCGCAGGTCCCCACTGCTTGTGAACATCCTTGCCATCCTGCTGACAGACCGTACCCAGCTTGTGCTCTGGAGGGTTGCTTCCTGCTTGCCCAGGGATTGCAGACCAGCTCTGGCCTGGGTAAACCAACACATTCTTCTGCTGAGGGTGCACTAAGTTCTCCAGTGAGGTCTGAACCCAAGCCTTGGGGAAGGGGACCCTTTCCCAGATTGTCTTTCCTTAGGTACTCTCCCTTAGCTCAGGGTATCAAATTTCCTTATATCCTATAGGCACTCATCAGAATTAAGTAATTCTTTATATTAAACTTACCCTGTTCAACCCGCTGTGTCAAGGGGTGGCAATACTGATGTTTTAGCAAGAAACAGAGTTGTTTTTCCACTGATAGAATATTAGAGAGGAATCTGTAGAATGAAGTAGGAATAAATGAGCTGGTTTCTTCATTTGCAGCTTTTTTCTTACCTAATTCTGATTTTAGAGTTTGGAAATTTGACATTTTTGTGTCATAAGCTAGACTGTCCAATCCATGCTGAGAGAAATTCTAACTCCTGTGTACCTGAGATTTGGGATGGGGCAACAGAAATCTAAGTAAGGTCCCCGCTGAAAAGGTCAGTCATGATTTCAGGTTAGTGCAGATCTCATGGCAGAACTTCAGATTACTGACATTGTGTGACAGGTTGATTCCTTTTGAGGAAAAATAGTGCAGTTGAGCCTCAAGATGTGCTTAGCTTGTTCAAATTTAAAGCAGATCTGGGAGAAAGTGAGCAGGGAAAAACACCCATATCATAACCTGGGGATTGCACAAAAATGGGACAATATTAACTCATAATGAGTTGTTATTACATAAATTCATGTTAGTCTTTCTGTGATATTAATAAAGACTGTACAATGATTGGTATCAGTGGCCCTCAAACAGTGAAGTATATCAGGATAACCCAGGGAACTTAGAGATGCAGATTCCTAGCCCCCTTGGTGGTGTCTCAACAATGGGCATTTTTTTTTTTTAAGTTTATGTATTTATTTTTGAGAGAGAAAGCACAAGTAGGGGAGGGACAGAGAGAGAAGGAAAGAGAATCCCAAGCAGGCTCCACACTGTCAGCCCGGAGCCTGATTTGGGGCTCAAACCCACAAACTGTGAGATCGTGAACAGAGCCAAAGCTGGATGCTTAACCAGCTGAGCCACCCAGGCACCCCAACGATGGGCATTTTTAACAAGCACTCCCATGATTCTCATGCATGGTATTTTTGAGAAACCATGCATTAGCTGGTGTCTGAATGAGCTTCCAGAAGAAAGGTGAGGTTTTTATTTAGAAATAAGAATTAAAAAAAACCCCAAACCGTTCATGTGTTCCTTTCTGATTTTAAAACGGTCTTTATCATTTTATCCCATTCTTCATCACCGAGTTAAGGCAACAATGAATATCTTGTCCCCAATATACTATTTCTGTGTAGAACGGCACCTTCACGTTTGTCTGATCATTTTATACTTTGCCAGAGATGGAGAAGTTACTTATGGCTGAAAGTTCTCCCTTTTTCTTGCCAGTAATAAGGTGCATAAGACTCGTGCTCTTCTAAAGAAACAAAAAATAATTTCAACCCAACAGAATAAAGCCAGTGCCATGGAAAATTAAAGGCATTTGGAACAATCAAAGAATAAAAAGCCAATGTTTTCCCAGTATCCAGAAAAAAAACCAAAACACCCAATATCTTGGTAAAAGATGCTTGAATAAAATATGAACTTAAGGTAGTGCTCATATTGGGAACAACTGTGATCTTTTACACTCAGAAGTGATTTTAGATCAGATATTAACAGTGGAATAATAGGAAAACTGGGATGTTGCAGGCTGGGTTCTCTCTTGTATGCCTCAAAGGCCCTCACTTCAACAGATAGCTTCTGATTCTTAGGGGTTGACCCACGCTTGCTAATCTTCAAGTTTGGAAATCAGCTGTGCAAAACAGAACCTAAAATGTTCTCCTGGAGAGGAGGAAAAAGTTTTGGTTTCTACAGTGTCTCTTGGAAAAACTCAGACACTTTCACTATGGAACCTCCCTGCATTCTTTGGGGTTAAGCAGCCACCACAAGAAACAAAACAGCAGGAGAAAGCCCTGAGTCAGCCAGCATGTAGCAACATGCCCAGAACTTCTCAAGTGGCCCAGGAAGTTGGGAGACCTCCCAGTTGTCACAAGACCTCGTCCTTTCTTAGAACTTCACAGGTTTCTTGAGTATCAGCATTTGGATCATTGTGAGGCCACCTCACATCCACCACTTCTGACGGGACATGGCATTTCAGAAATGATCACGTCCACAGTACCGACTGAACAAACATCCTTGAAGTCTTGACCAACAACATGCTTATAACTGATTTGCTCATGATCTTGGCTGAGGATATTGCTGGGAGGAAAAAGGATGGCCTCCACTGCAGAGGATTGTTTTTAATAGTGGGAAGAGAATGGAAAATAGGAAAGGGATAGAGAACAGGCTTACTGTTGGGCCTAAAGGTATTTGAAAGTTAATAATGGTGAAGTTAGCCGTCTCTTCTCACCAAGCAAGGGTCAAGTTTTGCTACAGTAGGGATCACACCCACCTGAGAATTCATTTTCAGAGTTGCATGTAAAACCTCCCTCATTTCATGTAACAACAGACAACAGTTCAGTGTAGCAGAGGAGGGAGTGATATCCTGGCAGGTCCTATGCTTTCAGGTGTTTATGTCATGACAAGCATCTGTTACTCTGAAGGCCACTTATTTTGACATGTATAGATCAGAAAAGTGATTGAAAAAAAGACTGTGCAAAGTGTATCCAGTCAAATCCTTCAGAGGAATAATTTTGGAGAGTGTTAGGAACTGGGAGCCCCCAGAATCCCCTTGAGGAATTTGACTAAGAGCAGCTGAAGACATTTACTGGCTGGCTTCCACCTGGTCCAATGCAGGGAGCCACTCAGTATCAGCAAGACACAGCTACTTACCAACGAGTTGATTTGGGGCTCCTGTGTTGGCCTAAGTCTGAGGAAATGTCAGATGCACTCTATTTCTCTACCTCAAAAGAACCATGAGGTGTGGCTGCTGAACACTGTCACTGGTTCCACAGAGTCCCTGGGAAATGGGAACTCTGGATGTAAGAGAGAAGCTTTGACGACATTCCTGGGAAACAGAGGTGCTCTCTTTCTGTACTGAAGCAGTCAGCGTATAGCCTCCAAAAAAGGAAAGCTTTGGCTTTGGTGTTGATGGCTCACAAGAAACTTCTGGGTGGCCTGTTCATTCAAGCTCTTCAAAAGACATCTATATTGGGGACCAAAACTATAGTTTGGAAGTTCTTAAAACCAGGAGATACATTTCATTAAGTAATTAAAATGTCTAGGACAGAAGAGGGCATTTGGTTTCTCGAACAAATTTTCTCCCAATTCTCTCTAGTACTTGCCGCTCAAATGAGCAGAACTGGCCACTAGCCACGGGTCAAGCACATGTGAAAACAACAACAAAAAAAACCCTAAAAGCCTAGGTTGCACCACCTGCTCAAAGTACTAGGCCATCTCCGGCAGCCATTAGCACAGCCTGGCCGCTGGTCCTCGCCTCCTGCCACCTCCCGCTCTGTTTGAATAGACTTATAACTTGGGCTCTAGAGTACCCTCCAAAAAGTCATAACTTTGAAGCAAAATCACAGTCTTCAGATGCCCCGTCCAAATTCCAAATGGATAGTGCAAAATCACTCTTTGGATATTGAGACAGTTTTTGATGGTGGTTGATCGGCTTAAGAATTTAGGAAAACTTTTTAAAAAGCATCATTGAAACAGCCTAAGAATAGATCTCTTGATGTAGGCTACATTTAGCCCAAATCCCCTGCAGAAGCACTGCATGACTTCAGTGGAATTGATTTGGTTGCTGACTTTCCTCTTACACAGATTAGCTGTCGTCCTTGTTGGTAAAATTTAGCTCTGTCTCCCCGCCCCAGCGATCGTGCCGTGAAGCACTAGGAAATGATGTGACAGCCGTGTGGCACAAAACCTCCTTCCCGGGGAAGGTGGTGTTCCTGTTGGTTGTGGAAGTGAAGCAGCGATGACTGTCAGCAGAAACTGGGATTCCCCCGTACCCATTCTAACACAAACGAAAAAGGTACAAATCAGGCAGACAAGCCAAGGGCTTAAGAAAAAAGTCTCCACGCTCAATGTGATTATCTTTGGAATTCTTCATTTCATTAAGGTTTTCACAAAGTACAAAGCTCAAACATAACTGCCTATGTCCACCACAAAACAGAATCAAATAAGTGGTTAGCACACAAACATAATGATCTTTCTCATTTTAAAAAATATAAATAACGACAATGTTCAAGGTTTTACAGTTTTCTTCTGTGGGTGTTTCTCTTTAAGGCTTTATGTTGCAGACCCTTCATTAATGAGTTCTTCTACCTGTTGTCAAGATATACCACCCACAAGCAAGGAAGGCCACTGTGAATACATTCCTGAGGGTGACACTCATTATGTTGCCTCAGCCTGTTAAAAACTAAATCGAACGCCCTCCCATCGGTTCTCACAGTTTCATTAATTTTCCTTCTACTAGAAAGTGATCATAGAAAGGAGTAAGTTCCCAGCAGCATTCAAGCTCTCAGATCAATCATGTAGGGTGAGAAGGAAGAAACAGGCTTTTCCCTGGATTGTTTGTTTGTTTTCCTTTCATCCAGAAAAACCCCAATAACCCATAGAGTTTAAATGGTGGTTTGCACTGAAACATTTTTCAGATTAAACAGTGTTGAGAGAAAGGGTGATCTTTTGGTTGGGTGTTTTAGAAGAGGTTAAAGTGGGGAGGTTAATGTTGGAAAAATACCACTTAAAGTACACCCCCCAACAGGAGCCGTTTCACTCTCAAGGTTTGGGGGCAGAAGCAAGGCCCCTGCCTTGGGAATGAAATCAGACGGGAGGCTCTCCAGCAGACACTTGACTTGTTCCTGGCCTAGCTTGATCTTGTCGTCCAGCTTTCGCTGCTCAATGAGGAGTGTTGACTTCATTTTCACGAAATGCTGGTAATCCTGGAGCTGCTCCTCTGACAGGTAGTTGGCCAGGATGTCCAACACTACACGCTCCCTCCGATCCAGGTTCTCCTTGAGCTCCCGGGCATCCTCGTGCTGCCCAGCCAGGACCTTCCTCTTCTCGTTGAGGGAGCTCTGCCAGAAAAAACCAAGAGATCAGCAGAGGGCAAGGGCAAGGAAGGAAACTGCAAAAACACCTTTTACAGGACTGTGAAATCTCCAAGGGTGTACTTCAACTGTTGCTCTAGAGTAAGGAGGCTTACTTTTTGGAAAATCAGTTTATTACCCTTCTGTTGCATGTATATAGTTCTCTAACTTGTCAAATTATGTGGCAGCTTTAAGAGAGATTACATTAAACTGGCTGGGGTAAAAGCTCGGCTCTAGGCTTCTAGATTTAAAAGGACAATCAGTGATTCCACTCACATGAAGTATTAAAGGTTGCATGTATCTATATGAGTAATCAAAAACACAGAGATACAAAGTAGAATGGTGGTTGCCAGGAGCTGGGGGGGAAGGGGTGTATATGGACTCGTTTAATGGATATAAAGTTTCAGTTTTACAAGAAGAAAAAGTTCTAGAGATCTGTTGCACAACAATGTGAACATACTTATCACTACTGAATACTTTAAAATGGTTAAGGCAGCAAACTTTAGGTTATATGTAGTTTATCATGATAGAAAACTAAAGGGGGCATGGTGCACCTGGGGGGCTCAGTCGGTTAAGCATCCCACTTTGGCTCAGGTCATGATCTCATGGTTTGTGGGTTCAAGCCCCACATCCGGCTCAGAGCCTGGAGCCTGCTTCCGATTCTGTGTCTCCCTCTCTGCCCCTCCCCACCCCCTTGTTCTCTCTCTCTCTCTCTCTAAAATAAACATTAAAAAAAGTTAACTGAAAGGGGGGAAAGAAAGGCCCATCTTCACGGTACAAGTATTTACATTGATAGCGGTTCTCAAAGTGTGGACCAGCAGTGGCACATCTCCTGGGAACTTGTTAGAAATGCACATTTTCAGGGGCTGTTTGATCTACTGAATCCACAGCTTGGGAGCTGGGGCCCAGAAATCTGTGGTTTAATAAGCCTTCCAGGCTATTGTTCCACAGCTGAAGTTTGAGAACCTCTGCTCTGATCCACAAACCATGGGAACATCAGATTTTCCATATCGAAAGAAATCTGTTACCAATTTTTACTCCTCTGAATCTACTATGAGAAGTTCTGTTTAACGATGATGGTAGTTTCATATTCTGAGCGTTTCTTACACAAACCCAGTGATAAGATAGCATGTGTAGGCTAATTTACTTTATAAAAATCTTTAACATGGCTTTTTACTCATCATGTTGACATACAATGAATCATTTTTTTTTATGTTTAATTATTTAAATTTTTCAGGCCAAAGTCATTGAGAAATATTAAAATGAAAATCTAATTACAAGGTAGATCTGTAATTTTATTTCAATATAAATTGGCTACGTAGGCTTATGAAAGGCTCACAGGCCATGTGCCTTATCTTCCCTTGAACTAGCATGTCAGATCTTACAAAATAATGCCCAGTGGGGGAAAGTACAAAGTTTTAGGTTTATCTTACAGATATCTCCATTTTCATGGCTTCCTTCCCCTAATAAGAAAAACACATCTAAAACAACAACAACAACAAAAAACCCTTAGGTGAGGGGCCTGGCTGGCTCACTCAGTGGAGTATGTAACTCTTGATCTCGGGGTTACGAGTTAGAGCTCCACATTGGGTGTAGAGATTGCTTAAAAGTCTTTAATGAAATCTTGCCATTTGCAATGACATGGATGCAGCTAGAGTGTATGATGCTAAGCGAAGTAGGTCAATCAGAGAAAGACACATACCATATGCTTTACTCATGTGGAGTTTTAGGAGACAATACAGATGAACATATGGGAAGGGGGGAAAAACGGAAACAAACCATAAGAGATTCTTTTTTTTTTTTTAAGTTTATTTATTTTTGAGACAGAGAGAGACAGAGCATGAAGGGGGGAGGGGCAGAGAGAGAGGGAGACACAGAATCTGAAACAGGCTCCAGGCTCTGAGCAGTCAGCACAGAGCCCAACGCGGGGCTTGAACTCATGGACCACGAGATCGTGACCTGAGCTGAAGTCGGACGCTTAACCGACTGAGCCACCCAGGCGCCCCGAGAGATTCTTAATGATAGAGAACAAACTGAGGGTTGATGGAAAGAGGTGGGGGGGGGGGGGGATGGGCTAGATGGGTGATGACGGGCATTAAGGAGGGCACTTGTGAGGAGCACTGGGTGTTGTATGTAAGTGATGAATCACTAAATTCTTCTCCTGAAACCAATATTGTACTGCATGTTAACTAACTAGAATTTAAATAAAAATTTGGAAAAAAAAATTAAAAAAAAAAGCCCTTAGGGACACATGCACCCCAATGTTTATAGCAGCGTTATCTATGATAGCCAAATTATGGAAGCAGCACAAGTGTCCATCAATAGACGAATGGATAAGGAAGATGTGCTTTATATACTATGGAGTATTAGCCATCAAAAAGACTGAAATCTTGCCATTTGCAATGACATGGACAAAGCTAGAGCGTATGATGCTAAGTGAAATACGTCAGAGAAAGACAAATACCATATGATTTTGTTCGTATGTGGAATTTAAGAAACAAAGCAAACGAGCACAGGGAAAAAAGAGAAAGAGGCAAACCAAAAAAGAGACTCTCAAATACAGAGAGCAAACTGGGGAGGTGGGTGGAGGCGCGGGTTAAATAGAGGATGGGGATACAGGAGTGCACTTCCTGTGGCGAGCACAGGATGATGTTTGGAGGTGTTGAATCACTATATTGTACACCTGGAACTAACATTAAACTGCATGTTAACTGGAATTAAAAAAAAAACCAAAACACTTTAAATACCTTTAGGGACTGAATTTGAATGAAGACACCTTTCAAAATGCTGTAAAGAAAAAGTGAAAATCTCTTTCTCACCTTTAAAAAATTAGCAAGTATTTTAAACAGGAGGAATAGAGAGAGAATAATACCTGTGTGCCCATCATTAGCCATGCCAATTCTTAACAGGGGCATTTATCATATTTGCTTCAGATTAAAAGCAAAAACTAGAGATTCAGTTGAAGCCTTACATATATTCCCCTTCGCCCCACTGGTGACCATTCTACATTTTGCATTTGTTGAACCACTTCTTCTTCCTTCAAATTTCTATTATACTGGGTTTCTTAATGAAGACTGATCATGATAAAAACGAGTATGGATGTATTATGCATGTGAGCAAGCACACATCTGTATTCGAGGGTGTGTACATTTAAACGTTGAGCGGAGTTCCATTCTGGAACAACTCCTCTTCCCCTAACGAAAACTGCTTCACTGTTTCTTCTCTCACAGACCTGTGGCATCCATCCCAGCGGCCAAACAGGAAACTTAAAGTTAGCTTCCGCTCTGCCCTACCTCTCGTCCAGCTTGCCTTACTATTTCAAACTCATTCTCTCACTCCCTAGTCTGTACCCCTGTGGTAGTTGCCTAAGTGAATGGCCTGACTCCTTCTTGGTAGACTCTTAGCCTAAGCCCCACCACTCTCCAGGCTAATTAGGTGATGAAATTAGTTTATGGCTCTTCCTGGCCTCCAGGCTAAAGTCCTAAGTCTGTAAAGTGTGACCCACAAGGTCTCTGTGACTATTTTCTGTGCTGGATACTGCCTGTGCCTCTAGATCCACTTTTCTCAGCCATGCCCTGGGCCTAAGGAAGCTGAATGGTGAAGGCTGCATCAACTGGTGTCCTCTCCCTCTGGGCTTGATCATGGGTGTCATGGGCAGGAGACTGGAGGGAGGGCGCAGGAGGAAGAGCCTGGGGCATCTATCCCTGGCTCCTTCCTTGCCAGGTAGTGGGGACTACATTTGCTCACCATGGCCTCAGGGCTGTAGGACACAGTTAGAATTCTGATAAGGGCTCTCTTCCTCCTCCAAGTGATGCTAACCTTGGGGGGACAGGGAAGCTTCATTATCCCTTCTTCCTCACCCCTTCCCACACCTTCACTGAACATTGTTTATCCCTTTTGAATGAGCCCTCTATTTCCTGTCAATTTCCTGACTGTACACTTTTTTTAATATTTCCTGCAATCCACGATTTTTAAAAACCAAGCAACCATGTATAGTTCTTGAACATGCCATGGTCGTTCTTGACTTTGTCCATGACATTGCTTCTAAACGGTGAAGCCCTCCACGTAGAATTAAGAAATTCTTCTATACCCTGGTCAAGTGTCACCTGTGCCAAGTCTTTCCTGGCCTCCCCCCCCCCCCACCTGAGAAGCGTTTCGTGGCTGTGTCTGTCGCTCTGCTGCAGCATTGTGGATGCACTTGCTGCTTCCATACTGGTTTTCCTCACTACACGGTGAGTTCCTTGAGGGCGGGGCCTGTGTTTTGGCTGGTGTTCATCCCCAGAATGCGCAGCACCAGACATTTGGTAGGTGCTTGTTTGCTGAGCGGAGGGAAGGAGGAAAGGATGATACTTTTGAGGCAGGCACTTCTAGACGATTTCTAGATGAGGAAGCAAAGACTCAGCACATTTGCATGAGGAGGGCACTCACCGGAAGGGGACAGGAGCTGCAGAAAGTTTTTGGATGCCCAAGCACATTCAGAATACCATCTAGACTTTTTCTATTTCAAAAAATGACATCTTCCCTTTTAATTTAATACATTAGGAGAAATAACTGGGAAATCCCTGATAGCCCCGAAAGAAAGAGCTATAGATAGGAGGAGCCAGAAAGCAAAGGAGTCTCTTAGTGGCTAGAGTGCTCATCACCTTCTAGCGTAAATATCTATGCACAATAGTTACAGGTATGTTTATTGTCTGATTTGTCTTGATAGGGTCCCTGAAGGCAGGGATCTGTCTGCTTTGTTCATGAGCCTCATGCATCTCAGCAAATAGTTGCTGTACTGATGAGTAGGTGAAGAATGCTATGCAGCTCTGGAATTATGTTCATCATAGAGAATAAAACTTGGGGTCTGCAGCAGGACCCCTCAGATCCTGGTTCCATCACTTGCTGGCTTGTTGTGAGGATCCAGCGAGCCCAGTGCTGGGCAAAGAGGAAAGGACTTGAATGTTATCCAGTGTTGCTACCGCTGTTACTACCTGTCCTCTTTCTTCCAGTAGAGGGCGCAGTGGAGACACCTGGGTACATCGTCCCCAAGTGCCTGCAGACCCTCGCTCACAGATTCCCTAGAGCTTGAGTCCATGTTCCCACGTGGGAACTCTCCTCAGCCCCAGCAGTTTTTTTTTTTTCTTTTTGTCCCTCTCTCCCTTTCTAATGTCACCCTCCCACCATGCTTCTGTCTCTTCCTTTTCCTAGGAAAGAAGGTTAGGAAAGAAAACTCTGGTACCTGTGTTTTTACTTTCCTAAGTATTCCCTGAGCCTGAAGAGCCAGCATTGCCTCTTGGCATGCAAGATGACTTCTTTGGTGTTTCCCGGTAATCTATACATTGGACCGCCCTCCCTGCCCCAGAGATCATAATCTTCTCCAGAGAAGGGGTCATGTTCAATTGCACCTATGTGCGTGGGTTCAGAGGGAAAAGCCGTTGAACTAAATCGCTAGTCCACCTACCCTTTCTTCATTACTGGCATCTTCACCGAGGCCGCTAAGGACGTTTTCCACACGGGCCAGGCGCCCTGAGAGGGAGAGCAGCAGGTTTACCACCTTGTCCAAGTCCCCGATGAACATCTTGTACTTGTCAAACTCATTCGGCTTGCAGAGCTCACTGATCAAAGCCTCCACCTCTTCCCCCAAGGCATTATTGAGCTTGATGTCCATCAGCAGACTCCCTTTCGCTTCCTGCAGGGTCTCAAGCTTGTGGGTGAGGCTTCCAATGAGCTCGGCCTGTAACCCCAGAGGAGACACACAGCAAACATTAGCCAGCGGAATTGTCAATGGAAAGAGGATTCATTTCTCCCAGGCACATCCTGTCTTTTCAAGGCTAAGCTGAAGGTCCCCTACTCTGTCTGGACTGCCTCTCAACATGATGCCACAATATTCTTTCCTTTCCCTGAATGTCTACAACTGCCTTTCTCTGAGCCTATTCAGTCTTCACAGGCCAACACTTGACTACACATCATCGCCTTGTAATGTTTCCCAATTGAGTCATGCTCTGTACAGCTCAGTTTTCCCAACTGGCTTGTCAACTCACTTTTATTTTACTATTAAGTTCAATTTTTTTGAGAGAGAGAGAGTGCACATGAGCAGGTGAGGGGCAGCCAGAGAGGGAGACAGACTCGAGAGCAGGATCCCCGCTGTCAGCTCAAAGTGCGATACGAGGCTCAAATCCACAAACTGTGAGATCATGACCTGAGCCCAAGTCGGACCTCAACCGACTGAGCCACCCAGATGCCCCATTTACTCACTTTTATAAGGCTTTTCAAGACATGCTCTCTTTTGGTCCTCATAACGATACCACAGGCAGGTAGGGTATAGATTTCTTGTTTTACAAATAGAGAAGCCAAGAGTTAAAGGAACGAAGGGACTTACCCAAGGTCAGAGAGCTGAGTGGAGTATTGAAGATAGTTACCATTCAACAGAGCAGTTACTATGTGCCAGACACTGTGCAATAAACTCTACATGGATTATCTCATTTAGTCTTCCCAACAATCATACATATACAGCAGGTGAAGAAACAGACTCCGGTGAGGTGATGGCCCAAGACACACATACCATTAAGCGGGGCTGCCTTGAACTCAAGTTAGCTTGAGTCAGGAACTAGCCTTGTACAGTCATCATAAATATTCACCGAGACCTTTATCAGAAGTCAGCCGTGTGATCTTTCCATCGTGCTCCACTATCTCCACTTGCCTGAGTTATATAATTTGCCATTTTTATTGCAAATGTCTATGCATATGAAACAGTTACACAAGTATCCAATATATTTAACTGAAGGAATGAAGTAAAGGTCTTAGTGGTTTCCAGTTTGATTACACTTAGACTAAATGTCTACTAGTTTGCTACAAGAGAGATTAAACTTCATGATTTTTAAATTAGTCTTTTGTTTTTCTCTTAGCCTAAGGTAGCCAGATGGAAAAAGGACATAATCTTTTTTTGGTTAAAACCTATTTCTTTACCACTAAAACAGTTCCAGCTCAAAAAAAAAATTTTTTTTATGCATATATATAAAATCAAGCCATGTGGCTTCAATTGGAAACTTGGTAAGAAAGGATCACAATTTTGATGTTAGAGTAAAATCTTCATTTTTAAAGGAAGGAAAAGGGGAAAAATAGAAATAATTTTGACTAACAGAACTGAAGGGTCCTGAGGATTTTTGGTACTATTTCTTCATCACCAGAAAATACAACGATTACAATGACATGGGGAAATATTTCTCCATGTTGTGCTCATCTTGGAGCTGCACCATCAGAGGTACTCTGTCTTCCAATCTAAGGTTCAGAGTGTCCTTGAAATGTCTACGTTTTGGCCTTCACGGTGACAACTTGTCCTCTCGACTCGCTGAGGCCCAAAGGCTAAACAGTGACTAACACAATTCTCATCTGCTGCACTGCCTCGTCATAGGTTATGATCGTTGGCTTTCCTCAAGCTGTGTAGTTAAGACAAAGTCAATGAAAGGATACTTTCAGCAGAGGAAAAACCCGTACAGTCTATATCACTCCCCAACTGAGGAGTCTAAACCCAGAAAAAATGCAGGTGGCAGAGAATATTGTTTTTTTTTTTTTTTTTCAACGTTTATTTATTTTTGGGACAGAGAGAGACAGAGCATGAACGGGGGAGGGGCAGAGAGAGAGGGAGACACAGAATCGAAACAGGCTCCAGGCTCTGAGCCATCAGCCCAGAGCCCGACGCGGGGCTCGAACTCACGGACCACGAGATCGTGACCTGGCTGAAGTCGGACGCTTAACTGACTGCGCCACCCAGGCGCCCCGAGAATATTGTTTAATATTCCTTATGTTCTCCTGGAAGATAGATTTTCCAGAAAACCCCCACCAATTGTGGCTGGCATTTCTGGTATTTGCCTGCTACCCAGCCAGCCTGCTAGGCAGCTCCAGAGACACGCCCAGCAGGGTGTGACGATCCTGTGTGGTGTTATCCGTTCTTACGAAGAGAACAGCAAGGAGACGGATGGAAAGCAGTGGGAAAAGTAAACCCTGCCTGCTGTTACAGCTTCCAGCATTCCCACCAGACAAGGTTCAGAGAAGTCAAATGTCATTACAGCTGCTTCTCAGGTAGACAGTGAGAGACTCTGACGCCTCCATGAAGTCAGGCCAGGAGGTTTTCATCTTGCTGCCTGCATTCCCAAGGCTCACGGCTCCGTCACCGGACGATACCTTCTCACAGTCAACCAAACCCAAAGGGGCAGATGACTGCGCAGCATTTCTATACTCCAGCCTCAGGGAAAGGTCTCTGATTATTCAAATGTGGGATCCATTTCAGCCTCTTGTCTTGAGAAGTATAGTTTCTAGAAAAGTCTTGAAACAGAACTAGGAGATGGAAAAGAAGGTAACGGCCTTGCGTTTTTCATTCCTCTCACTGGGACTTCTTTTGAAACTAATACTGTCTCATCACTTCTGGAACTCAAAAGCGCTTTTGTTCATAGATTATCTGATATCATTAAAAAACAAACCCTCATCATGGCCTCAGAAGCTGGTATTTGAAGGGACAGGAGACTCTGAATGTGTGAACGAGCAGAGACCGGGAAGGATACGTCCGTCCTCACGTGTTGGGCGGAGTTTCTTCTGGACTCAGCTGGCGGCTCCTATGCCGGTCAGTAGTGCCGAAAGGGCAGCCCCCAGGCAGGCCCGGTCCAGTGGGCGGGCAGCGGGCAAAGAAGTGACACAGCGGAACAGCAATGGGAGATCAGGCTCGGCAGCCTAATCCTCTCAGTCTGTCCTCTGCACAGCCTGTTTGGGTTTTCAAAGACGCAGACGCCGGGCAGAACCACAGCCTCTCTGTGCAGGAGCTGATGTGTACTGTGGGCTTCAGGGTAGAAGGAAGAATAGGAGGAGACGGAAATGTCCAGGAGCGACGCAGGGAGGATTTGGTGGGAAGAACCAGGGCACATTTCGTGGCACTCTGGTTTCTGAAAGCTATTTGCCGGGCCATAAGGTGATGTGTTAGCACGTATGGCCTTGCTGTGATATAGAAGTTACTGAGCAGTCTCACCCGTCACTCCTGGCCCAAATGGTACATATTTGAATGGTATTTGATTTTTTAAAATGCTTCTACATTTAAGTGATGGAAATGTGGATTTAAGACTGCAGTTAAAAGGGATGTGAGTAACTGAAGGCAACAAGGGAAAGTTGGCTATACCAAACAACCGTTTCTCTGCCAGGCAGACCTCTTCAAAAAAAAAACCAAAAAACAAAAACAAAAAACCAAACCCTACCAACTTCTAGCTGCAGAATTCACTGTGGGAGGGACAACAGGTCTTTTGAGGGGTTTGGTTTCAATGACATACTAGTCTCTCAGGAGCTACTTAATTTGCAAAGTCATTCACATTTTTTCACTTCTCATCTGGTGCGAACTGTTACGTCACCCTGTGTGCGATGCAATTTATAGGGTTTTTTTTTTTCCCTCTAAATATAGTTTAACAGACCCTCCCCCTCCCACCTCACCATTTGCTTGCAGCAACCCTGCTGGGCCCCTTCCGGCCTCCTCACTGCCTCCAGGAGTCAGGAACCTAGGCTCTGACAGAAAACTCACCCCCCCATCAAACCACTTGACCTTTGGTGCCTCCATTTTCTCACTCATAGCCAGGGGATAATAATATCTGCCTAAAACTAATAATGTTTGAATATTAAGCTCTTTCTCTGTGCCGGGAACCACTTAAATATTTTACTATTCAATTACTACTCCCAATAACCTGATGAGACAGGTAGTATATTATTATCCCGGTTTTACTGCTGCACAAAGTGAGGTGGCTAGAAGTTATTTCACTTGTGAGAGCCAGGTCGTCTGGCTTCAGGGATCAGGGTTTTAGTCACTATGTTAAAATAGCTCATTGGAATGTTCTGAGGCTCAACTATAATAAAGCTTGTGCGAGCATTCTGGGAAATATAAAAGTATTATACACATTCAAGTTATTGCTACTTGTGCTATCATTAAGATTCAGCAATAGTCTGGGGAACACTCATTTTAGGGCGCACCTCTAGAGGAATACTCAACGTCTCCCCCACGTGACCATGCCACCTTGCCTTCTGCTCAGGGATCTGTGCTGACCATGTTCCCAATCACGTTGCTAATAACATGGCTGGCCTGTGCTGATGGATCATCTTCATCTCAAAGAAGAGTAATTCAGGACTCCTAGCTGCATGGCTGGAATTCAGGGGCAGAGTGGAGTTCAGGCTCCTGCTAGTAAAAATGATGAAGATAAAGACACTTCAACCACAGGCTTTGTTGTTTCTTTCTTTGGTTTTAAATGGGAGGATCTAGGCAGTAGTACATGGTTGTTTTCACAGCTGAACTTCATCCAGGAGAAAAGTCAGGGGTGATTTTTGTCCCAGTGACAGAAATGGGATCAAACCTCCATCCCATGTTGTGGGACCTCAACGAAAACAGGTCTTGGGGACTCAGCTACCATTTCAAATATTTTCTGGCACATTCTCTGGCAAGAGTGGCTCTTTACCATTCACTTCCTCTCAGGAAGGCTTGTGATCAGAACGCTGTCCTATTTACTTAGTACGGTCTCTTGGTTCTGGGTATCAGGACTCTCTGACAAGAAACAGTATTAAATTTCTTTAAATTCAGCTAAGCCCAGGGGCGCCTGGGTGGCTCAGTCAGTTAAGTGTCGAATTTGGCCCAGGTCACGATCTCATGGCTTTTGAGCTTGAGCCCTGCATTGGGCTCTGTGCTGACAGCTTAGAGCCTGGGAGCCAGCTTCAGATTCTGTGTCTCCCTCTTGCTCTGCCCTTCCCCCCTCATGCTCTCTCTCTCCTTCAAAAATAAATAAAACATTTAAAAAAAAATTTTTTTAATTCAACTAAGCCCATCATCCTCCCTCCCTAAATGACCTGTTTCCCTATTTCAGTTATGACAGCCATGTAAGGCCAGGAGCTCGAGAGTCATCCTTGACCCTTGCCTCTCTACCATGCTCCACATCTAATCTGTCCCCACGTTCTGTCCACTCTGCTTCCCCCCCACCTTTTTTTAAAATCCACCTGTTTCTCACAGCCCCTACTGCACTGCCTTTACACAGGTACCGTCACTTTCCCTGTAACACCCTCCCAACTGCCGCCTCTGCCTCCACAGCTGCCAGAGAGACTTTTCTAAAATGCCTGTCAGCTCTCTCCCTGATGGTAAACCCCAGGGTGGAGGAAGGATGAGGGACTCCTGGCGTTAGCCAACATGGTATACGCCCCCTACCGCCTCCGGCCCCACTTACCACAACTAACATCCCTGGACTCTGAAGGGGACTCTGTAAAGTGAAGGATGGCAGCGTGTCGGGACGGGGAGCCAAATGTGAAGTATGACCTGGAATGGGGGTTAGTTGCCTGCCTCCCCCTTCTATGTTCTAGCTCTGAAGTGCACGCAGAGAGTGGCAGCAAAACTCTGAGAAAAGTCCTGCCTTTCGAACAAAGGACCAAAAAAAGGGGCCTCCTCGAGCTAAAACGTGTGGGGAAAATCCTGTTTTTAACCCTCCTTGTTTTCTTCCCCTAGCCCTGGCTCCCAAGAGTAGCTCTACTCCCTGAGCTGCACTCGCAGTGGGGGCACAGGCACTGAAAACCCCGAGAGAGAGAAGCAAAAACAAAAACAACAAGTCTTCTTTATGGTCAGAGGAAGTGGTCCAAACGGTGTGAGGGGAATTCCCACTCTTTTTTCTTTCTCTTTTATTGAGGGAGGTCCCAGCCATGCAGAACAGCATAGCAGCCCAGGCTGCTATAGTCATGAGAACTGGTCTTTCTAGCCAGAGGCCCAGGAAGAGGGGTGGCTGGGAGCCAGACAGTGTTGGGGGGGGGGGGATACTGCACGGTACAGCCAGAAAGAAGATCCCCTAATTCTGTGTATGAATTGACAGAAGTCCTAGGCTCACGCTCAAGTAGACCCAAAGCAGCACAACAAAGACTCTGAGAACTGAACTATGATAGAAGCACTAACCAAGTCCCAGACTAACCTCTGAATGGTGCATGTTTGGGAAGGATCTGTGCAACACAGCAAAGGCTCTGAAAACCGAAATGATGTTGGAATTGGCACCTGAAGGTGGGACAGAACTTATAGTCAAGGGGCACCTGGGTGGCTCAGTCAAGCGTCTGACTCTTAATTTCGGCTCAGGTTGTGATCTCACAGTGTGTGATATCAAGTTCTGCATCTGGCTCAGTGCTGACAGTATAGAGCCTGCTTGGGATTCTCTCTCTCCCTCTCTCTCTGCCCCTCCCCTGCTCTCTCTCTTCCTCAAAATAAATAAACTTTAAATACAAAAAGAACTTGTAGTCAAGCTGAATAGATTCCTTGCTAAAATGAAAACAAAAAAATCTACATTCTGTAGAGGATTTTAACAGAACCCAGAGGCTCAAAACGTAATACTCAAAATGTTCAGAATACAACACAAAATTACCCAATATTAAAAAAAAAAACAAAACAAAACAGTAAAACATGAGCAATTCCCAGGGGAAGACAATCCTGAGGAAACCCCAGTGCTGGGATTTCCAAAGCCTTTAAAATAACTTTTATAACCTTCCTCCATGGTAAAAGTAAACACTCTTGAACACAGAAGTCTTTGGCAAAGAAACAGACACTACAAAAAACTGAGTCAATGGAAATTTTGGAACTCAAAACTATATTTGAAATTAAGAGAATTACTGGTGGAATGAAGACAGTCCTACAGAAATTATCCAATCTGAAGAACTGACAGAAAACAGATTCTTAAAAATGAACTAGGGCTTCAGACACTTGTGAGGCAACATCAAAAGGTCTAATATTTGTGGTACTCGAGTCTCAAAAGCAGAAGAAAGATTAGTGCATAAAAAATATTTGAAGACATTATGGCTGAGAACTTCCCTGAATTTGGTGAAAGACCTAAATGTACAGAATCAAGAAGTCAGTAAATGCCAAATAGGAATCACCAAAGAAAATCAGGCTCATGCACGTCATAATCAAGCTGGTGAAAATTGAAGACCAAGAAAAAAAAAAAAATTGAAAGCAGCCAGAGAAAAACAACACATTGCATACAGGAGAATCAATATTTAAATGACTGTGCAGTTTTTGTCAGAAACCATGGGAGCGAGAAGGCGGAATGACAACTTTAAAGTGCTAAAAGAAAAAGAACAGTCAACCCCCAATTCCATATCCAGTGAGAATATCCTTCAGGCATGACAGCAGAATAATGACATTCTTAGATGAAGGAAAACTAAGAGAAACCGTCACCAGTAGACCTATTTTAAAGGAAATGGAAGGAAGGAAGGAAGACTGAGGTTTTTCAGGCTGAAAGGAAGAAAGACCACAGAGAAATCTGGAACTTGAGGAATGAAGGAAGAGCAACAAAAATGGGCAGCTGAGAACCATCTGGGTCACTAATGATCTCCTGGGGAAAGCCAATTCTGCAGAACAACAGATTCTTTTTGCCTTCTGAAATATTCCACTAAGTCTCTAAGCCAAAGCCCTTTGGCCTTCAGAATAAAGAGTCATGGGACCTGTTGAAGCAGATTTTTGCCTAATAGACATAGCTGGGTTAGGCAAAGAACTTAAAGCTCTAATTATTAGACTGTCTTTAGATTTTTTGTTCAGATAGTTCAGACAATGAAAGTGTTTCAAACTTCTGTTTACTTGGAACATTATAATTCACCATCTATGATGTATACATAGAAAATATATAAAGTAGAATTGGTTTAAAAGGCTGATTTCAATTTTTAAAAATATTTATTAATTGGGACTCTGGTTTCCATGGAGTCTTAGTGAATTTCATGACTAGCGATGTATCTTAGGTTACTAGTAACTTTAAATATCAGGTAATAAGTTATTTCTTTGGGAAGGTTGGTGGGAGGCTAGTCTCTGCCTTGGAACAATCTTGATGAAGCATAATTTTTTAAAATCACCCTTAGAAAAGCTTGCTGTATATCAGGAAGGGAACTGCATTTTCAACTCTATGCTGCAAATATTAATAGATGCCTTCTACAACATCATTTAAAACTCACATATTTTTGGGGTACCTGGATGGCTCACTCAGTTAAACGTCCAACTCCTGATTTCAGCTCAGGTCGTGATCTCACGGTTCATGAGTTCGGGCCCCAAGTCAGGCAGTGTGCTGACAGCACAGAGTCTGCTTGGGAGTCTCTCCCTCTCTCTGCCCCTCTCCATATTTTCTGTTTCTTAAAAAAAAAAATTTTAAGTTTATTTATTTTGAGAGAGAGCACACAAGCTGGGGAGGGGCAAAAGAGAAGGAGAGACAGAATCTCAAGAAGGCTGCACACCATCAGCAGAGAGCCGGATGTGGGGCTCAAACTCCCAAACCACGAGATCATGACCAGAGCCAAGATCAAGAGTCGGACGCTTAACTGCACCACCCAGGCGCCCCTTTATATTTTGTTTTTAAATTTTTTTAATGTTTATTTTTGAGAGAGAGAGAGCGAGCACATGAGTGGGGAGGGCAAGAGACAGAGGGAGACACAGAATCTGAAGCAGGCTCCAGGCTCTGGGCTGTCAGCACAGAGCCTGACACAGGGCTCGAACTCATGGACCGTGAGACCATGACCTGAGCCGAAGTTGGATGAGTAACTGACTGAGCTACCCAGGCGCTCCATATTTTCTGTTTTAAGTCAGGAATATAAACACAAATGACGCTAATGAAAATTCTATTACGCATGGATAAGCTTGCAGTTCATTAAAAACATCTCATAGGATTCTCTAGTGCCATGCAGTAAGATCTGAACTCTTCAGGATTTCAAACAAAGCCCTATGTGACCTCCATGACCTTCTGGCCCCTGTGGAGCCTCCCAGCCTTATCTTCTGGGATCCATTGCCTTCCTGTGTGATCCTCTAAATTTGGTCATTTCTAACTGAGGCATGAGCCTTTTTGTTTGGCATTCCAAAGTATCAAACTGCTGGCGATACCCTTCTTCAGTACGGACACTCCCTGTGTTTTTCCACATCTCTGGGTCTTTACCCAGGCCAGTCCCTTTGTCTTGAATGCCTGATGTTCTTCTCTTGCCCTGACTCCTTCTGACTCATTCTGATTACTTCGGTGTAAAATGTGGCAGTATAGGTATCAGAGCAGTTTTGTGGAAATAAAGAGAATATAGCAGTATGAAAAACACAGCCCACACTTAACAAGGTAAGAAGTGCTCAGCACATTGTACCTAATGTTATTTCCTGTGAGGATTAATCCTCTGTGCCTTTATACTCTCAATCTAAAAATACTTTTGCCATATAATCATCAGAGTGAGAGGCTGATAATAAACTGATGGGAAAGCATTTTTTTAAAAAAAGCAATGAGTAATTTGTCACACTGCTACTATAAAATAAGGTATCTCTACATGCAAAAAAATGAAACAAAAAAGTGTAAAATATTCAGTGAAAGGCGCCATGGCAACTTGGTACCTGTAATGGTGTTTATATAGCTCCCTCTTTGGGATAAGTAGAGAGACTAGAGCACGTGGTTTTTTTCCCTCATCGGAGGACCCGTTCAATGGGGGCATTCGGCGGCATTTGAAGTAGGGATATGCCGGAAGTAGGGGGGCCATGAAGCAGGTGTTTAAATGGGAAAACCTCGGGCTGGGAGAGCTCAGTACTACAGTGCCAGCCGTGCGCTTGTGCGTCCACGGAGCCAGGAGCCGTGGGAGGGAGAAGAACACCCCTGACAGAGGTGCTTCTAAAATCCCCAAATCCTCCTGCCCCGTTACTCCCTGCTCGAGGGTCTATGTCCTGTGGTCTCGTTCCACACACAAACAAGAGAGCCTGGGACAGATGGAGTAAATGAAACAGAATCACCTAAGAAGGCTTCTCCTGGGATTGGTACCACTGAGAACCACTTACACTCCAGGCTCAGCAAGAGACAAGCGTTTGAACAGAGTCCTTTTTCAGTGTACGGGCCTGGCTTGTATGGAGAGCTGAAAACTCAGTGGCAGGTGGCCCTTCCGGGGCTGTAGGGAAGGCGGAATGGCAAGAACTTTCTCCCCGGCAGGCACAGCTGGGCTTAGATCTTCAGGGTATGTGGGAAGACAGCAGCAGCATCATGGTGTCATTTTTAAAATGTCTTACATGTAAAATTTCTGTAGGAGTATCAAATGCTAACTACATTTCAGTGCTGTGCTTCCAAGCTATTCACTGGGGTGCTGCAGACAGAGTTGGGGGAACATAAAGATTAACATTACCACCTCTCAGAAGTGTCTTTGGACAATCGGTCTTTTTCCTTAAAGTTTCTCTATTTTCTGGTTTCCCTTTTGGCCATGAAACATGAAAGGAAAATTACAGACTGCGGGCATTGGCTGGTCAGCTCAGAGAAGAGAGCTGGGGTCTCTGTGCTGGACTAAGTGAAGGTAGGGCACCTGGGTTTTAGTCTCAGCTATGAGACTTTTAGGAAGTAACTTATTCCCTGTAATGACTTTCACTTTTGTCATCTGTAAAGATGAAAATGACAGGAAAGCTATGAGGAAGTCACTCAAAGTGCCATGTGAGTCAGGAGTCCAAGGACCGTATGGGCAAGGTTGGTGATGTGACAGACCTTTCTTCCTCTCCTGCCCTAAGGAGCCAGTATCCTTGCTCAGACCTTGACTCTCTTTCTGGAGAGAGCAGAACACAGGCCTCAATTCTTCCTTTACCTTCTTTTCATTGACATCCACCTGCTCCTCTTCCTCATTCACCTCCTCTGGCATATCCTTGATCTTGTTCAGAAGCTCAGCCTTGGGAGCAGACACACTGTAGTAGGCAGGACAGTTCACCAGCATGCCCACTGCCTCCTTGTCTTCACTCCTGAGGCATAAAGAACAAAAAAGTACACAGCACATTCCAGAAGCTTCACTTTACCACATGTCTGTGCATTCAGAAAGGTGTAAAAAATGCTATTCATTCCCTTCCCAGAAATTAGGATGAACAAATACTTACCAAAGAGTGATTACTATGTATAGGGCTCTTGGAAGCCAGGCAGACCTGGGCTGGAAAACACCAAAGGGAGTGCTGGGAAGGAGACTGGACATCAGGCCTGTGGATTTGCTAGATGACTCTGGATAAGTCATTTGACCTCCCTACGTGTTTCTCCTTTTGTGATAAATATGAGTTCCTGAGATACAGGAGTGCTGATGCACGGGGGCACTTGTACCCCAATGTTTATAGCAGCACTCTCAACAATAGCCAAATTATGGAAAGAGCCTAAATGTCCATCAACTGATGAATGGATAAAGAAGATGTGGTTTCTATATACAATGGAATACTACTTGGCAATGAGAAAGAATGAAATCTGGCCATTTGTGACAACATGGATGAACTGGAGAGTGTTATGCTAAGTGAAATAAGTCAGTCAGAGAAAGACAGATACCGTATGTTTTCACTCATATGTGGATCCTGAGAAACTCAACAGAAGACCAGGGGGGAGGGGAAGGGGGAAAAAAGTGACAGAGAGGGAGGGAGCCAAACCATAAGAGACTCTTAAATACTGAGAACAAACTGAGGGTTGATGGGGGGTGGGGGAGGGGAAGTGGGTGATGGGCATTGAGGAGGGCACCTGCTGGGATGAGCACTGGGTGTTGTATGGAAGCCAATTTGACAATAAATTATATATAAAAAGTATGAGTCCCTGAGTGTGAGGGTATTTTGAAGGTGCTGCACCATCTCCAGTTGTGGGTTATTTCCTACTCTTCCAGGGTTACCCGTCATCTTTCTGATGCCTACTATGATTGTTGCATGGACACTTGGCCATGTTTCCTTCTCATATAAGCATGACAGCCCAGATAAGCCTAAGAAATCAACAGCTTTCTGGTCAATGGCCAAGAGATGTGAAGTCTACTCCTTAGGTACACAGCAGGGGTTTCGAGGCCGGGGAACAAACTAGGAATTGAGAAACCTGATGTCTAGTGTTCTCTGCTTGACTATCACCAAGCTGTCTTTCAGAGTACAGGTCAGAGCCTACTAACTGAATAAATGACTCTATGGAAGTAGGTGAGAGATTCTCTTGGAGAGGTATTTCAATCTTGTGACTTTATTTTTAACATCTAGGCCATCATTTTACTTTGGAGTAAAGAGCCACAGAAGAAGTCATTTTTACTCATTTCCTGTTTGATAGGACTATTCTTCTAAGCAATATAGTTACATTTAATTCAGTTAATTGAAAAAATAGGAAAAAAGTCTTCTGATCTGCTCCCCCCCCCCCATATATTCATAGCATTACAAATGCTTCTCAGGCTTTTGACTGACTAAACCTCACAATGGCTAGTCTCATGCACAATAGGACATTGCTTGTTTTCACCAGAAGATGGCGCATGCCAGCCTTTTGAAATTCCTCCAGGTCTCCGTGCTGCAAAAGCTACATGACTATTCCATTTCTAAATGGAGAGAACAAATGTTCTCAGTGATAATGCTAGGAAATACTTTGCTAAGGATGTATTTGTAAGTTGCCTTGGCCTTTTTACAGCAAGTGGTCAGAGAACAGAATGAATGGAAGCCCCTAACTGATCTATGACACCTACCCACGGGGAACTGACACACCCAGAGAAACCCATCTTTGGGTCCTTCGTGGAACCCAGTGGATTGATTGTCTTGCGCGTTGTGGGTACTCAGTAAATGTGTGCTAACCACCTGACCCTGGATAAGTCACTTCACCTCAGTAAGTCTCTGTCTGCCAAATCTGAAGAAGGGGACGGACAAGGTGACAGTTCAGGCCTTGTATTAGGAGAGTCTCCAACAACCTATCAAAGAGCTTGTAAGGACTCCATCGCTCTTTCCTCTCTCCCCCTCCCCCAAATCAAAACATAGTATTCCTGTTGGTAATTTAGTTAGGATCAGTTGGAAATTTCTAAAGGCAAGCCCAAATTTAGACAAAAAGCTCTGTTTTTATTTAGTCTAGAAGCCACTAACTGTGGAGTACCAATCCATCAATCCACATAGTTTTCAATGAAAATTAAAAAGAAAACAAAAACCACTCTGAACCCTTCCCATAGTAGTCCTTTAAGGAAATCAAACATGCAAGAAAATATGCGATCACCCAGGAGAAATCAAAAGAATGAAAAATACAGATTGCTCAGGGTCCTTTCACCCCTGCGGCTGGGGGCTAGGACGCACTGCACGACTGTAAACACATGCCATCAGGGAGCTTCAGGAGCAGAGGCTCGCTGGCTGAACAACACTGTGAGACTGCATCCACATTCAGATCTCTCTTGATTTTTAGGGTTACACAACATCCACCTAACTCTTGAAAAGGGCGAATGTCAGTGTAGTAAATCCATTTGTCTGGGCTTGCTTCTTTTTTTTTTCTGAGAGAGATAGGGTGCAAGTGAGCAAGGGGTAGAGAGGGGGAGGTGGGGAGAGAAAGGGGTAGAGAAAGAAGCAGGGCTCACCCAAAATGGGGCTTGAGCTCACCTAATGGGGGGCTCAAACTCACAAACCGTGAGATCACAGCCTGAGCCAAAGTCAGATGCTTAACCAACTGAACCACCCAGGCGCCCTGGGCTCTCTTCCTTCTTAGAAGTCTGTGCTCACCTCCACCTTGAGGAGGCCTCTGCTCTGCTCACCACTTCTCCCTGCCACTCAGCACTGACCCCTGTGGTGCTGTCTGCAAAGGTGACTCTGTTGCCTATTGAGTTAGGGGCACTGTGAAATCATTATGAGAGCAGGCACAGTCACCAGGCACAGTCACCGGGCCAAGCTCAAATCCAGACGCCATCACTCACATGTTCTGGGGCTTTGGTTGGGCAGTCTTAATTTCTCTGTGTTTCAGTGACCTCACTTGTAAAAGGGAGGTAAGATTGGTCGCAACCTCAGGAGGTTCTTGTGAAGATTCAGTGAGATAATGTTTATATAAAAAATTACTACAAGGGCTAACACAAAGACATCAACAATATTAATGGTTTTAATGGCAACTGTCACCACTATTACTATTTTTGCTGTTGGGCAGGTGCCTAGTAACTCAAGGTCAGTCTGCCCCACTTTCTACTCCTCAGAGCCATTCTGCTAAGGCTGAGATGGCGTGTCATTCTTGGGTCAGAATCTTTGGAAGCAGGAAAATGTCATACAAGTTGTCCTAGACCTATTACCACCCCCATGGAAGGAGGTTAAATATAAGTCTCTTTGAGGGCATTACCAGGGACTTACCTCTTGCTTTCATATCCTGCACAGTTGACAGTTCTTTGCATGGCCTTTCTCTTTATGCTGTTCTCCTTCAACAAGTTTACATCTCGGGGAAACAAACCTTCCATCAGGTCCATAGTTGTCTTCATTCTGGAGTCTGGATCCAAAATGTCTGCCAGAGATTTGTCTTGGTGGACAATTTCCTTTGCCAGAACCTCTGTTCTGATGTCTTCTGAGGTCTTCTGAGGACCAGAACTAACATTCTTTTCTAAACTCTGAGTCCCACTGACTGGGTTGTGGATGGGAGATGGCTGCCCGGGGCCTGGCTGCTTGCCAAGAGCCCCAGCAAGTTGGGGCAGAGCGCCCATGGTGGAGGGTGGGTTGGTCTCGTTGGCTTCTGAACCCTTGATAGAAGTTTGCGATCTGGAAGCTGCTATCTGACTGCCAACCAAATGGACTGTACCAGGCATGGGCCTTTCCTTGGCAACCGTCACCTTGGCAAATTTGCTGGAGCTGCTAGGGATATTAAAAAAGAGAGGGTAAGAGAGGAGTCAACAGAAGGGTAGGAAGACTGAAGGAGAAGTTTTCCACATCAGGGCTGTGGCTTCCCACATGAGGAGTGGTGGGGTGGGGGCAAGGTAGTCATGCCCTGAGGTTATCACTCCCCACAAATTGCAAGGTCCTGAGGGCTTTCTCCTCACCCCAGCAGTTGGTCACATGGGAGTGTGTAACTTTTTAAGGGATCTAGTAGGAATTCAGTTTTGGTGAATGTTGCTGTGAGATTCTAGAGCTTTCTGAAAGGTCCAGGTGAACAGAAGGAGTTAATCGCAAAGGCAACGTGTTCTCTTGGTGTTTAGAGACTGCTTGTCCTGGGAAGTATTTGTTGGGAAATGCTTCTTCTCTATTCTTCTGGCTTCCGAGAGGTTTTCCCTCAACATTACTGACCTTTAGCTCTGTTCTCTATCCTTTCCAATGGACACGGAGTGACTGTGGAAAGAAAGCTGACCATATCCTGTCCATAATCCAGCTTCTTCTCTTTCTTTTGAGAGTGAGGCTACCTCTAGGCTAATCTACACCTCTCTCTCTCTCCCTCCATACACACACACACACACACACACACGTGTGTATCTAGCATGGCCTGAGACTAGGCAGGTAAACCTGTTTGGCGTTCACCATCAGGAGGCTCGCTTACACTCAAGAGAGGAGCCATATTTTCCAGTATCAGCTCTATCAGTAACAAGAGCGATACTTTTGTCTTCTATATGTCTTCCTCCTTTGTCTTATTTCTTAATTGATTCAGAACTCAAGCAGGAATGAGGGATGCTATTTAAGACCTTTTGAACTTATCGTGTCCACAGAAGTGAACTATGCCTTTTGGGCTTTGGTGTCCATTTTCACTACTCTTGTTCCTCTGTTCTCGATGCTAGTATGGGGTACTAGGGTCACAGCCTGCCAAGGTAAACAAATGAAACCATTCTGCCAGTCGCGCGACTTAAGCTTCTGTAGAAAATGTCCACAACAGGGCTCTCCTGTGGCCAATGAAAGGAGGATCCGGGGAGCCTTCAGGGTAAAACTCTTACTGGAGAGGGGCACCCTTTTGTTCCTCAGCTGGGGGCTTGTCCTATCCAGAGTCTGCTCACTTACCTGGTACAGGGCTCCTTGTGATCCTCACTGTCCAGCTCTGCCTCATACAGAGCGTGGGGAGGAGGTGGAGGAAAGTCATCCAAGCTATTCACTGGGGTGTCCTGGCTCAGCGGAGGCGGTGGGGGTGGGGGGAGTTCAAATGTGGGGCTGGAAGCGGCGTTGGGGTACAAGTCCTTCACAAACACCTCATCATCATCATCTTCCCGAGGTGGCGGGGAGGCCAGCAGGACCGACTCAGATATTCGGAGGGAGATCCTCCCTGGAGTGCTTGGAGCCCCAAGAGGCGAGTCTAGAGTGCTGCCTGAGCTTGGAGGAGTCTGCTGTGTTTTGTAGTGCTTCAGGTCTCCAAAATCAGGTGACGAGGATTCTTCAGGGAGGCTGTCCTCTCTGACCGTGTGGGCCCACTTCACCCGAGGTGGGGCAGGCCGCTGAGGCAACGAGACCCGCTTCCTTGTTGCCTCTTCTAGCCCATGCTCCGGGCTGTTGGGCTCGTGGCCTCTTGGACTGGCAGGCTGGACCAGGCTGTGACCATTGCTTCTGTGGGTCACTGCTGGGGTGTATGGAGGAAGAGGCTGTTGCCCTGTCTGACAGTCCCTTCCAGTCAGCTGATCGGTCGCAGCCTGGGAGCTGGAGGGAACGGGGGAAGGCAGAGCTGAGCTGAGCGGGGTCAGGGATGCAGCCCTAGTGTCTGTGAGATGCCCTTGCATTCCTGTGGGCAACAGCCTGGGGCAAGGCGTTGTTCTGCTGGCCTGCCTCTGATGGTCCAGGGGTCCAGGACATTCGCTGGGTACAGAGGAGTCACCAACTGCTTTGCAGCCTGAACCACCCCAACGAAGGCTAGGATGGTGTTTGAGCAACAGCATGTCTTCGTGGCCTCTTTCTGAACAACTGACGGACCTGGAGCAGGATATACAAACACAAGGGTTACAGCTCAGAAGGGGCAAACTCTGAACCCTAAGTTCATTACACAGACGGGAAAAGCATTTAGGAAGCAGGGCCTCAGAGGGCCTCAGAGGAGCCACACACTGTCCCTCAGGCTGCTCACACAAAGAACCAAGTTTAAAAAGGACGCCTGGTGCACAGTTGGTTAGGTGTCCAACTTCTGCTCAGGTCATGATCTTGCGGGTCATGGGTTCAAGCCCCGCATGAGGGTCTGTGCTGACAGCTTAGAGCCTGGAGCCTGCAGTGTGCCTCAGATTCTGTGTCTCCCTCCCTTTTTCCCTCTTAGAAATAAATAGTAAACATTAAAAAACAAAAAAAAGATTCCAGGGGCTCCTGGGTGGCTCAGTTGGTTAGGTGACGGACTTCAGCTCAGGTCATGATCTCACAGTTCGTGGGTTCAAGTCCCGCATCGGGCTCTGTGCTGACAGCTCAGAGCCTGGAGCCTGCTTCGGATTCTGTGTCTCCCCCTCTCTCTACCCCTCCCCTGCTCACGCTGTGTCTGTCTCTCAATAATAAATAAACGTTAAAAAAAATTAAAAAAAGATTCCAGACATACAGTCCTACAGGAAATGTCAGATGGTAGACATGGGGGTCACAAGGCATTTCCTTTTATTAGCTCTCTCTCACTGACCTCCCCACCCCCTCTACACATCCCACATAAGGCAGCTTTTCGGGGCAGGCTTTGGGGTATAAAAGGAAACCGGTACATTTCTTCTGCCCCTTTCAGGACTACTTTGGGAAAGTAGTCCCAGTGTGATCCCCATGGGAGAGGTCTGTTTGGAAAGCACCTGTGTGGGCTGTGAACTTGACGGTTTTATTTACAGTTTTCCCTCAGTTTCCTCCTGTTTTCACTTTTTACAATGGAAGGTCAGGAGGGGGAGGGGAGTCTCCCCAAGGAGCTAATAAGCAATCATCTCTGGAGAAAGAGAGCAATAGCAATGGGCAAATGGGGTACGTGGTGAGTTAAACACCTGTCCTCTATCTAGGCTCTGAGGAAAAACCCAACAACTTCCAATACTTTTGTCATTATGCTCTAAAGGAAGAAAGGAAAACAAAACAGAAATCTGTAGCACTGCCTGCTGCCACCCAAGAGTTAATGTGGGGAAAAAACAAAGCGCCGGCAAACCACCCTAATTTGAAAATTCCACATTTGGCGCTCCTTGACTCGTATGCAAGTGAATCTGGAGAGCAGATGGAACTTCTCATTTTGCAGATCTGAGTCCCGAGGGAAGCTGTGGCTCAGTCCCCAGGAGAACCCCAGCCCAGGCCTGCCACAAAACCATCCAAGTGCCAGGCAAGGATAATGCAGCATATGGAAGGAGAAGACTGCAAAGAACCAAATTAGCTCTTCTCGGGATGTTATTTTTTCTGTATTATAAATGCAGATGGCTAAGGGGCCCATCTCTCTCTCGGATGCAGCCCCTCCCTTCCCCTCAGATATCCTTTTCATTCAGAGGGAGTATCTTTACCAGGAAAGTCTCAATATCTAAGATTGGCTACTTTGTACTTCTTGGTGGGTTCCCAAATGGGGGTACTGAAAACCCAGAGGCAGGAAATTCGCTGGGGGGCTTTTCTCTCATGTCTTACTCATGTTGGTATCCTCAGTACCTGGTACAAAGTCCTGTCTTGGGGGTGCCTGGGTGGCTCAGTCACTTAAGCTTCTGACTCTTCAGCTCAGGTCATGATCTCACAGTTCATGAGTTCAAGCCTTGCATCGGGCTCTGTGCTGACATTGTGGAGCCTGCTTTCAGATTCTCTGTCTCCCCTCTCTCTGCTTCCCCTACTCATGCTCACGTGCTCTCTCTCTCTCAAAATAAATAAATGAACTTAAGAAAAAAAGGACTCTCTCAGTAAGTGTCTGTTGAACAACTCTGCCCAACTGCAGTTTAGACTGTAGGATATAAACTCTTTTCAAACTCCATACCCTCTAATAGGACACAGAATAACTGGAATCAGTTTAATGACTAACCTGGGTACCTTCATTTTATTATATTTGTATCTTGAGACTTTTTTAAAAGGGGAAGCATCACTAAAAAAAAAAAAACCCACAAAATATAATATTTATCCTTTATTTAAAGCCCAAATAAACTTTGAGATATATATATATTTTAATGTTTATTTATTTTTGAGAGAGCAGGGGAGGGATAGAGAAAGATGGAGACAGAAGATCTGCACTGACAGTGCAGAGCCTGATGTGGGGCTTGAACTCACAAACTGAGAGATCACAACCTGAGCAGAAGCTGGACACCTAACCGACTGAGCCACCCAGGCACCTCTAATCTTTCATGTATTTTTAGTTTATGTTGAATCTATAGGAGCCATACTTCAATTGTATATTTTTGAAGGTAATATTGGAGTTAAATGCTTAGTCTAGTTGAGAATGCTTCTCCTAGGGGACTGTTTTGTATGTTTTCAAGAACAAAAGATAGGGTGAAAGAGATGTTTGAGTCTCTTTCATACTAGAGTGTGAGAGGCAAACATCTGTTCACAGGTATCCAGGAATCCTAACATTCAAGAATGGAGTTTGAAAGCAATTAGTCTTCTTTTTTTCCTTCATAGCTTTTTTTAAAATGTGATAAACAGAGAAAATTTACTATTCTATTTTTTTTTAAGTTTATTTATTTTGAGAGAGCACACACGTGCGAGAAAGCCAACAAGGAAGGGACAGAGGGAGAGGGAGAGAGAGAGGATCCCAAGCAGGTTCCACACTGTCAGCACAGAGCCCGATGAAGAGCTTGAACTCATGAACCGTGAGATCATGACCTGAGCTGAGATCAAGAGTAGGCCACTAATTAACCTACTGAGCCACCCAGGTACCCCTATGACTGTATTTTTTTTCAACTTTTTTTTTTTTTTATTTACTTATTTTTGGGACAGAGAGAGACAGAGCATGAACGGGGGAGGGGCAGAGAGAGAGGGAGACACAGGATCGGAAACAGGCTCCAGGCTCCAAGCCATCAGCCCAGAGCCCGACGCGGGGCTCGAACTCACGGACCACGAGATCGTGACCTGGCTGAAGTCGGACGCTTAACCGACTGCGCCACCCAGGCGCCCCTATGACTGTATTTTTAAATGTTCAGTCCAGTAGTGTTAAGTATATCCATATTGCTGTGCAACAGATTTCCAGAACTTTCTCTACCTGTAAATCCAAAACTCGATACCTAAGCAACAACTCTTTTCCCTTCCCCCAGCCCTGAAACCTCTACTTTCTGTTTCTATGCATTTCATTAGTTTATAGATGCCTTATGTAAATGGAATCAGAGTATTTGTCCTTTTGTGTCCAGCCTGTTTCACTTAGCATAATGTCCTCAAGGTTCATCCATGTTGTAGCATGTGTCAGATTCCCTTTTTAAGACTAAATAATATCCCAGTATATGTATATACCACATTTGTATCTATTGATGGGCATTTGGGCTGCTTCACCTCTTTGCTATTGTGAGTAGTGATGCTACGAACACGGGTGTGAAAATATCTCTTTGAGATACTACTTTCAACTCTTAAGGATGTATGCTCAGATATGGTAGATTTTTAATTTTTTTGAGGAACTGACATACTCAAAGCAATGGAGACTATTTTGCAATCTCACCAACTATTATTTTTGGTGGAGGGAAAGACATTTATTACTGAGCTATAAATTAGAGGTGGCAGGAGCCTAGTAGTCATGTTTGCACAAGGGGACCAACGTCTCCACATCCCTTTCGATATATCTGATAGTAGCCACCCAAATGGGTATGAGGTGGTATCTTATTATGGTTTTGATTTGTTTCTCTCATCATTAGTGATGAGAAGCACCTTTTCATCTGCTTGTTGGGCATTTTTTATCATCTTTGGAGAAATGTCTCGTCAAGTTCTGTTTAAAAAATTTTTTTTTAGTGTTTATTTTTGAGAGAGCATGAGCGGAGGAGGAGCAGAGAGGGAGACACAGAATCCAAAGCAGGCTCCAGGCTCTGAGCTGTCAGCACAGAACCCAACACGGGGCTCAAACTCATGAACTGTGGGATCATGACTTGAGCTGAAGTGGGACACTTAACCAACTGAGCCACCCAGGCGCACGTTTGTTTTTTAAGTAGGCTTGGGATACCTGGGTGGCTCAGTTAGTTAAGTGTCTGACTCTTTGTTTTGGCTCAAATCATGATCTTATGGTTTGTGGGATCGAGCCCCGCCTCAGGCTTGGGATTCTCTCTCCCTCTCTCTGCCCCTCCTCTGCTGGTCTCTCTCTCTCTCTCTCTCAAAATAAATAAATAAACTTAAAAAAAAAAAAAGTAGGCTTTACGCCCAGTGTAGAGCCCACCTTGGGGCTTGAACTCACGACCCTGAGATCAAGACCTCAGCTGAGATAGAGTCAGATGCTTAACCAACTGAGCCACCCAGGCGCCCCTCAAATTTTTTTTGTAACTGAGGCATTTGATTTTTTTTTTTTTGGTTGAGTTACTTTTGCCTTTGACTTCAGACAGTTCTCTTTTGGCAGTACGTTAGGTCACTGTTACTTTTCCCTTGATTCTAGTTTGTAAGCAATGCACCCAAACTAACCAAAGTTCTCAGCCTCACCTTGAATATTTTCTTCACTTTAGGCACAGCTATGGGAGCAAGAGCACATAACCGTGGACGTCTGCTCTTGGCCATAAAGAAGGTAACTTAATATCCACCTCCTGATACCACATAGGCTGCTTTAAGGTGGCAGTGTTAGGCTGAGCTACTGAGAAGGTGAATACAGTATAGAAAAAAAGAGAAACAAGGATTGAATTAAATGTAAGAAAAAGAAACTGGCTTCAAAAAACATGGAAGGTAGGAGGGAAGATGTAAATGCATACTACAAATTATAGTAGATAGCCCTATGATGTTGCCTTAAAACCACATACAGGCACGTGCTTCAGGAGAAATTCCTTGGAAATTTCTACTTAAGCTCCATGTGAATAGCTCAAAAATTCAAAGTCTAAACAAGTATCCATTATATGTTTCTACTTAGGAGAAATGATTTTGATGACAATTTTTAACTTTCCTGCTATTTTTTTTTTATCCCTAAATGCCTAAAAATTATGATTTGGGAGCTTTACTTTTTATTTTGTGTGCTTCCTGTAAGTTTGTCTTGCTCTGTAAAGCTGTTCATGAAATGGTCACTCCTCCTCTAGTGTTCTAGTCACCAGACCTGACCCTTTGTGCACAAGACTGGAAGACAGCCACACAAAGAGGCCCCATGTGTGACAGCCATCATAGGATATGCATGGAGCATCTCCATGAACTATTCTGAGGCTACTCTTACTTGAAGTCAACCACTGCTTCAACAGTACACATTCTAAATCTATTTTGAAGAAGTCTCATCCTTAAAGGAAGTCATCTGTAAATAAAAAACGTAGAAGGTCCCTATGGTACAGACAAATGGCAGAGGCAGCACACAGTCCTATGAAACATCTTAATGTCACGTTTCCCTTCCTTGGAGAGAAGAACAGAAACATTTTTAAAAAATTTTTTAAGTTTATTCATTTCTGAGAGAGAGAGAGAGAGAGAGAGAGGGAGACACAGAATCTGAACTCCGGCGGCATTCCTAAGGCAGAGGGCATCATAAATACACGTACATACCTGGACCCAGGGCCAGCCAAATAACACGGATCCTTCACAGGGCCAAAGCTGTTGTTTTCCCCCAAAACCACATCCTTGAAACACAAGAAAGGCACAGCGTTATTCCCAAAAAAACAGGCACTGAAATTTACCAAGAAGGTGGAGGTAGAAAGGAGAAGGAACCTTTATTGGATGCCTACTCCTTACGGTCAGGTACCAATGCAGGACTGTTACATACTACCCCTCCTCATCCTCAATGCCCAGGAAGTGTTGTGAACCCTGGTGCATTGAGGAAGACACAGATCCAAAGCACTTAACTGTCGCAAGGTCACAAGTGGCAGAGCCAGGATTTGCACCTCAGTCTGTCTCGCCGGGTGCCTCTCCTAACAAGGACATTTTCTAAGCAGAAGTCTGATAGCAGTTATCTCCAGGGTTCAAAATAACCACTGGACTTGAAACAGAACGATGAAAATTAATTCAAAGGGCCAAACTTTTGAACCAGCAATAGGGAAATATGGGAGATGACAAGAAAAGGATAGTTTATTGAATTTAGCAAAAATCTCCAATGTTCTGATGTATTATTAGAAAAACGGTAAGTATCTGGCTTGTAATCAGGTTGAAGTATATTCTCTCCAGGAAAAACATCTCACCCACATGTACTATCAGTAACTCTGGTAACTTTTCAGGGATTTTCTTTTGGTTCTTTCTTTCTATCTATCTATCTATATCTATCTATCTATCTATCTTAGAGGGTGCGAGAGGCAGAGAGAAAGAATCCCAGGAGGGGAAGAGGGAGAGAAGTGGGGGGTGGAGAGAAGTGGGGCTCAAGCTCACGAACCATAAGATCGTGACCTCTGCCAAAGTCAGATGCTTCATGACTGAGCCACCCAGGCACCTGTGTTTTTGGTTTTAGTAAGGGTATATATTGGTTTCCCAAAAGGGTGGTAGGTGAGATTTGTTTGGTTTGTGTGAGTTTTCGATAGTATAAAATTTGGCCCATGTGAACGGGTCCCTGATGAAGACCATGATATTGCTATTGATAATACACTTCATTTTCAATTATAAATTGAAAATTTATTGAATATAATTATTTCAATTATTTATAACAGGCGACAGGCAGAAAACAGAGAAATTAAATCCATATATGATCTTCCACTTAGTTTTAGCAACTCATTTCACCATTTACTCTCTCCAATGGGCTAATTGCTTTCCGATCTTTTTTTTTTTTGGCCCAGTCAGTAGTAGAGGTACTCAAAGGCAACAGGAAAGAGCCAAAGGCAGTAGTAGGTCTGAAGGGAAAACAAACACCTGAATATTAATAGCAGTGATCCCTTATTGCATTTACTGAGTGCCACTCTGCTAAGTACCTTACACTCCTCAAATTATGTGTCTGGAATTGTATCAGGCCCCTGACAGTCCTTCTGTAAGTTAACCTATAATAAGAGGGAGCAGGGAGGTAACTGCAGCTCAGAGAGGTTAAGTATTTTGCCCACAGTTAAAGTGGAGGAGGGAGGATTCAAACCCTCATCTCTTCAAAGCTCCAGATTTTTCCTTGGGATCTTCCAGGTGAGTAGAGGCTGTGCTGGATGCAATGAGATTTCAATGCTTTGAGAGAAAGGCGTTCCATGTGTCTCTTATTTGCTCAAATATTGGTAGAGGGAATGGGAATTCCTGCTCTCCACAAAACCTTCTGGTCCTTCTGAGGTCTCTCCCTGTTCCACCCCCTCTTGACAAGAATGCACAGCTTTGCCAATAATTAAGTGGGAACGCTTCCACCTCCCCTGTAAGCTCCTTCCCCACTAACAATTAGGTATATTTTTCCATTTTTCTTATTTCCTTTGAATTTCAGTAGGAGTTTAACTTCTGTGGTCACATGAGTTGGCCCTCAGAATAAAGCGCTTAAGTTGATATTTATGTGGGTATGCGTAAGATACAGGAAGGAAAAAAAGACTTCATAGGACAGCAAAACACCAAAATAAATAAATAAATAAATAAATAAATAAATAAATAAATAAGGAAGTGAGACCCACTCACAGGCCATTGCGAGAACTCTCTAAACTTCCTGTTGCTGACAATACCATTTGGACAGAAGTCCAGCCTAGTACAAGCCCAAGGAGGCTCAATTTCTGTTGCATTTACTTGCTATGATTTGGACATACATTCACTGCCAAAGAAGACTTTATTTTCTATGACCTGTTAAGAAGTATAAAGTACTTAGGGCAATTTAGGAAAAAGCAATGGCTCTGGGAGAAATACAAGGTATCGAGTTATTCTTGTAGACACTTGGACAAGTGTCTATTTGTGTCTATTAGTTATCTGATTTTTGATGACAGACTTCAAAATACCCCAGTTCTTATTCTTCATTAGGAATAGCAAACTTAAAATTACAAACCTAAAGTCTATGGAGTCCCGATCCTCACTCTTGCTTTGGGTTTTGAGTTACTTAGTATCTTCATAGCCAATAAAATATGAAGACAATAGTATTCATCTATTTTGGAATACCAGTTTCAAGTATCTACTAAAATGAATCAAATCCACTTGAGAAATCTTAAAATTTTTTTTTAAATGTAAATAACAGTAATCAGTAGATGTTAAAATGAAATCAATTCATTGACTGAAGTTTTCAGATAGATATTTAATGCTAGCCTCCTCCTTTTCCCAAACTTTTTTATTCAGGGAGGGAGCATGGTATAGGGATTTGCAGAATCTGGTGTCCAACAACATGGGGTCAAAACCTTGCTCCCACCACCTGGGGCAAATTTCCCATCCTTTATGTGCTCACCTTCTGTAATACAGAGATAACAACAGTATCTACTTTGCACAGATGTAAGGATTATTTTTATGCTTCTAAAACATGTAGTTCGACAACTGGTACATACATAGTAAACATTTATTATTAGCTATTTGCAACTTTCCCTTTGGTGGAAAGGTGATTCTGTTTATGCACAAGCTTGAATGGGTGCTTACTAAAGGGGTGCCAAAATGAGTTACAAGCTGCAGTCTACAGAATCAAGCCTACATCCGACATGGTAGGATGCATTAAGCACTTTCCTCAGTAGTTAAATGATGTTTGTCACACCATCACATGGTGAGCATCTTATATATCAGGAACCAGGGTCTTTGAGAAAACAGGCAGAAGGAGAGAAGCCTCTAACTCAGCATCTGGAAAAACAACTCCCAGCCAGGAATCTTATTTCTCCAAAGGCTTCTTTTTATAGCCTTTGCTGTATTTTAAATCTATGCGATGAACAGGTGTAAATTTCCATCTCCCAAGCAGAATTACTTGGATGTTCTCTGGCAGCTTTGCAGGGCACATCCACTTTAAAAAGGTTAAATTTTCTAAAGCTTCACAGAAAGTAGGAAATAGGTAAGAATTTGGTGTGCCCTTCAGCTCCATCACTAATATCCACTGTTCTGTAATTACACTTTTCAAATGAAGAGAAGGTAAAGGAGAAGTAACAAGAGGCTGCATGTTCTAGAGAGGCCCACAGCTGGCTAACGAGAGGTCCAGGGCTGCTGACTGAGCAGGTCTCAGTCTACAAGTGGTGGCGGCCTTCTGTAGTTATTTAGGCCCAAGAGTGATCAATTTTTATTAACAGAAGAATTGATTTTTTTAAGATACTTTAATTTTTTTTAGATGTTTATTTTAGAGAGAGATTGAGAGACAGAGTACAAGTGGGGGAGGGGCAGAGAGAGAGAGAAGGTGACAGAATCCGAAGCAGGCTCCAGGCTCTGAGCTGTCAGCACAGAGCCCGACGCGGGGCTCGAACTCACAAATTGTGAGATCATGACCTGAGCCGACGTCAGATGCTTAACCAACTGAGCCACCCAGGCGCCCCTTGGAAGAGTTGATGTCTATGCTGGCCTTGTTTTAGAGGCAGAAACAATCCTCGATAATGGATGTTTGAAAAGGAATCCTTGTCAAAAGCTTGTAAAATCCTGCTCTAGCATCTGGCTGGCGGGAACAAGCAGCATGTGTTCAGGACCATAAATAGACTCCATATTTTGGGTTTAACTGAGGCAGACAGTTTCCACAGGGTTCCTTAATTTCTCAGAGTTCTCTAAAGCTTGGATTGAGACCAATTCCTACTGAATACCTTCATTAAAGCTTAATAATAATGGTAAGGTTTCTCGAATTTATGCAGATAAAAAACCAATAAAATATCCTAAAATAATAACAATAATTGTGTGGAGCCTAGTTTTGTGTTTTTTTTTTAACTAGTTCCACAAATAGGGTAGATGATGGCTGTGTGAAGAAGAATCAAGGAGCAGACCTTGCCATGGACCTGGTCTCCAGGCTGGCAAGGTCTGGTGCTGGGTGGGAGAACAGGAGAAGGAAGGTCAGGAGCACAGTCCTGGCTCCGTTACAATCTGGGGGATGATATTCTATTTTCACAATTTATAGGAGCAAGGCAGCACAGATAAACTCTTTGATTTTGAAATGTTCCCCCCCCTCTGGCATCACAGTCCCCAAATTAACTAATATCTAAATATGGTACTCTATTGCAGAGGATGTAAATAATGTTCTGTATTTGTCTTTGGAAAAAGTGTTTCAAATAACATATTTAGCTGGGATTTAGAAGAATTTCATCACTTCTCCATACCACCTGTGTTTTAGCTTTATTTCCCAGTTTACCAGGCTTGAGAGGTATTTGGGGAGAAAGCAAAGGAACATTCATAGCCATCCAATCAATCAAGGGAGAAGGAGGCCATCTCATAAGAAATAAATAGCAGAAGATGATTTAGTTTTCACCTAAACATTTGTTTTCTGTAGAACATGGGAAGAAAAATTAAGAAGATGTTTGGATTACTATGCTCCTGAAGCCCATCAAACTCGCTGAAATTTTATGTTACATACGTGGGTTTTAAGTGTTTTAGTTGTAGGATAAGGAGTAGAAATTAGCTCTGTTTTTCCTTTCGAGGGGAGGAAAATGGTTAGGGAATGCTTATGGAGGATATGCCTCTATACAGTTGTTTTGTGGGTTTATACTGGGGAGAAAAATGTTTCTGGATATTTTGAAACAGAAAATATCTCGATGGGTACAGAATTTTGTTTCAGAAATGGTGCAGCAAAGTACTTCTCAGGCGGTAATGTCTGAATCTTTCTTTTTTTGAAGCTGTTTCTACCAACTAATGCCTCCCCCCACACAACCCCCAATCCTTTATAAACCTCCTGCCCCATCCTTCACAGCCTGGTTCAAAGACCATCTCCTTCACCACACTGAGATATCACCTCACACCAGTCAGAATGGCTATAATGAACAAATCAGGAGGCTACAGGTGCTGGAGAGGATGTGGAGAAACGGGAACCCTCTTGCACTGTTGGTGGGAATGCAACCTGGTGCAGCCACTTTGGAAAACAGTGTGGAGGTTCCTCAAAAGATTAAAAAGAGATCTACCCTATGACCCAGCAATAGCACTGCTAGGAATTTACCCAAGGGATACAGGAGTGCTGATGCATAAGGGCACTTGTACCCCAATGTTTATAGCAGCACTTTCAACAATAGCCAAATCATGGAAAGAGCCTAAATGTCCATCAACTGATGAATGGATAAAGAAATTGTGGTTTATATACACAATGGAATACTATGTGGCAATGAGAAAGAATGAAATATGGCCTTTTGTAGCAACGTGGATGGAACTGGAGAGTGTTATGCTAGTGAAATAAGTCAGTCAGAGAAAGAGATTCTGTATGTTTTCACTCTTATGTGGATCCTGAGAAACTTAACAGAAGACCATGGGGG
>NW_024412376.1:105839107-105892329 GCF_014898765.1 Herpailurus yagouaroundi
GGAGGGAGGGAGGGAGGCAAACCATAAGAGACTCTTAAAAACTGAGAATAAACTGAGGGCTGATGGGAGGTGGGAGGGACGGGAGGGTGGCTGATGGGAGGTGGGAGGGACGGGAGGGTGGGTGATGGACATTGAGGAGGGCACCTGTTTGGGGTGAGCACTGGGTGTTGCATGGAAACCAATTTGACAATAAATTTCATATTAAAAAGATAAATAAAAAATTTTAGAAACGATCCAAAAACCCCATCTTCTTCAGGAGAAGCCCTGAGATCCCCTCAGTTAGAATTAATAACTCTCCCCTCTATAGCATATTATTTATCACTGCTCCCAAAGCATTCACTAGTCATGTTAGTTATTTATAGTTAAGTTCAAGTCCTTGTTCAGTTGTGAACCCCAGAAAGGCATGAACCTTATTTTGTTTTGTGTTTCTTTCAACCTTCTAATACAGTGCTTTTCATACAACATGTGTTCTACAGATGCTTGCTAAATGGTGGACTTCTCTGCTGGGGAAAACAGAATTTGAGAAGGGACAATGGAGGCGTGTTCCCCTGAGCTAACATAAATATGAATGCCTAATATATATATTAGTTCCTGATATCATCTTTGGTGGGAAGGGAACTATGAGGTGAGCCTTTGATCTGCAGGGCCTGCACAGCGAGGAGCCACTGAGAATTAGGGAAATTAATACACTCCTGGGACTTAGTGCTCGGGTTCTATTGCGAACTGTGCTGAAATTTCCAGTGGAAAGCACTTGATAAACTTTGAGTAGTTTGAAACCTTTATGAGAACATTCTTTTATGAGAGAATTTGAAAGCGTATGATTCTCCTATCTCCTCAAGACAGTGCACAGAAAGGATCCAGATGGGAGCAGGGAGACAGGTTTGGTGTGGGTAATATAACTACACAGGATGATTGTGAGAATCAATGAGATAAAAAATGTAAAGCATACTTAGCTGAGGGCCAGGACTTCAATAACTATAACTATTAAAGTCAGTAATTCTAAATGTTTTATAAATGCAGAAGTCTAATAGAGGATGCAAAGCCAAAATCTTTAAAATTCCAAGACACAGTTTGTATTCCCCGGGGGGGGGGGGGGGGGGGACCCAGTAAAAAAGAAAATCACTAACTTTTCCTAACCATGCATTCTTGCACTGAGAGATGGTGACTTCCTAAAATGAAGTGTGTACGTGTACACACACACACACAATCTGTATGTATGTGTACCTCTATGTAAGATGTATGGGTCTATATAAGATACCTATACAACTCTATATATCTACATATCAATCTCTAGATCTCTGTAAGGGTACCAGGCACCCAGAAAGAAATCACCCCATGAAAACAAATGCTACCCTTTTGCATGTCAAAGGAAAATTAAAGGGGAGCCTCACTAAAGCCCCAGGGCCAGAAGGGCCCCGTCCTAGGACCCTCTGGTTGCACCTACCTGACGCTTGTCTGCAGTGGGAGAGGACCGTGATCTCACATGGACAGGAACCGCCAGGACGTCTGAGCGCTCCAGCAGGTCCTCAGCAGACATGGACTTCCCAGCCCTCCTGGCTGCGGCCCCCCACGAGGAGGGCTCCCCAGGGGTCCTGTCCACCCTCTGGGTGCCCTTCGGCCCATAGTTAGCTCCAGCGAGCAGCTCCCTCGGGGCTTGGTCCCCACGTCGCAGTTCCCCAAAGACATGGCCACCAGCGAAGGAGCTGCTGCGATCTCTGGGGGCCCGTGGGGACTCCCCCACGTCCCCCGCTGCTGCGGCGGGCAGGAGGGCAGCCTCCCTGTGGAGCTGCAGGCTCGGTTCCCGCAGCGAGCAGAGGCTGGAGGCCGAGGTGAGGCCGGGGCCCTCGGAGGCCGCGGGGCCGGGCTGTAGGTAGGTGCTCTGGGAGCGCTCCCGCGGTGGCCCGGGCTCCTGGAGGCTGCAGGCGGCGGAGGAGGGCCGCTTGCCGGTCTTGCGCTGGATGTAGTCGGCCAGGGCGCTCTGCTGGAACTGCTTCAGCTCGGGGCCCGACAGGCTGAGCGTCGAGCAGGCCTTGCCCTCGCGCTCGAAGATGCGGCGCCGGTCTGCCACCGTGCTCTCGGCGAAACGCAGCCCCTTCTTCTGCGCGCTAGAGGGCGCCGGCTCGGCCTCCTCCGAGATCCCCACCTCGTTCATCTTCTCGGGCTCCGAATAGGAGCGCTTCTTCTGCTCGGGGGTCAGGCGACGGCGCGGCCCCCTTCGGGTGGCAGGGAGCGTGGGTCGGGCAGGATCGCCCTCGGCCGGGGTCACGCTGTGCCGCTCACGAGGGGTGTGCGGGGAGGCGGAAGCCGCCGCCTCCGGGCTCCGCAGCCCCACGTGGGCCGAGGCGGGCCTTGGACGCCAGGCTCTCGAAGCCGCGGGTGTCCCCGGCTCGAGGTCCCGGCGTCGAAAGGAGGTGGCCCCCAGGACGCGGGACTGCGCGTCCTTGATGCTGTTCCGGTAGGCACGGCTGAAGGGGGCGTCCAGCACCGGTGACTCGGGCGTGCTGGGCCTGTCGTCCAGCCACAAGGGCTCCTGCTCCGTCTCGCCGAAGAGCTGAAAGGTGCTCTGGCTGCGGAGCAGGTGCGTGTCCCGCCTCGGGGGCTCGCTGCCTTGGAGCTGGGGGCCACGGCCGCCATCCGCACCCCTCCTCAACTGCTGACCGTGTGGCTGCCGGGTAACCTCTTCCAGCTTTGGCTCCTCCTTTTTGAAGTGCTGCTGCTCCCCATTGCCTATGGGTTCGGTGGGGTCGGAAAAACGGATATTGCCTTTTGTCTCCTCAAAGTCCTTCCCCAAAGGATGAGAATTTGGAACCGTCCTGCTGGGCCTGTAGTTATGGCCATAATGAGAGCTGCCCACACTTAGGGGTCTCTGGCTCCCTTGTTCTCGCTGCTCTATCTTGGAAACCTTCTCCAGCACGGAGCAGTGAGGCTTCCCATACTGAAAGCCTTGCAGAGCCGAGGCGCTGCTGGAGCTGAGCCGCCTCCGGCCCAGACTGGATGTCTGCTGGTGGGGTGGAGAGGGAGGGTCCTCGTACCTTGGGTCTGAACTTGGGAAAGAGGCCAAGGCACTGGTTCTCGCCTCGGGCCTTGGATAGGAAACTGGCCTGTCCAGGTGGCTCCTGTGATCGGGAACAGCTTTCCTGCCAGAGTCCTCCCCCTTGCTGTTGACTACACAGGTGGACCTGCCATCCTGGTAGCCGTCCTGGGCTCCTCTTCCTGGCTCCACGCTGCTCTGCCTTCTTAGATTCTCAGGAATGTTCTGGAGAGAGGAGAAGGCTGACTTGGTCCTGCCAAAGTTGTTCGGCGGGCTCTGGAGGCTCTCCCTCTCCAGCCTGTGCTGCAGGTTGGCATTGTGGTCTGCGTGTAAATCACCCTCCCAGGGCTCTGAGGGCCTGGAAGATCTCTTGTCTTCACCCACTTTGAGGCTGTGGTGATTAGAATATGGTTTGTTGCCGTGGGTGCTCTTTCTCTCATTGGGATGTGGGCTGCTGCCGTGGAGAGGGGCGAGCGGTCTCTCCAGTGAGGTATCCTCCTCATTTTCAGGTACTGAAGGGAAATGGACTCTGTAGGGGACACATTTGGCTGAAGTTTCAGGTTTCCTCTCTACCAGGGACATTGAATCAGGTTCTAGAGGCTGGGAGAAGGCGAACCCAGGCCGGCTAGATCCATTTTGGTTCCCATTCTCGTCAAAGGTAGCCATTTTGTCACAAGCTCCGTGGGGAGCTGTATACCCACTCTCCTTGGCCAGTGCTGGGTAGAGCGTGCCGTTACCACTCACAGAAGGCTGGGGCACCTGGGCAAAGTGTGGCTCCAGAGAAGGTACCGGGTAGATGCCAGTTGGCAGTAGAGGTTGGCCGGGTTGGGCCTTCTGGGGGTAATTATGCTTGGGCTTCGCTGGGGGGCTGTTCTCCGGACTCTTCTCTAGCACAGTATGCAGCTGTTCCTCTATGAAGGGAGATTTCAGGGAGGCTGCGACGTTTGCCTGAGGCCGACAGAACCGCTTCTGATCAAGGCTAGACCAAGAGTTGGGCCGTTCTCGCTGCCGAAAGGCTGCATAACTGTCGCTCCGAGCTGGGGGCGGCGGTGCGGCCGCTTTAGGAGCCAGGTTGGAAGTGGCCGTCTCCGAGGAACCGGGACATTGCTGGCTCCAGGATGGGGGGGGCGCCCCCTTGCCCCGAGGAACACTGTGCCATTTATCATAGCCCTGGCCATCTGCTGATGCTCGGGCCTCCCTCCCTTGGAGAAGCAGGGCTGAAGAGTTCACCTCATACTCTGCTGAGACTCCCCTCCGGGGATCATAGACTGTCTTGACATAGCGAATGTCTGCCTGCCTCATCCCTTCTAGGAGGCCGCCCCGGGCAGAAGTGGTGTCCACGGAGCCTGAACGCTCCCGGCTAGAGATGCCGGGGGGCGGATACTCTAGGATGCTAGAGCTGGTGGAGAAGGAGCTGTACGCCGAGTCTCTCTTGTTGTGGAGGTGGCTGAGCTGGTCAATGCTGCTGGTGGACTTGGCAGGGGACAGAAGATGGCAGGGTGGGTATCCCCCACTGGGCTCCAGGCTCTCCATGCTCCCCTGGGAGCTGCAGTGGTCAGGGCTTCGCCTCAGGTATGCGTGGTCATAGCTGGAGAGGTCACTGGTAGAGGAGCTGGAAGAAAGGGAGACACAGCAGTCAGCACCATGAGCCGCTACCATTTGGTAGGCTTGCAGGCACAGGACCCAGCTTATAAACGTACTCTTGTGCAAGATGTTTCGTTTTTGGAAGGGTGGGTGAAAAGGGCCATATTTGGGCCTTGCTCGGCCTCCTTGTATGTTGTTACTAGGAGTAATTGCCCGACAGTGTAACCTATGTGACTCTAATTAATCACCCAGGCTTGCAAGGGGAGGAACAGGGCGCAGAGAGGAAGCCATGTGACCAAATCACATTGATGTGATTTGCTCCGTGCTACAAATGACATTCTACATGTGCCAAGAAAGGAGAGAGGTGGGGGAGGAAAGGAGAGAGGAAGAGGAGGAGGGGTGAGAGACACTGCAATTTTGTGTCTCTTGGGGCTGTTTGTGGGAAGAAGAGGAAGAGCTCACTAAGAGACCAGGCACGTGAACCGGGTGAGGGAGACTCAGTGTGCACGTGTGTATGTTTTTAGTTAATATCTTTCCTTTTTATGGAATTGAAAGGCTACACCTTGGCAATCTTCCTGGAATCTCGACTGTACTAGACACAATTTGTTTGTAGTGTGAAAGCTAAACACAAAGCTGAATGAGAGAAATACAGAGAAATGGGAGTCAGAGAAGGCTAACAGGAGAGGGAAGCTTACTAAGAAGTCTTAATCGCAGGAGTCCATCCCTATGAATGACTTCCCAAAGCCTGAGCAAAGCCTTCTTCATACACTCAGAAAGGTAAGCCTTTCTCCTTTACAAAATCCTCTGCCAGCAAGAGGGGGAATGACTTTCAATCCTGGCATGGCATAGCCCAAAAAGTTGCCTCAAAACAAACTTACTTATAATTAGCTTTAGTTATAAACTCAAGATATACTTCACCCAGCATGTTGGGGAAGTGAGGGCATACAGGAAGAAGTAAGTGGGGGCACCTGGGTGGCTCAGTCACTTGGGCATCTGACTCTTGATTTCAGCTCAGGTCATGATCTTGCAGTTCGTGAGTTCAAACCTTGTGTTGGGCTCTAGCTGTCAATGTGGGATTCTCTCCCTCCCTCTCTCTCTGCCCTTTCCCGGCTCTTGCTCGGTCTCTCTCTCAAAATAAATAAACAAACATGAAACATAAAATAAAATAAAAATAAATAAGGAAGGAATATAGGGTCCAGAAGTCAAACAATAATCTCAAAACTGTTCAAATGTTTGTGACTTACTGCTCTCTACTGAAGGATAAATCACTCAAAGTTTTTGCTAAGCTTTTCTATTTTTATTTTCTTAAAAATTTTTTTTAATGTTTTTTCTTTATTTTTGAGAGAAAGACACAGAGTGCAAGCTGGGGAGGAGCAGAGAGAGAGAGGGAGGCACAGAATCCGAAGCAGGCTCCAGGCTCTCAGCTGTCAGCACAGAGCCCAACACTGGGCTCGAACCCATGAACCATGAGATCATGACCTGAACCAAAGTTGGACGCTTAACCAACTGAACCACCCAGGTGCCCCTAAGCTTTTCTACTTTTAAATGAGTACTGTTTAAGTACTGTTACAATTCATGGGGTTATTACTATATTTCTAGATCTCATGTAAGTAAATACAGTGTTTTATTGGCTAAGGAAGTGCCTTATTGGCTTTGTGGCTGGCCTAAATCCAGGGTCTATGCCAAGAGACTAAAAGGATCATATTCTGACTCAAAACTGGCACCGGAATTCAAGGAAGAGTACATTTTCAGCAACTCACCTCAAGAATGTAACTCTCCTTTTTTAGAGAAAGTCAGTTTACTGAATGGAGCATCCTACTTTGGGAGGAACAGGTAGAGATTCAAGGGAGACAGGAAGGAACAGCTCACGAGCCAGCCAGATTACAGATATCAGTCCTGGCACTCAATGGCATGGCATATGTCACTGCCAGATTTTACCCCTCCTCCCTCCCTTCCCAGCTCTTTGAAATGAAGAGATTGTGTTAAAAATGTACATGACAGCTCAGCTGGGGATAATCCCACATGACCCACTTATGCTTCCCTTTATCTCCTCTAAGAGAGATTCAGAGCTAACACTTCTAATGGAAATGGAAGCCGTATATCCATAATGGCTGTTTTGCTCACCAATTCCATGCAGGTGGTAGGCACTACTCAATCCCCCTCCAAACTGCTGAGAGTTTTAGCAGTCTTTCACTGAAAGGATAATTCACATCTACTTGGGAACACACAAAAAGTCAAAGAGAATAAACTGAATAACTGAAACTCTCACTACTGAGCGGGAACAAGGGTCATCACTAACCTATCTCAAAATGTAGATGATGTCTAGAAATACAAAATCACTGGTAGAACTATCTCTAGGCAGAGCAAGGGCAGAATGGGTTACAGAGCTCAAGGAAACTTAAGCCACCACACCTCAGGTGGAATGCGCCATGTGAGGACTGCAACATGCTCTTTGCTACTCGGGGAGAGCTCCACCCCTTTGGAATCCCCCTTCCCAAGCTGCGCGGGGAGTATGACCAATTGGTATGCTATGCCACGAGTGTGCTGACATCACCCTCTGCAAAGTTCTTCTGCCACTTTCTGGAAGTAGTCATTTTGACTATCTTTGCCATTCCTGCTTCCAAGATGGCACTTTAAAAAAAATTTTTTTTTAGTGTTTATTTTTGAGAGAGACAGAGAGAGAGAACGCAAGTGGGGGAGGGACACACACACACACACACACAGAATCTGAAGCCCCAGGTTCTGAGCTGTCAGCACAGAGCCTCATGTGGGGCTGGAATCCATGAACTGTGAGATCATGACCTGAGCCAAAGTCGGATGCTAACCAACTGAGCCACCCAGGCACCCCCCCAAGATGGTACTTTTAATAGTGGGGAAGAACAACTTGGAATGAGGTCTTCATTCCCTGCAACGGTTCCAGCCCACAGAGACAGCCTTACTGTCAAGATAAGTATGTCAAGCTTCTTACTGTGGTCTGGCTAGCTCTCAACCTCATTTTCCATTAGACTCCTCTCGATCACTGCATTCCAGTGCAATGGCCTCTTTACTGTATCTCAGACCCATGAAAGGCATCCCCATGTCTCAGGGCCTTTGTACCCACTGTTCCCGCCACACACTATGCTCTTCTCCTGGCTCACTTCTTCCCTTTATTCAAGTCTCTACTTGAGGGAAGATTTCCTGGAACTATCTAAAGAGCATCTCCTCCATTCTTCCCCGTTAGTCTGCTTACTTCCTTCACAGCACTTACCACTACTCAACGTTACCTTTTATTCCTTTCATTGTATGAAAGAGACTTCAGTTGTGTCTGTACTGCTTAAGATCTGAAGCAAATATGACAAGATGTTAATTCTGTGGTAGATCCAGGTGTTCTTGTATTACTCTTTATTGTGGGTGTTTTCTAGGGACGCCTGGGTGGCTCAGTTGGTTAAGCGTCCATCTCTTGATTTTGGCTCAGGTCATGATCTTACAGTCTCTGTTGGTCCTAGAAACTTTTTTCCAAAAAGCATCTAAATGGATTATCATTCCATGGAACAGACCTTGGTACACAAATATTACAGGGTGGGGGCTTTTTATGTCTCATTCAGCATTATACCATCTGAGACACGGTACTGGTTCTTTAGCATTTTGATACTGTTACTTCAGCCTCCTGTGAGGGGGCTGGATTACCTGACTTTTCAACATCTCTTCTGAAGTACTTTAACTACTTAGGACCATCGTGTGGTTTCTGTAGAACAGCAAAAAGACAGTGACTTGGTCTGACAGGAAGCAGCTGCAATACAGTTTCAGTGAAATTCAGATCTAAACCAGCTCGCAGGCAGTTAAAATTACTTGTCCTGTGCTTCCCTCTGCCCCAAGCTCCCTGATTCTCCCACTTCTTAATGACAAACGGATCCATAAACTTAGGACTGAGATTGGGTTTCTAGAACTAAAGGAGGGCTACCAGAGGGATGCCACCCAACTGGTTCTGCACACCAGACCACTAGATGCCACTGTGCTCCTTGGAAACGCGCCGGAAGCACTTCTCCATCGACAGCCACCAACCTCAGGCCCTCTGAGGGGAACAGAGTTGGGGTGAAGCCCTCGGCGCAGCTGCAAGCCTGACGTGTGGACCAGACACACCAGACCACAGGGTGACCCGTGCCGGGGAAGAAGAGCATACCCAGGTCTGTAGCGTTGTGGGTCATGCGAGCTTGCCTTTCTTCCTTTGTAGCCCACACAGTGCTTTGTGCAGACGGTCGGGGGGATCTGTCCTGAAGCTTGTATTAGAGGGGCACGGCGATAGATCGACCTACTGAAGCCCCTCTGGAGGCTGGACAGGAAGGAGGAAGCAGGACATGCAGAAATGCATTCTTCGGAGCTACTGCCCTTCTGAAGCCCGCTCTGCCATTCTCTAGCGGCCTCCTGGAGCTCACCACAGTTCCCGCACGCAGCTCTTCTGAGCGCTGGCTACAGTAGTCTTAACTTCGGCCCATGTTTTTCAGGTCACAGTATGACCAGATTTAGAGGCTCTGGTGTGGCGTAGGCGTGAGGAGGCCCCACAGGGCTCCACTCTTTAGGGACACTCTGGTAATGCACAGTTGCATTTTATGTGCATGCTGGTTTATGCCATTAACCTTAACATTTATTATCAGGTTTCACTGTGCCTCTGGTAAGTCTTCAGCCTAATGATTATCATTGTCAAAATTACTGAATGCGTATTACGTTGCAGGAACTGCACTAAATGTTTTACATGTTCTGTTTAATCCTCACTGTGATCGAATGGGATACATATTATTAATTTCATCTTATAGACAAGAAAAACAAGATCAAAGAGGTTAAATGATTTGCTCAAGCTCATTCAGTAGGTGGTGAAGTTGGGATTTAAACCTAGGTTTGACTTAAAAGCCCAAGTACCATATCACCGTACCTTCTTTCCTTCACACTGCAAGGCCCTCCACATTCTAACCTTCTAATTTTTTTTTAAGATTTATTTATTTTTGAGAGAGAGAGAGAGAGAGAGAGAGAGAGAGAGAGACAGAGCACAAGCTGGGGAGGGGCAGAGAGAGAGGGAGACACAGAATCTGAAGCAGGCTCCAGGCTCTGAGTTGTCAGCGTAGAGCTGGATACAGGGCTAGAACTCACGAACCACGAGATCATAACCTGTGCTGAAGTTGGACACTTAACCGACTGAGCCATGCAGGAGCCCCTATTCTTCTAAAGGCCCAGAGAGTGAAAACGCTGCGCCTGGGTACCAACAGCACCCTGCTGGTGGGCCCTGTTCTCTGAGCTTAGATGGCAAGAATAAATTTTTTCAAGGTTACTGGGAGCGACATGGGCAAGGGAGAGGAGTGTCTGTAACAAGGAGGGTCACCAGGAAATTCTTTTCTATAACCTGAAACCTACCCAGATGTGCTAAGAGCCATGTCTATCCATGAGAAGTCTAGGAATTGGCTCTTGATTTGACCAGACCTGAGTGTTAAGGGCTCTGAGTCCTGTCCTTGCTAAATGCAGAGCCACCATCTGTCAGTTAAGTAATCCTTCCAGAAGTCACCCCCTCCCCCACCTGACTCATCAGCACTTGTATCTCATTTGTATGTAGGACCCATATTCTCTTGACCGTCCCACCTCTCTGCCATTACCCTTATCCAAGCACTTTCAAAAAGTCCTAAGCGAGAGTCTAACTCCCTGGCATCAGAAAATGGATTCTAATTTGCATGGATTCTGAGTTTGTCATAAATGTAGGGGAGTCCTGACTGAGTACTTTAATATGTCTGGATGGTCAAGTTTGGCTTCCTTCTCCCCAGTCCCTCTCAGTTGTGTAAGATCTGATGACTACAATAAATCCCTTCTCCCGGACACCGGTGGTGGCCTTGCCTTTTTCTGACTGAACCTTGACTGACACAATGACTAGAAAAGCAGAGGAAGTATAACTCGGTTATGCACAGGGGCTCTGACACCTGGCTTGGACTTGAGTCTGGACTCAGGTCCTGATCAATTGTTTGACTTTGGACAAATTTGTCTCTCGAAGCTTCAATTTCAGGTTCTGTAAAATGGGGTTAAGAATAACGTATCTGTTTTAGAGGCACCTGGGTGGCTCAGTGGGTTAAACGTCCGACTTCAGCTCAGGTCATGACCTCACGGCTCCTGGGTTCGAGCCCTGCATCGGGTTCTGTGCTGCCACCTCGGAGCCTGGAACCTGCTTCAGATTCTGTGTCTCCCTCTCTCTCTGCCCCTCCCCGGCTAATGCGCTTGCTTGCTCTCTCGCTCTCCTTCAAAAATAAGTCAACAATAAAAAAAATAAAAGAACACTGTATCTGATTTAAAGGTGGAGATGAAGGTGTGTATCACAGGAGATAATCACAGGAGTGCACACTGAGTAGCCCTAAGTGTGTTCGTTTTTTGGTTGGAGCTAAGTTGGATAACTAGCCTTAACAGAAGGATATAAAGCAAGTAAGGAGTTCAAATACATGAATAAAATCACTCCATAAAAAGCAGACACATACTGGGTTGAGAAGGACATTAAGCACTGAGGAAAGAAGTTTGTCAGTTTTTCTAGTGAAGTGCTACAATGTGCAACTGAGAAAGGTCTGACTGAGAATGAGCAGACCCTGCAATGATCTCACACGGCCTCCCTTCCTGCCAGTCTAGCCCAGGGTATGAAGGTGACGTATACATTAAGAGTTTGAAGAGGAAGAGGAAGAGGAAGGTGGTGGATAGAGAGGTTTGATCCTCAGGTTGAGTGTAAGGAAATGTTCTCAAAACAGAAGAACACCTTTTCTGGGAACAAGAGCTCTGAAAGAAGCAAAGCCCTGCATCTCGGCTGGGTCACTTACCTGGAATGGTATCTTTGGGGCCAAGGACTGCCGATCGTGCCCGGAGTGATTTGCATCATGCTGCCCTCTGGCTGGTTCTCCCCCAATTTGGTTAAATGCCAAGAGTGAGGTCGGCCTGCAGGGTCGCTGCGCCTGAGGAGACATGGGAGAGAGACCTCTCAACATCAGGAGCATTCTCAGCGGAGTCTCGTCACTGATGTGATTTACTGATTGAAAAGCAGAGTCTGCTGTAGTCTTAGAGATAAAAAATAATTAAGTAAATACTGGAAGGTAGAGCTTACTGCTTATTTCTCTTACTAACCATTGCTCCTCTCTGCTTTATAATATTTTTACTTTCATTTTGACATGATTTCAGACTTACCTAAAAATGTTGTAACTTAGTATAAAGAATTCTCACACAAACTCTAGTGCACTATGTGAATGCAAATTGGTAGTCACTAAGAAAAACAGTATGGAGATTCCTTTAAAAAATTAAATAGAACTACCATATGGTCCAGCAACCCCACTTCTGGGTGTATATCCAAAGAAACTGAAATCAGGATCTTATAGAGATATCTACTCTCCCAGGTTCACTGCAGCATTGCTCACAAGAGCCAATATATGGAAACAATCCAAGCGTCTATCACCTGATGAATGGAGAAGATGGGATACACACACACACACACACACACACACACACACACACACACACACACGGTGGAATATTACTCAGCCATGACAAAGTAGCAGATCCTGCCGTTTGCATCACCTTGGATGGACCTTGAGGGCATAATGCTAAGTGAAATAAGGCAGACAAAGATAAATACCGTACAATCCTACTTCTATGTGGAATCTTTTTAAAAAAGACAAACTCAGGGGCACCTGGGTGGCTCAGTCAGATGAGCGTCCAATTTCGGCTCAGATTATGATCTCGTGGTTCATGAGTTCGAGCCCCACATTGGGCTCTGGGCTGACAGCTGGGAGCCTGGAGCCTGCTTCTGATTCTGTGACTCTCTCTCTGTCCCTCCCATGCTTGCACTCTGTCTCTGTCTCTCTCTCTAAAAAACGAGTCAACATTTAAAAAATATTTAAAAAATAAAAAAATTAAAAAGACAACTCAGAATAACAGAGTATTGGCAACTAGAGGCTGGGGAGATGGGAGAAAGGGGAAGATTTGGTTAAAGAGCACAAACTTTAAGTTATAAGATTTACAGGTTTGGGGATCTAATGTACAGCATGGTGATTATAACTAATAATACTGTATCATACACTTGAGTGTTGCTAAGAGATTAGATCTTAAATGTTCTCAGACAAAAAAGAAATTGTAATTACGTGACAGGATGGACGAGTGGCCAATACTATGGAGGGAATCATTCTGCAATTTATAAATGTATCAAACCAGTATATTGTACACCTTAAACTTATACAATGTTACACACTAATTATATCCCAATAAAAACTGGAAGAAAAAAAAGAATGAATTTCACCTTCACCTAGATTCCTTGTATGTTAACATTTTATGCTTTATTAATTTTTTTTTTAATTTTTTTTCAACGTTTTTATTTATTTTTGGGACAGAGAGAGACAGAGCATGAACGGGGGAGGGGCAGAGAGAGAGGGAGACACAGAATCGGAAACAGGCTCCAGGCTCCGAGCCATCAGCCCAGAGCCCGACGCGGGGCTCGAACTCACGGACCGCGAGATCGTGACCTGGCTGAAGTCGGACGCTTAACCGACTGCGCCACCCAGGCGCCCCTATGCTTTATTAATTTAAAGCACACAGAGTTGCCTTGCTGTTTGTTGGTCTCTGCTTATCCATATATGAAAATGGGAGCAGGAATTCCTTGCCACCTCCCAAGGGACTTTTGTGTGGCTGTATGGTAAAAAGCTTTCTGGTGATTTTGAAGTCCTCTGTCCTATCCTGATGCTGGATAAATTACGTTATTTTAATTTCTTGGTAAGAACTACATAAAAATTAGCAGCTACCTCAGGGTTAACACTGCTCTAAGCTACATGGTCTAAATGGCAAGATGTTCTCGAAAATAGTTTTTCATTTTGCAAGTCAAGGACTTCAACTTTTAAATATCCTGCCTTTATAACACAAAGAGCTGACAAAGCCAAACGGAAAAAAATGGGTGTCCTTTAGCTACGATACTGAAGAATAAATTTGGTAAGGATTACACTGCTATAGAAGGTCAGAGTCAGGAGAGAGGGGCTGTGCCGTACTTTTGGCAAAAAAGTGAGGTGTGCTAGGGTATCTCATGCTGAAAACGTTGGAACTGTAGGAACGCAGGGGCATTTTTCTGCAGTTTAGAAACACGTGTATGAGATCCAGGAGTGCATTTTGATACACTGAAAATAAAGCTGAAAGTACACACACCTGTTTCTTTTCTATGAAACGATAAATTGGCATTTGCTAAATTAAATGAAAAAACCATTCCCCCAATATGAGTCAAATTTCAAAAGTGTTAAGTATATCAGAATAATATTAGGCCAGGAGTCAAGACATGGGTTCTTACCCTGACTTTATTAACTTGCTGTATGACTCTGTAGAAGTTCCTTTCCCTCTCTGAGCCTTTGTTCATGTAAAAAAAATGACGACATTAATCAAAGAGGCTGTATTAGCCTCATTTCAATCTGAAATAACTTTTAAAATCTGTAAGAGTGTAGGGAGGACTGCAAGAGAGATAATGACTTCCCAAAAGTGCACATATTTTTTTCTGAAGAAAAATAGGAAAGGATAGGAAAATGGTCTTCTGTGAAGAGATACAGACATACAAGATTTTTAGCTGTCAGTCAGTAAATGCTGATTGAACTGAGGAACGTATAGTCATATGCTAACATCTGTGTTGCCACATGGGCCAAGGAAAGTGAGAAAAATGGAAATCTCTCTTGATAAAACACTGGGGATAGACAGAAGGTGGAATGTGGCAAGGTTATCAGCTCTGGGATCAGATAGACCGGGATTCTAATGCTGATCCCTCAAATCCAAAAGCTAAAAACTGGTGGTAAATTTCTTAACCATTCTGAGCTACCTCATCTGTAAAAGGCAGATTATAACAGAACCTATTCACAGGGTTTTGTAAGATTAAAAATGAGGTCATGTACTGGCACATAGTAGAGCTCAATGAATGTTAAGTATGATTATCTTCCATCATTCATTATTAAAGAATTGTTAAAGACTAGAGGGTTAGGGAGACAACCCCATCAGGGAGATCTACAATGCAGGACAGGAAAGGGGTGAGAGAAGCCTGGAGTGAATGGTGGAGGCAAGGGGAATGGGCAGGAACCGTTGATGGCACAGAGTCACCCACATCTGAGCTCCCCAGGAAGGTAGATCTAGAAGGTAGATCTAAGAGTAGATCACTACAGCAGAGAGTTATGGTGCTCACAGCCTGGAGGACCCTGGCCACAGTGGTGAAGCAGAGAGCTGCCAGGGCAGTGGCCATGACCTCTAGTCAGGGAAGTAAACACGGGCCAACAGGGAACAGACCTTGCCCACCTGGAAGCTAGGAAAGAATGAAAGCAAGTAATAGCACAGTCTTGGGGCAAAAGAGAGAAAGTAGGGTGCAAAGTCAGGGGATCAACAGTGGAAGGCAAAATATTACAACTGTCTGGCTCTTTGCCCCCATACCTCTCTAATCTCCCTAACAGGTCCCAGGCAACCCATACCCTCTGCCCCAAAGTTGAACCTGCCCTCTTCTCAGAGGGGCCATCTGGGAGCCCCAGGTTAATGGCTCAGTGTCTCCACAGTTTGCCATTCTTGCTGCTAGCTTCCCTCTGACCTTGGACATACAGCCTCCCAGAAACTGGCTCCTCACCTAGCTCCTCAAAGCCAGGCTACCTCCCTGGAACCTCAATTCCTCACTGACTTAGATTTCCTGCTTTGTCTTCCAGTTCCATCCAGGGATTAGAAATCCTTTCTGGTGCCCCAAGCCCCTCAGAGGCTGGCTCAAATCACACAGCCCTAAGTCCCACAGTCAGGATCGAAACCCAGTTGACTATGACTTCAGACACTCAAGAGATGTTACTGAATAACCATAAAGGAAAAACTGAGAACTTGCTGAAAAAATATAGTCTCTTTTTTGCACGAGGCACCTGGAGACATTTCATATGGGTTCAAATGATCCAAATGGGTCCAAAATACATACGGAGAAAGAATAAACTGTCATCTTCCCACCTCATGTCTGGTTACCTAGGGAGAGGAGTTGGCAGGACCTGTGACTAGGGACTTTGAGAAGCCAATGGATATAGCTGCAGAGTGAGGTTGGCCCGGCACCTGAGGGTGGTAATCCTAGGGATGACCCTTCAGCAGCTTCATCTACCAGCGGTATCTGACCACGCCTTCCTAAAAACACTGGTGGCCAAGAAGCCTTCCCTGCCCAAGAGAAATGGACAGGCCCTGATAAACTCAAAAGGCTCTACAGAAACATCTCGCTTCTAGTCAAGGAGATGAGGAGTGAGCTACTGTTTTCCAATAATAATTTCAGGAGTTCCGGAGAAGCCCTCTAGTCTGAAATCTCAAAGGAGAAAAGAGAGGAGGTGCCCTGAAGTGCAATCTACTCACCCAGACTTTGTATATCAGTTAGTACAGCACCTTCATGAAGGGTCAGACATCCCACTGAAAGTTCTGAATCAGACTGAGGTGTACAAGGAGGCTGTGCACAGAACAGTGAAGACAAGTGGAGCTGTTTCACCTACATTAAGGGAAGAAAATTTCTCCTTGTGCTTTGGAGGCAAGAGCGAGGCTTTTCAAAAAAATGTAACCCATGAAACCTTTCTTTGGTTTCTTTCCCATTCATTCAGGAGACATCCAGGGAGACTTTCTATATCCTAGTCACTATGCTGGCAGTGGGGATACAAAGAGCAACAAAGGATCAGTAGACCCACATAATTCACAGTATAGAGGAGGGTGGCCAAGTAACCTGGGATGCGATGGGCTCCATGATTGAGACCCATACAAGATGCTTGGTAAACACAGGGGAGGGACTCACTAACACTGTGAGAAAGCTTCACTTTAACCTAGATCATGAAAGGTTTTCCAGATGGAAGAGGGTGGGGAAAGGAAGGTTTTCCAGATGGAAGAGGGTAGGGAAAGGAAGGCCATCTAGCTAGAATAGCATGACTAATGCATGGAGATGTACAAGAATATGGTAAAACAACACAAAGAAGCTGGAGAGGAGATGATGAGTAAAGGGAAGAACAGTAGATAAAGGTGATGAGGTAGGAGGGGCCAGATCTTAACAGGCCTCACTAGACAGTCTGGACAGTGTCCTGTGGATTTGGAAGCCACCAAAGAACCTTAGCCAGGGAGGAGCATGTTCAAATATGGGTTTCAGTAAGATCCTGACAATGACAAGGAGAATACATTTGAGAGAGACAAGACTGGAGGCTTTTCTCTTGGCCAGGGTAAAAGATAACGAGGTCTGGCACTTAAGGCAGTGGCAGTGAACTTAAAGAGATAACCGATCATGGGGCACCTGGGGGGCTCAGTTGCTTGTGCATGGAGCCGAATGGCGGGGCTTGAACTCATGAACCATGAGATCATGACCAGAGCCAAAGTCAGATGCTTAACCAACTGAGCCTCCCGGGGACCCCTATTTTAAACAAAGAGAAGTATAAGCAAGTTTATGTGAGACAGGGAGCTAAGGATACAGGACAAAGAGGACACTCCTCAAGACTCATGAGAAAGTAGGAAGGGATGGCATTCTACAGTACATGTGGGCAGTATACCTCATTTATGTATGCGTAAAGGCAGTTCCACTGAAATAAGAAAGTAGGAGGTAAGATGTTGATGCTCCTAAGTATGAAAGAGGGCAGACGGGAGGCGAGTCAGGGAGATTTCACACCCAATGTCCTCTATTTTCATTATGATGATGCCAGAAGAGGGAAACATGAGGGAAACATGATGTGGCAGGTCGGGGCTCAAGGCACATAACAGTGAGACCAGAAGAGCTAAAATTTGATGAGCATTTATAACTAAGAGTTAATAACTAAGAATTAATACTAAGATATGGTCCTGCCCTTAAGGAGCTTACATCCTGGTAGGGAGACCAAAAGAAGGAATTCCTACAGTAAATAATACGTCACAAAGAAATAATTCCTACAGTAAAGATAAAATATATGTCCAAGACTTGTAATGCCAAGGCAGGAAACCCAACTTGGAGAGATTTTTCTCTCTGGAGCTTGGACAGGTAACTATTGGCCCTTGGGTGGGTGTCAGGTCTCACCACAGGTCTAAGACATTAAGAACAGAGTGATCTTGAAACAAACAAACAAAAGGTCTTAAAAAACAAAAATGCGTCTGTTGGGAGAAGGCTTCAGAGAGAAGTTCTTTTTTTATAAGATTCTTCCACGTGGGCAGTGAAGTGATGAAATGAGGGAAAAGAACAATAAAAACGAGGACCAGAATGGAGCCCAGTGACTCTTAAGCTTTGCTAGGGGAAGTACACATCAGCACAACCTGAAGAAAGAGCAGTGTGGCAACATCTAGAAAAAAAAAGTTTTTTAATTTTCTAAAAATGTTTATTTTTGAAAGAGAGAGAGAGAGAGAGAGAGCATGAACAGGGGAGGGGCAGAGAGAGAGAGGGAGACACAGAATCTGAAGCAGGCTCCAGGTTGTCAGCACAGAGCCCGATGCGAGGCTCAAACCCACAAACCGCGAGATCATGACCTGAGCTGAAGTCGGATGCTTAACTGACTGAGCCACCCACGCACCCCTAGAAAAAAAAAATTTTTTTATGTTTCTTCATTTTTGAAACACAGAGAACACAAGCAGGGGTGGCGCGTAGAGAGAGGGGGTTACAGAATCTGAAGCAGGCTTCAGGCTCTGAGCTATCAGCAAGCACAGAGCCCGACGCGGGGCTCGAACTCACCAACCGCGAGATCATGACCTGAGCCGAAGTTGGAAGCTCAACCGACTGAGCCACCCAGGCACCCCGAAAAAAATTTTTAAATAACACATCTATCAAAAGATTGAAAAACAAGCTAAATGCTCATCAGTAGCAGACCAGTTAAATCTTTGCAGTACATCCATAAAACAGAATACTTTTGTGGCCATTAAAAGAATGGAGTAGCTCTATACATATTGATATGTAAAGATCTCCAAAATCTATGACAACTATAAGGTTGCGAGTACAGTATGATGCAGTATGCAAGAGAAAATATACGTAACCCCTAACAGGTCTTAGTGGAAAGAATATTTCTGGAGTGATGCTTGTGAAACTAGGAAAATGAGTGACTCTGGGCAGGAAAACTTATTTTTTTCACGGTTATTTCCTTTTGTAACCTTTGAATTGTGTATCATGCACTTGTATTACCTATTTAAAAGCACAGCATTTTAAAAATAGCTGGAGATAACCAAAAAAAAAGTCAAACAGCTGTTTACTGACTTTTTCAATGATGCAAATAATTTAATAAACATTCCTAAAGAGCACAGCATGCTTTCATATTTTGGGATCACTTTGATCTTCAAGAAGATAAGGAAATACTTTCCTAAAGGGCATTACATCATGAGCATATCAATAAGGGTCAGAAGACAATTTAATTTTAAAATTTGAGCAGACTGAGTTTTGTGTGTGGGTGTAATTCAAACAAAGCCCTTTTGTTGCATTCCTAACCACAAACAAGGAAGCTTAACTGCGTGGGATGGGTAGGCTGATGGAACTGGAACTAGCAAGTGACATGGTGTCCTTCTTAGATGATTTTGTCCTAACACAGAGTCAGGAATGCAGAGCATATTTCTGAGAACTCTATAATAAAGAAGTTCAGGTATTTCAAGCAGTTTTCGTTGATCACCTACTGTGTGCCTTCTACTCAGATGAATTCTAGTTGGGAGTTCTGAGATGGCCACAAGGAGCTTACAATCTTGCTGGGGACTCTTAGATGCAAGAAAAAGTGTTAAACAGAATCAGACTTACTCATTCATTCAAAAAATACCTGAGTGCCTGCTGAGTGCCAAACACCATTCTAGACACTTGATGCCTATTTTCTCACTTACTCTTTGTCCTATCTTTACGTGCAGGGCTATTAATGGGGAAATGAGGTAAATAAGAAAAATTAAGCAACTTGTCCACAGTCACAAGGGTAGTAAGCACAGTTGATATTTTTATTTAAAAAAATTTTTTTTAATGTCTATTTATTTTTGAAAGAGAGAGACAGAGTATGAGCAGGGGAGGAGCAGAGAGAAGGAGACAGAATCCGAAGCAGGCTCCAGGCTCTGAGCTGTCAGCACAGAGCTCGACGAGGGGCTCGAACCCACAGACCGTGAGATCATGACCTGAGCTGAAGTCGGATGCTTAACAGACTGAGCCACCCAGGCACCCCCCGAAGAGCTGATATTTAAACTCACACACCTGGCCCCAGAGCTTGTGCTCTTACCATCTAAGCAACGAGCAGTGTAAATGAGGTAGGGTGGGCAGAGTAGGAAGACAGACAGTAAGCAGATAAACAGGATATTTTCACACAGTTCTAAGGGTTCTGAAGGAAATAAAACTGGGTAATGTGAGAGTGAGATGAGGGTCCTGCTTTTGGACAGCATCTTTGAGAGGGGCATTTGAACAGAGACCTAAATGATGATGATAAACCATGCAAAGAGTTGGGGGCAGAGTATTTAGGATGGAAGGAACAATGAAATGCAAAGGCCTTGATGTGGGAATAAATCTGGGGTTTTCAAGAAGCACAACAGTGTGACTGAAGCCTTAGGAGCAAAAAGCAGATGGTAGGAGAAGTCATCAAATGGTACTGGGCCACGTAAGCTCTAGAGGGACTTTGGATGTAAGCATCAAACATCTCACATGCTGCCCATGATCAGGAATAGGGTCTGAAGCTGGCCAAAAGGTCTAGAAATAGAGCGGGACTTCAGATGACCTCGAAGGATCGGTATGCTTTGCATAAATCAAGAAGGTAACAACCACAACTTGGAACATAAAAAATTCCAAGAGCTAGAGTTCAGTTTTCTGTTGATGCTGTGCTTCAATGAGCTATTATGACTGACACTTTGGGTTGACTCTTCTGGGTGCGCGAACATTATAAAACCTTGCCAGTTATCAACCAGACATGAGCTGAATATGTAAGAATACAAGATAGACTACCTGCACTACCAAATAAAACATCCTGTTTTCTAATCCACTTACTAACCCACCTACCTGCCCACCCATCATCTGTTTAGTACACAATATGCTTTAATAGATGACCAAGTCCAGGCAAACCATAAAAGACTCTTAAATACAGAGAACAAAATGAGGGTTGCTGGAGGGGAGGTGGGGGGGGGGAGTGGTTGGGCTAAATGGGTGATGGGCATTAAGGAGGGCACTTGTGTTGAGCACTGAGTGTTAATCACTAAATTCTACTCCTGAAACTAACACCACACTGTATGTTAACGAACTTGAATAAAACAAAAAAACAATAGATGACCAAGTCCAACTTAACAAGATTCCGGTCTTAACCCCCCACTTTTGACCCCCCAAAACAATATATTGATATATTCTGTAAATCAGGTCTGAGTTAACGTGTCATGGATGTGGGTTGCGGGTCTTCCTGATAGACTTACTGAACACCATATGCTTGGCCCAGGATAAAATATGTTTCCTAAGGTTCCTTTTGTGTGTCACTGCTATTTTCCCCTAATCTATTTTTAAAATTATAAAGTCCTTCAAACATATATAAATGTATTCAAATTAATATAAAGATCACCACATCACCAAGATTAATCAAATCTTCATATTTTCCCCATTTTATTTGAGGTACTCTTTTGAATAGGTATAGGTACTCTTTTGAATTCATATAGTTTTTTTGTTAAAAAAAAGATCAAAGCCATTGAGAAGTCTTACTCTCCACATTTCCTAGCCCACTCCCCCCATTTCTCTTCAGTATTTAGAAAGCTTCTTCATACCATTTTTTCCTTTTAGCTGCCTGGTATTCCCTTGAATGCATACCTCATATTTACTCACCAGACCCTTTCTGTAGATACTTTTTGATTTCTAGTCTCTTGCTATTACAAATAATGCTTCAGTGAATAACCATGCCCATACACTGATTTCTATCTATGCAGAGTTATTGCAGCAAAAATTCCCAGAAGTAGAATTGTTGGCTCAAAATAGGCACTTGTGATTTTGATAGTTAAAGCTAAATTGCCCCTTTCACACTTTAAAGAGGAAACAAATTCAGTATGAACAATTAAGCGTCACTGTACAAGTAATTTGCGGGGGGGGGGGGGGAAGGATATTATATCTTTAGTATAGTGGAACAGATGATCTATATTTGAACAATGCCTTTTTTAGGCATTTCCTGTTTACAGGAAAATGATAGGCCCCAAATACTGATGACAAAAATATACAGCAAGTGAAAACCATGACTGAGTCAAGCTACACTGAGCTGTACTCATAACACTGTTTTATTCCATAGATCCCCATGGAACTCTCTCTGGAATAAAAATTACCCCACATTGAGATAGGTTTTCTACATGTTCACAGGAGGCAGAAAAGCTCCTAAAATTTTTAAAGGGTTGAAAAAGCCCATTATCTTCCAAGATACAAAAGAAAAGACAAGAAAAGAAAAGAGAAAAGGAAAGAAAAAAGGTGGTAATTGTCCCATAACACTATTGGCAAAGACATTGTTCTTGAGAAATCCTTTACCCCCCCTTTACAGCATCGCTAACCTCTAGTTTCTAGGACTACAGGACTCTTCAAGACTGTATTTCAGACTTTTGAGATTGACAGAAAAATCCAAGCAAAGTTTTCTAAGGCTTTTATAATTGCCTCACCAACATCTGTGTCTTAAACAAGTGGTTCCGTGGGTAGAAAGGTATGCATTAGGTAATATAACCCCATAGCAACACACAGTCCTTTCTGGAAAGAGAAGTTCTTTTTAAATGTCACATCCTGGTAATACGCCCTGGGGACGTTTGGCTTTGAGGAGTGAATCATAAGTAAGAGTGAAGTGTGCTAATAGATAGACATAAGACGCTAACACCTAAAATTTGCATAAAAGATGAAAAACCTTTTCAAGTAAGATGCTTTACCCCACTTCTCACACCTGTCCCAATGTCCTTTCACTAGTGGTTTATCTCCTCCCCACTCTCTATTCTGACATATTTTTTTTTCAGATTTAAATTTTATTAATGTCCAAACAAAGCTATTATCCTACAGGAGAGGGACCACCAATGGGGTGGGCGTCTTTCACTTAGTCACCAATGGATGATGGCGTTGAAATGTCTTTTTCTCAATATCCCTCTCTTTCTATCCTCCTCCTCTCAACTCTGAGGAAGCAGAAAAGTCAACTCTCCTTCCCACACTTCAACATTTGCATCCAAGCCATGGCAGAAGTTGACACAGACATTCTAACATCTCTGATCTCTAACAGCATTCATCTCGTCTTTCATGGACTTTCAAAATCCAATTACAATAAATAGCATAGCATAAATAGAGAAGCATAAGTTCTAATTATTGATAATTTCTTCTTCTCAAATCTCAATTTGCAATCGGTTATTTTATTTGTTGGAGGAAGAAGGAGAGATTGGCTTTTACCAATTTCTTTAGATATCAGATATTATGATTTTAGGATTTTCTTCTCTACTTCCGTGTGCCATAGAATGTGCCATAGAATGCTTCCGTGTGCCATAGAATGCTAGAGCTCATATAGGAAAAATCACTTCTGTGCTGGTTTGTTTTTATCTTCCACACACAGATGGAATAAACGTACCCTCATGGATCTCAGGGTAAGATAGTTGCAGAGAACTGGAAATATCGTTGTGTGTCCCTGAATTACTGCTCCCCTTGACAGAGAAGTTGCTTAGAGGTCTGCCAGAGGACTCCCATTGGATAAGTTAGAAGCAGTTCAGCAGGGCACAATAAAGGTGTGTATGGCTCTTTCCCTCCACCCAGTGGGCTTCGGGGCGGGAGGGGAAGGGTATCTACCACAGCAGCTGGAAACACTCCTCCTTAATATATAAATCCACACAAGACTGTCCTTGGAGAGTTTAAAGGAGGCCAAATACCAACCAAGATATTTCAAAATTAAGCTAATTAATTTTCATACAATGCCAAAGTATACATTGCTTTTCATTTGCCAAAACAGGCGAAGGAAGGGTTTTTGTGTGTGTGAGGCAAAAGCCTTACCTTTTGGGAGGGACTTTTTTCCAAACACCACTCCATTAAACAAAAACAAATAGATGGCCCCCAAACCTCCAACACTAAAGACACTGGCTCTTTTGGGATAAGTCTGATGCATCCCATTGTTTTTCTCTTCTTTATTTCACCTGCTTGTCATTTAGAGAAAGAGGCCACAAATAAGCAATTAAAGGCAACAAGAAAACAAAGGAAAGGACAGAAAGCATTCATTTTTAGAGAAAAACTTCCAACAGTGGTCAAAAGAATCTACATTTAAAAATCATACCAGAAAGGGATCGCTCACTAAAAGAAAACTTTTAAAGATCATTGAAACCTGATTGAAAAGATGACAGAGAAGCTAAAAACTTTAAGAATACTTGCTCCAGCCCCTCTGTTCCTACCTACCTGTATCTTCATAATAAATTTTACACCAGGCGTTTAACCACCACCAGCCACCCCTACCACCACTCACACACATAACCTGACACCAGTGGGGGAGAAAATAATACAGCTCAGAAGAATGCTTCCCTCTTATTCACTTTCAAATGAAAGAATGCCAAATAAAACTTGAAAAACCAGCCCTGTGATCCTTCTCTGTGTTGGATAAAATAAGCAGTTCATATTTTCAGTTTTACCTTTTACATGGTCTGATGATCAGAGGAATCTCCATAGTAATCAATACTCCAATCACCTTGAGATCTAGAACATGACCATGACTGCTGCACCCACCTGTTCTTTCCCATGCCATACGTTCTCTTAAGTGACAGTATTCCCTAGAAGCAAGCACTCACATTAAGCGGACCTCTGAGCAAAAACTTTGAATCAAGATTATATAAGAATAAAAGCGGATTCAAATGAGTGGGAATGGGGAAAAGATAATCAAGCATTTATACCTTCAGCTGTGATGGGGTTACATAATGTACAGCCGGCAATCTCAGTAACCACTTCTTTTCATGTAACTTTAAAGTTGAATGAGGAGACCCACCTTTCCTCTAACATTGAGAACACAGTCACAGGTTCCTTCTCTTCCAACAAATGTTGGCAATGAGAACAGAGAAGAACTTGGCTGCTGGGACACAGACAGCCATTCCTTGTGAGAAATGGAAACAGTCATCTAGGAATTCCCCAAGGAAATGGGGAAGCAAAGCCATGAAGTACACAACACAAAGCAATTGCTAATTTGAAGGAGATAAAAAGCCACTCCAAATACGCACGTGCATCCTAAGACATATGGTGACTGTGGGGCACCTGGGGGGCTCAGTCAGTTAAGCGTCCGACTCTAGGTTTGGGCTCAGGTCGTGATCTCACGGTTCCTGAGTTTGAGCCCCGCATCAGGCTCTCTGATGTCAGTGCAGAGCCTGCTTCGGATCCTCTGTCTCCCTTTCTCTCTGCCCCTCCCTTGCTCACTCTCTCTCTCTCAAAAATAAATAACATTAAAAAAAAAAAAGAAACTTAAAAAAAGGAAATATGATGACTGCATACACAGGAGAGAATAATTAAACATTCCTATGCAGAAATACTAATAGTACTGAATTACATGAATGTGCATATAATGAGAAACTTAAGCATGCAGTTTTTTTTGTGTTTTTTTTTATAAACAGGTATAACACAACATCAAAAAGACACCTGTGAAAGGCTTGTCAGTTGCGAACGCTGCAATGAAAGCGCGAACTCTCACTCTCACATAGTAGTGGGCTTACCTTGTGGCAAACAGAAGCATCCTAGATAACAGCCCTCTGGCCAACTGCATGTCATATTCAGGGCTGGGATAAAAAGCCATCTCTCCCAACTACTGCCCTCTCTGCTCCTGTCGGGGTTGCAAAGGCTTCCCAACAGTCCCCTGCACCTCCTGTCACACCGCCCAAACCACCCGGAACTCGCTTAGTGTGCAGCTAGCTGGGTGGGACTCACATTCCCAGTCACCTCTGCAAAATGGCCAATTAAAATTCAATTCCTGCCAAATAAGAGGGAAGAAGAGAAGGTGACCCTTGGTAACTTTTCCGGCAAGAGCCAGCACCTTAGACAATAGCGTGCAGCTTAGAAATGCTAGAATTCCATTTTGTGGGCAGGAGGAGGAGGGAAGCAAGGAAAACCATCTGCTGATAAAATGCATCAAACTGGAATCAGGAAGTTCCCTTGAATGATCTCTGCCAAACCCTCAGCCTCCTCCACATGCAAAAATGCCACTGTCTGCAAAAGTGTGTGTTAATTGCTTTAAGCTTCCCAGTTTGGGAGGCTACTGAGGCAGGGGTCCAAATCAACATCCCCTGAGACCTGCTAGGCACACTGTCCGGAGAACACGAAGTCAGCAGCCCCGGGACAAAACTCACTGCCAAGGGACGTACAAAGTCCCAGCTGAACTAACCGTGTTGCTTCGCTGAGAATTAGGAGTGAAACCCTGAGCTTGTGTTATCTATTTGTCTTGATTTATTTTACAGAGCACAGACCACCATGTGGTAAATGCTTAGTGAGTAAATGAGGCAGTTATTATAATGATGGTACAACTGGTGGGGGCGGGGGGAGAGGTTTGTGGAGGAAAGCACTGGTTCAGGAAATACTGAATTTCAAGCTAGAACATTTTGTCTCCTTTACCAACTCACTGAACTAGCCTGGCCGAAGGCTTGACAGGTTTTACGGAGATGTTTCTGTTAAGATAAATGAGATCACAGGATTCCTACTGACAGAGTTAGATAAGAGAGCATTCAGGGGTCTCAGCAGGAAGGGAAGGATGGGATTGGATCTGTGAGAATATTAAGCCCTGGGCCAGAAAGAGTTTCTCTCTCTAAATCTGGTTGCTTGGCTGGTCACTGTCTACATCTGGGGGAGGATGGAGTTTCTTGCTCTTACTCTTGTTTTTCTTATGCGTAAATGAGAAAAATCCTTCCTGGCTATTTGCTCCATGAAAAAGGAACTATCTATGACTCTGACCCAGTGCACTTGGAATTGGCTCATGAAGTAGCCCCAGCACTTTCCAATTCCAAGAGCTGCGACTTATCACAAAGTAGACTTGCTCAATGGCCACTACTAACCTACCAACTCGACACTTGGAAGACTCCTAAGGAGCTGATAAGCACATCGCTTCTGCCCTAAGTGGAAGACCAGGACATCAGCACCTCACCCCTTTCCATATTTCAAGACAGGATTTAGACCAGAGCCAGCCTGAAAGAGAAACAATGACCAAAGCTGGAATAATGTAAGCAATGAAAATAATGTAAGAGCAAAAGTGCATTGGATTACAACACAGAGAAGAAAATAAACATGAAGGAGTCCTTACTGATACAGTTAAAATAAGTAGGGAAAGAGACAGCTCTTCCTTACAGAAGAATTCCAACTAATAAATACAGAAGGAAGGAAGAAAATATGGAATCACCTTAGAACATTATAGTAATCACTGTTGCAGGGACTATATCCACCAATGGAGAAAGTCTGAGGACAAATAGGATATTCACATAGTCTCAAAGTTATCTCTGCCAAGATATTAATTACAAAGAGATGAATAACTGTACGGTAGAGAAACCTGGCAGACTTTACCTCAACCCAGTCATCAAGGTTGACATCACCAGGAGTAAAACATATGGACATAACGTAATCCCTGATAGGACATGCAACCAGGACGCCATCACTTCTGTGGTATTCTTGCCAAAAATGTATAGCTTCAATCTAATCATGAGACAATATCAAACAAACCCAAAAAGAAGGCATTCTACAAAATAACTGGCCCATACTCTTTCAGTGTGTCAAGGTTGGAAAAGACAAGGAAAAACTAAGGAAATATCAGATTAGAGGAAACTAAGGAAACATGCCAAATACAATATAGAATCCTGGAACAAAAAAGGGATGTTCATAGGGGAAAAAATGATAAAAACTGAATAAAGTCTTCTGTATATAGCCTGTAGTTAATAGCACTTTATCAATAGCAATTTCTTAGTTGTTTTTTTTCAATATATGAAATTTATTGTCAAATTGGTTTCCATACAACACCCAGTGCTCATCCCAAAAGGTGCCCTCCTCAATGCCCATCACCCACCCTCCCCTCCCTCCCACCCCCCATCAACCCTCAGTTTGTTCTCAGTTTTTAAGAGTCTCTTATGCTCTGGCTCTCTTCCACCCTAACCTCTTTTTTTTTTTTCTTCCCCTCCCCCATGGGTTTCTGTTAAGTTTCTCAGGATCCACATAAGAGTGAAAACATACGGTATCTGTCTTTCTCTGTATGGCTTATTTCACTTAGCATCACACTCTCCAGTTCCATCCACGTTGCTACAAAGGGCCGTATTTCGTTCCTTCTCATTGCCACGTAGTACTCCATTGTGTATATAAACCACAATTTCTTTATCCATTCATCAGTTGATGGACATTTAGGCTCTTTCCATAATTTGGCTATTGTTGAGAGTGCTGCTGTAAACATTGGGGTACAAGTGCCCCTATGCATCAGTACTCCTGTATCCCTTGGGTAAATTCCTAGCAGTGCTATTGCTGGGTCATAGGGTAGGTCTATTTTTAATTTTCTGAGGAACCTCCACACTGCTTTCCAGAGTGGCTGTACCAATTTGCATTCCCACCAACAGTGCAAGAGGGTTCCCGTTTCTCCACATCCTCTCCAGCATCTATAGTCTCCTGATTTGTTCATTTTGGCCACTCTGACTGGCGTGAGGTGATATCTGAGTGTGGTTTTGATTTGTATTTCCCTGATAAGGAGCGACGTTGAGCATCTTTTCATGTGCCTGTTGGCCATCCGGATGTCCTCTTTAGAGAAGTGTCTATTCATGTTTTCTGTCCATTTCTGGGTTGTTTTTCGGGTGTGGAGTTTGGTGAGCTCTTTATAGATTTTGGATACTAGCCCTTTGTCCGATATGTCATTTGCAAATATCTTTTCCCATTCCGTTGGTTGCCTTTTAGTTTTGTTGGTTGTTTCCTTTGCTGTGCAGAAGCTTTTTATCTTCATAAGGTCCCAGTAGCAATTTCTTAGTTTTGATATTTGGATTATGATGATAAAAGATGTAAACATTAGGGAGAGCTAGGTGATGGGTGTACTGGAAATCTCTGTACTATTTTTGCAACTTTTTTATGACTCTAAAATTATTTTGAAATAAAAAGTAAAACCCAAAATGGGCAGGATTTAGGATCGGAGTATAACTGGATGAGAACCACTCCCATTTCCAAGTTCAGTCCTACATCAGTAACACTTGGGATACAGAGATCTCTTCCTCTAGGAAAGAGGAAGCCAGCTATTGCAGGGGCTTACAATAAATATAGTTGTGGAGTCAAGACACACACGTGAAATTCCTAGAGTATACGGAGTTAAAGGGATATGCGTGGGAGCAATGTATCCTTTTTAAAAAGGAAGTTGCTTGCCCATCCACTCCCTTCCTGTCCCCCTTCACACAGACAGACCACTGATGGCCAGCTTTGACCATGCTGATGAAGGCAACCCCCAAAAATTTTTTAATGTTTATTTATTATTGAGACAGAGAGACACAGAGCATGAGCAGGGGAGGGGTAGAGAGAGGGGAGACACAGAATCTGAAGTAGGCTCCAGGCTCTGTCAGCACAGAGCCCAACATGGGGCTTGAACCCACAGACCGTGAGATCATGACCTGAGCCGAAGTCGGTGACCTAACCAACTGAGCCACCCAGGTGCCCCAACCCCGGCTCATTTTAAAGACTGTCTCTTCATGGATAGGACACCATCCAGGTATACAATTAGGTTCATTTGTTTATCCAACTGTTAAAGATCGATTTGTAAAATCTTTTCCTTGTTTCAAGCTCAAACTCAGGTCTGTGTGATTCCAGTGCTCAAGTACGGCTTCAGTCAATCTATGCTTTTCCTGCCTTCATCAGCCTAATGGTCCCACACTTATTCCCAAGGGCCCCACTGGCAGCAGCGTGGAAGTCACACTCTTTAATCTGTCTTCTCCCTTCTCCCATCCTCATCTGCTATCGATCTGCTTCCTAAATTCATCTCGAATCATGTCTCCTCTCTTGTCCCATCACCGTTTGTGTGGTTCAATCCTGATCATTTTCTTCCCAGGCTATCGCAGTAACTTAACTACAACCTCTGGCCTTGAGCACATTGGTGCTGATGCCACACCAACCTACACAGCCCAGTGGAGTCTTCCCAAGTAGAAGGCTCTGGTTCTCTACATTGACAATCCAAGGAGGCTAAAGGACATAGTTCTCAGGGCTCTGCCTCTTCAGGCTGGCCCGAGAACAGCCTTTGCCAGCTGGCTCCCTTGTAGCCAGCACCTTCTGCAAATCTGACCTGTCCTCTACCACTAACCGAATTCCTACAGCTGTGGGAGCACACAGGAGCACAGAGGATGCACAGGTGAGTAGCTGCAAATGTTTTTTAGGCTAACTTTACAATCTCAGGACACTCCTCAGTTAACAGAGGACAAGAGTTTTATATGATCATCAGTTCAAAGAGGAATTAATCTTGCTGTACAATTTAACACATTTGTCATTTCCAAAGTGTAAGACCTTGGTTGGTATATTGCTGTGAGTGTTTTCCACTGTAGTTTCAAAAACAGTTACGGATGTGGTTTTTAAAAAGATATCTGAATCAGGGGTGCCTGGGTGGCTCAGCTGGTAAAGCTTCTGACTTCAGCTCAGGTCATGATCTCGCGGTTCATGAGTTCGAGCCTTGCGTCAGGCTCTGTGCTGACAGCTCAGAGCCTGGAGCCTGCTTCACATTCTGTGTCTGTCTCTCTCTCTTCCCCTCCCCTGCTCACACTCTGTATGTCTCTCTCTCTCTCTCTCTCTCTCAAAAATAAACAAACATACAAAAAAAAAAGAGAGAGATCTGACTCAAATGATTTGAGGGAGCCCCAGACTACCTCCCGGGAACTTTAGGGTTCTTCAGAAACTATTTTGGAAACCATCATTATTGTACTCTGAGCTGCTATCAGACCTCTTTGTTCAGCCCCTCCTACCTGTATCTTGACCAGCCTTGCCCCCAGTCCCTTTTCTTCCAGCAGCTGGGTTCCTTTTCTGAACTGCTCCGCACAGACTCTGTGTCTCTTACCTGTGCTTCGGCCGAAGCTTAACTCCTCCTGACCATGCTGCTTTCCTGTGCTGGGGGTCCGAGGTGAGGGGCTCTGGGCTGAGGGAGTCAGAGGTACTGGTACCTGCAGGGCCTGGGTCTGCACACGCATCTCTGGCAAAACAAAAGAATGGGAAAACGGGAAAATATGATGGTGTTCATGGGAAGGGCGCACTAATGAATCAACAAGAAAAATGCATGAAAATTAACTGAGCGGTTAAAGCAGAACTGCAGGCTGAGTACAGACTTCTCAGCCTGCACCCACTGAAGTGCTCTGCTCCAAAGAAGGCAGGCCCATGCCTGAGGGGCTTCATCCTTTCCCATCTATGTTTCTGTGCAGCACTAAAGTAGACTTCCCAGTTTAAAATACCAGGTTTTCCAACCAAGGGGGAAGAAAGAGACACTACAATGAAGGTGAACTCCCCCTATATTTCAGCCTCCATCAGTAAATAAGTGAGAAACTGGACTCACTAAAGCAAATGGCCAGGCAACGTCCCTGAAACCCAGTCCCCACTGCCTCCCTTCTTTTTTTTAATGTTTAGAGAGAGAGTGCGTTTGCGTGAACAGGAGGAAGAGGAAGAGGAGGAAGAGGAGGAAGAGGAGGAGGAGGAGGAGGAGGAGGAGGAGGAGGAGGAGGAGGAAGAGGAGGAAGAGGAGGAGGAGGAGGAGAGACAGACAGACAGAGAGAGTCCCAAGCAGGCTCCGTGCCATCAGAGCAGAGCCCAAAATGGGGCTTGATCTCACAAACTGTGACCAGAGCGGAAATCAAGAGTCGGACGCTTACCTGACTGAGCCACCCAGGCACCCCAGACCACTGCCTCCCTTCTCAATTCATTATAAGGAGAGTCACCCCCAAGGGGAGCAGGCCTCCTCTGTTCAGTGAGTGGCAGCTCAGAAGAGCATGCCAACTCTTAAGCCTTAGCTGTTTCAGATTGTCTAGATTCCACCGTGCTGGAGGCAAGCCTTTTATGTGTCCATTTAAGTCCACCCTCCCACCCCCCAGGTCCCTAACACCATTCTCTTTTCCTCCCCAGTCCCAAGCAGTCAGAGAAAATTTTAAGCCCTGCGTGACCAATATGTGGCACACATTCTGCCACAAGAACAGGTGTATTTCTTCCCCTTAGGAGACTCTCAGCTTCTGAATTTCCAAATGCCTAACTTGAAGGCCCCCTCTTGATCAGACGGTCGCCTGCATCAGGCTCTGAAGCAGTTTTGTCATTATTCTGCTCTGCTGGGTACCAGTGATGTGTTTTCAGTGTGGGTCTTTGAGGATCATTCTGAGACTAGGAGAGCCTACCGGTGGCCCCCACACATGTCCTGTGAGCAGGAATCGGAGAAGAGGCAAATGCATGCAGCTTCTCCTCTGTGTGAGCCTTGGCTGAGAAGAGGCGGGATTATCAAATGGCTGTCAATTTCTTTTATTTCAGGACACAGAGGGAGATGACCAAGGAGTTTCCATTTCTAAGATATGCTTCCTTAGCTAAGTACCCTTACCCCTTTCTGTACATTACTTTTTCTCATCAAATTTAGGATTCCTGGAGTTGAATATGGTCAATATAAGTCTAGGCTTGAAGTCTGAAGGCTCAGTTGAGGTTCTGTCACTTAATTGAAAGACATTGGGCAAATGCCCTCTGAACCTAGGCCCCACATCTGTAATATAAATATAAGAGGCAGGGCACAGCATGACTAGGGGGCTGGTTCCGTAGGCAGCCTCTCTGATTTGGAGTCCTGACTCTTCCTACCGACTAGCTCTGTGACTCTGACCCCTCTGTGTCCCGGCTGTCTCATCTCTGAAAGAGGCGTAAAAGAACACCGTTTTTCATAGAGCTGTTGAGAAGCTGAAGCTAATTCAGATGAAGCACTTAGGATAGAGCCTGGCACATGCTCAGTACTCAGCAAATTAGCCAATATTATCATGCCCATCTTGCGAAATTGCTGCTAAGTCTTCTAGATGATGTCTGTTACCTGTCTAGCACACTGCCTACAGGTGGTATTTGAATTATTTTCACAATCATTTTACTGCAGTACCTCCATGTTAGAGGTCCTTTCAGCAAAGATGTTCTACGAAACAGACACCACTAAAAAGACCGAATCTATGCTTGGAATAATCGCAGGAAGAGCTTTGGCCAGAGAGTTAATATGTCAAAGCCTTTTGCAGAATTCATCCCGTGGTCCCCAATTAGGATTACTCCTACAACCGTCAGAGGCACCAACACCACCTGGCTTAAACCGGGGGCAGAAAACAGACTCAAGGGTATCTCACCATCAGATGTGTGAATGTAAATATTACATGTGCGTCACGAGCACACCCAGGACCACTCACCGGTATAATCCATTCTGACAGCAAGCTTTCCTTTCTAGTCTCCTCTAGATGCCTATGTGTCTGCTAGTGGAGAACAAAGGCCAAGCCTGAGCTTTCATAAAACCTCTGTGGCGTTTAATACCTTCCTCATTTGGGGCCTGAACCACAATTGCTGGCTCTGTCCTTTCTGCACCACAGCGAAGCCCTTTCCTCTTTCCTTGCCCGCTCCCCCTTCCTGGGAGGTGCCAGGTGATGGAAGGTCCAGGAGGGCACTGTCACGGGGAAGTGTTGGCAGGAAGGACAGGCAAATGGGAAAGAGATGGAAGCACAAGGAACAGGAGATGATCTCATCCTTTCAAGGACTTTCGATACAGGATTCCTCGCAACCCTAGGAAAGCAGAGACCGGCACCCCAGCATTGCTCTCCAGGCCACTGGCTGTCTGGTCACCTGCCACCTCCAGGAGACCGACTGAGGTCAGCAACTGGGTGTGAGGGTTCATGGAACTCATGTAGCTTGTTGCTGACTGCGGTCCCCCCACTCTCCCCCTTGCTAAACCACAGCACGGCCTCCCTGCTAATCTACGCCTCCCCCCACCCTGGATGGGCTGGCTCCAGAGGCCAGATGGAGGTCCTGGCACTCTCTGCGTGGGCTTTCTGGATGTATCATACAAACTAGAAAAGAGGCTAGAGAGAATGCAGGAAGAATCGCCAGCACTTAGAACACAGCTTTTCTGCCTTAAACTCTTTCTAGAATCATCTGGACGACAAACATTTAAAACATTTATATGTTCTAATGAAAAAAAAAATCCATGATGAATCTAGACCTAAATTAGTCCTGGAATGAGTGTTGGGAAGCCTATTACCCCAAAGACCTCCCCGTTGGACTCCTCACTTCGCCTTTTAATCCCCTCGCCAGTTATCTTATCTGCACCTTGAACTTGGCCTGTCTCTGCAATGCACATTTTCCCACCCACCTAAGGTTACTATGCTTCCGGCCTCTCAGCAGAGTGGAACTGGCAAAGCCTACAATGTGCTCTGATCTCGTGCCCCACTGGTGCTACTGTGATTCCACACGCCCGGGACAGATTATTCCAAGTCTTTCCTATAGAAGGAGATGTGTGCTTTCCCATATACCAGGAGTCATTCTCACAACTTCTCTATAAAGGCAAAACCTAACTGTTTGGGCCCCATCTTCCAGATGAATACGCCGAGACAGACAGGTTGTATATCTTGGCTCAAACCATACATGGAATCACACTCACACGGGATAAAAATCACCAACCATTAGTTACTCTTCTTCCTTTCAGTGTAAAAGCTTCAAACTTGTCTACTTTATATCACAAATTCTGTAGGCCTTCGAACGACACCCAGATTTGGTCAGAATGGGTGGAGATGGTGATGGTGGGGACTTCAATTAAACATGTTGCCAAATGAGCTTATTTTTTAGTTAAAAGATACTCAAAGGTAGACACCCACAGATACACTGCAGAAGCCTTAGACTCAATGAAACAAGTTCAAGTGAAAAAATACAGAGGTAAACCATATGCCTCTCCAGCCTTATGGAGCTACTTCCAGATCCCAAAAGGCACCACATTCTCCTGGCTTATCCATACTTGCCCTTCAGGTTTCGGTTTGGACATCATCTCCTCCGGGTGCAAGTTGGCATGAGGTGCTGCACCCCGTGCTAGCTATAGGTGTGCATTTCAAAGCGCAATGCACACTGTCTTCTGACCACCTGTTTGCTGGTCTGTCTTCCTCTACATGCTTAGAAAGGCAAGCAGACCAGCTTGCTGCCTGGCACACTGAGTTGCTTGATAATCATTTGTTAAATGAACAAAATATTGCCAAATGTTCAACAGATCTGTAACGTGTCTTCCTTCCCATCTCCTTTTTGTTCACTTAACTGGCTGGCAAAGCTAATGAGGGTTGCGGGGGCGGGGGGAACTGTTTGTATATTGCTTCTTGCTCTTCCCCAGTCTCAAGATCCAGGTTTAGGAGGAGCTAAAAACAAAATTGTGAACCACAATCCTCTTGTCATCTTTCTTCCCCAGACAGTTAAGAAACAAGAAATCCAGGCCAACTGCCTCCATTTCTACTTCCTGTGATGATTACACTCATATTTTGTCCACCCTCTCCCCCCCCACCCCCAATATTCCTAACTCATGAATATACACTGGCTACTTTACTATTTGATATTTTAGTAGAGTTATTCACTGCTTTCTGAACTGAGTGTCAGCCAACATCAGAAGTTCCAGATCATTCTGTTCCCTGTGGCTCTCCTGAACAGCATGAAAATTGGGGGGAGGCCTGGAGAAGCTGGAGTAAGAGCTGTGAGGAACTGAGCCAGACATTTTAAATGGTCTTTCCAGATCCCTTTAGATTCCTGCTTTCTACTGAGTTTAAATACTTTTATTTTGTCTTGGGGCAGAGTGGCAAAGAATCATCTCTCCTTGGCAGGGACTGTTACAACATTAGGGAAATGCAGCAATTCCTCCCTTTTTGCGGTGTTTCATCCAACAGGGAAGAGCTTCCTCACTGGCTGCTTCCACTCCTGTCCCCCTTCAATCCAGCGTCTACCCAGCAGCCAGTGACACTTTTAAAAAATGTACATGGCTCAGGGCACCTGGGTGGCTTGGTCAGTTGAGCATCCGTCTCTTGATTTTAGCTCAGGTCATGGGATCAAGCTCCTCGTTGAGCTCTTTGAGGAGCCTGGTGACTGCTTGAGATCCTCTCTCTCTCTCTCTCTCTCTCTCTCTCTTCCCTGTTCACACTCTAAAATTTCTTTTTAAAAATTTAAAAATAAAAAATAAGTTAAAAAAATGCAAATGGCTCATGTCACTTTCTAATAAAACCCTGTGTATCTACCCCCTGCACTTCAGATAGAATTCAAGTTCCTTAAGTTGGCTGTTGAGGCCCAAGTGACCTGGCTTCCAGTCCTCCCTTACACATCACCCTCCTACTTCGCCCTGACCTCACAGGCCAGCCTTAAGCTCCCATCCCACCAACCTCTTCACCTTCACACATGCTGTTCCCACTGCCCGGAACAGTCTTCCTCCCAATTTCTTCACTTGGCTGGCTCCTCCTTAGCCTTCTGGTCCCAGGTCGAACATCACCCCATCTACTGCCAAAGTCTCTTTCCTGGCACCTGGTCTTTTCTTTCATGGCACTACTGGCCGCATGTAATTATTCACTGGCACATGGTCTATTTCCTCTACTAAATGGCAAGCTCAGTGAAGTCTGGGCCCCTGGCTGGTCTGTCTCCAATTTTGTTTTTTTAAGCCACTACACACCTAGGGCCTAGCACATTGAGTGGTTCACAGTAGGCACATAATACAGATTTGTTGAATGGATCACAGGAGACTGTAAAAGGACTAGTTGGGATGCATCCAGAATGGAGCTCTCTGCCTGTCAACTCTTAAAGGTATTAAGTTCTTTACTGCACGTGTTTTGGGGAAGGTGGTTCTCTCTTCTTTCAGTTGCTTTCTCTACAAGACTGTCAGCCAATTTCTTTGAGAAAGCACAGTTTGGCCCTATTGGTTCATCTCATTAGCAGCAGGGTTTGTGGGGTGGGGAGGACCGGTGTTGAGGGACCTTGGCCGAGCCTTCCAAACAAACAGTTGGCACGGCCTGGTGCAGTTTCGCTGCCTGATGTTTTGAAGCAGCCAGAATGCTTTCTCAGATTAAGCAGACAGAAGTGCACTTATATAGGCCTGAGCCTGTCCTCAGAGCCCACTGGAGAAATTCCTGTGGATTTATGCTGGATGCCACTGTGTGCTCATTTTCATAATTTGCCTTATTAAAAGTCGTGTTCTTGGTTTCCTGTGTGTTTGTTTGCTTTGTTTTGTCCTGTTCCATGTCCATCATGCGTGAAGCTGGCCTAATTACCAGGTCTCTCTCGGTAGCAGGTTTGAGGGTCATTACTAAAGGCTTCCCACACATTTCTCCTCCGTCTCCTGGAGGGGGTAAAAAGCCTGGACTCTTGGTTTCTCCAGTGTCTGGAAGAAGAGTGGAAGAATTGATGCCATTGGGAACAGATTTCTATTCTTAGCCTAATATAGCTGTTCTCCATTCTTGGATGATTGAGCCATTTATCAAAGTTTTCAGACATCCTCAGTGAACTGTCCTTTCTTTAAAAGCCCCCCGTTCCTTTTGGTTCCTATGTATTTAGACTTAGCCTTCTGGGTCAGGGTCCCTCCATTACTCTCTTTTTTTTATTTTATTTTTTGCTTTTAAAATCACTATTTACCCACCTAGGAAGCTCACTCTGTATTCTCTCAGGCCTAAACCCTATCTGGTGCTCTCCATCATAGCGATGTCACTGATTTGTATTTAAAAACCTCTTCTTTCTGGGGCACCTGCTATGGCTCAGTCGGTTAAGTGCCTGACTTTGGCTCAGGTCATGATCTCACAGTTTGTGAGTTCGAGATCGCATTGGGCTCTCTGTCAGCACAAGCCTGCTTCAGATCCTCTGTCCCCGCCTCTCTTTCTGCCCCTCCCCTGCTCGTTCTCTACCTCTCTCTCAAAATAAATAAATAAACTTAAAAAAAAAAAACTTAAAAAAAAAAAAACAAACCTCTTCCTTCTGCTCATGCACCCTCATTTGGCAGCTTGCTCACTCCAGGAAGGCCACACATAACCCTTCAGTCAGGCGTTGTCGTGATCGGTAGGCCTCAGACCGTGTCCGTCTGTACCTCCTGCTCTTGCTGCTGCTTTTTCTCACTTCATATCCCTTGAAACCTCCCAATGGATCCACGTGTACAATTTGTACCACCGGCATTCAACGTATTTCTGATGTTTGAAACCACAGTAAGCTTAACCATGTCTAGATCTTAGGTAATGACTTCTATGTTGACCTTGCACAAGGACTAGAAAAGGGTGGGTAGGGGAAAAAGCCAGATGACTGGCCAGATCTTTTCACCTACCTAATAAATATTTAATCACTTCAGATTTACCTTTGACTATAATCCCTCCACCCAATGAAGCCTATGCACAGGCAGCCCAGAGCAAGTGCGTAAGAAAACCAAGGGCACTCATGCAAGGCCCTATAGTTAAATTGATGATATCTTTACCACTGGAGGAGTACAGTCCTCCCCTCAAATACTCAGAGCCTGACCTTAAATCAACTCTGATAAGTGGCAGGCTGTGTAATATGGATTAATGTGGATTCTGGAGCCAGCTGCTCACATTCTTATTTGGGCTCTATTACCTAATAGGTGTTCGACCTTTGGCAGATCACTTATAACCTCTTATGCCTCAGTTTCCTCCGCTACAAAATGGGATAATAATAGCACCTACACCAAAGGGTAGTTGTGAGGCTTAAACAAGTTGATATGCCTAAAGCACTTAGAACAGAGCCTGGCAATAAATGTTAACTTAGAATAGAAACTTACATTTATTGGGCACATGGTATGTATCCGATACTGGACTTTAAAAACAGCTATTCAGTGAATTTTCTTATCATGTGAAACAGTGATGATCCTCATTACAGATAAAGAAAGGAAAATGAAATAAAACAAGTAGAAACGGGAATGGCTGAAGGCCACACCCTCTCCTCCATGTCACCCCTCTTTAAATGCCCCTGAGATCACTGGCTTTGAATACTCTTTTCCTTTTTTTTTTTTAATATTTACTTTTGACAGGGAGAGAGAGAGACACACACACAGCGAGAACAGGGGAGGGGCAGAGAGAGAGAGAGAGAGAGAGAGAGAGAGAGAGAGAGAGAGAGAAACACAGAATCAGAAGCAGGCTCCAGGCTCTGAGCTGTCAGCACAGAGCCCAAAGCGGGGCTCGAACCCACAAACCATGAGATCATGACCTGAGCCGAAGTCGGACACAACCGACTGAGCCACCCAGGCGCCCCTGAATACTCTTTTCTTTTTTTTTTTAATTTTTTTTTCAACGTTTTTATTTATTTTTGGGACAGAGAGAGACAGAGCATGAACGGGGGAGGGGCAGAGAGAGAGGGAGACACAGAATCGGAAACAGGCTCCAGGCTCCGAGCCATGAGCCCAGAGCCTGACGCGGGGCTCGAACTCACGGACCACGAGATCGTGACCTGGCTGAAGTCGGACGCTTAACCGACTGCGCCACCCAGGCGCCCCTGAATACTCTTTTCTTAAGCATTGCCACATGTTAAGCCATGCATGCCTGGCATTTCTTCCACATCACCCTTTTGCTACTTATAGGAGACAAAAAGATATGCATGAAAACAAAAGACTAGCAAATATACCAGAATGTTACTACTGGGTGATTATAGATGATATTTTTCTTTTTCTGTATCTTGCAAATTGTTTACGATTAACGGTATAATTACCAGAAAAAGTAAATTAGCCTTATTTTTTTCCTAACTAAAATGAGTCTAAGAGTCTGGTGTCTCCATATTTTTAAAGGGAAATCTTTGTCAGGGAATGAAAGTGGATAGATCTCTCCTGGGAGGAAATCTGGGCAGTGGAAAGACTACACTTGTGGCAGGTTTACTTTGGGAGCTCTAGCAACCACTGAAAATCCTTGTTGGAGGAGGAAGCAGAATTTCTGGGAAGCCAGTATCAGTAGAGAAATGAACGCTTCCTGAGAAAATTCAGCCTCCATCTTTCTTTCCCAACACCCCCTCTCATGCATTCCCAAAGAACCATGCAAATCTCTACACTGAACTGTAATAATTCCTTACTTTATTCTCACCCATTATAGCTTAAAAGTACCTTCCATACATTATTCCTTTTGGCCTTCATAATAATTCTACATAATAGAATGGGTACTATTTAGCCCCACTGAACAGATCTACATTCACAGCCTCACAGAGAGACACTAACTTGCCCTAGTGCAGGACTTGTAAGATACACAACTGGCATATGAAGCCAGGGCCCCTAACTCCAACTCTCACCGTCTCTCATTTCGTATTACTTTTGGATCCTACAGTCCTAAGACTCCATTGATACAGGTGACAAACATTTAATACCAAGACTTCTTCAAAGGGAAAGCTTCTTTGGAAGAAAATAGAAAGCTACTGAAATCCAAACGGGACCCTCTCCAGCCCTAGCCTAAATGTCCCTAGATCTAGAGAGATGATGAGGTCAGATTTTGAAAGACTCCTCATCCTTACCTTTGCCGCCAAAACTGCATTCCTGTTTTTGACTCAGAACTTCCTAACACGGGTCACGCTGCTGAAAACATACAGCACATGTTTCATGCCAAGACTCAGAGGCCACTTCTATACCCTGCCCAATCATCCAACCCCTCCATCAACAATCACTAAGGTCCACAATGGACCACACAATGGATTAGGCCCTGAGCTTGCAATGGCAGTTGAATGGATCCCTCCTGTGAAATTACAAACTAATGGGAAGACAGGCAAGACAACTGTACAAATATACAATGACAAACCATGGTAAGTGCTGGAGAGAGTACATGAGACCACAAGAGTAGTCCACACTCAGCACACCTTCCTCTCCTTTCCATTCCCCCTCTTTCATTGTCTATATATATGCTTGTTTCCCCTGGTCATATGCTTCAAGGAGGGCAGGTTATCAAAGCATAGTCCCAGATGCTGTAATTACCCTATGGAGTGCTCCGAGCCAGGCCATAATCATTACCTGCACAGCCTAATGTAATCCTCACAACTAGTCTCTAAGACAGGTACTTTTATGCTGTTACATCTCCACTTTCCAGATGAGGAAAAGGAAGCTCAGAGAAGCAGAGAAAATTGAACACGCTCTACTGGAACAAAAATTAAATCCAGATCTGGCTGATGACAAAGCCTGTGCTCCTCACCCCCATGCAATAGTCTTAGTTTCTCTTTTCTTCCTTGGCCAGGTAAGGTGCTCTTCTAAGAGATGATGCCCAATGAATATTTAATAAAACTATGCTCCGAGTGGACATTTGGCCAGCTTCCTGGTGGGCTCCCTGTAGTTGCCCACTCTGTCTCACGTGGATGGGCACTGCTGTCTTCCCGGAGGGAAGTTTTGTTGCTGATGCCCTACTTGGACCAGACAGGTATGTTTTTGGTCTCATGAGGCAGGTGGGGAGGGATGCACAGAATATAATGCAATCAGCCCCCAGACCCTCAGCTGACACAGCAAAGAACACAGGAAACAATCTTGATATCCTACATCATGGGAGGGTAAGGTTGGAGCCAAATACAAAATGTCCCAATCCAAATTCCTATGGCTTCCCTCTCCCAGACCACAGTGCATGGCATAGTCCCAGCGATGACCACTAGGACAGTGTGTTAGAAAGGATCTACTTGAGGGGCACCTGGGTGGCTCAGTCGGTTAAGCGTCCAACTTTGGCTCAGGTCACAATCTCATGGTTCGTGGGTTCGAGCCCCGCATTGAGCTCTGTGCTGACAGCTCGGAGACTGGAGCCTGCTTCTGATTCTCTGTCTCCCTTTCTCTCTCTGCCCCTCCCCTGCTCACACTCTGTCTCTGTTTCTCAAAAATAAATAAATGTAAAAAAAAAAAAATTAAGAAAGGACCCACTTGAGGTGAGAGGAGCAAGAGAGAGAGAATAAGCAGCAATGTGGTAGAAGTAACATAGGAAAACATTTGGTAACACTTCCTCCCTTCTTTCCACACATTAGGAAAAAGCAGTTGGGATGATTAAGCGGAACACCCAAAATGGCCATATGGGCACACACTAACATAGAGGGAGATAATACTGGACCAGCAGCCGGGAGACCTGCACTGGGTTAGGACAGGTGAGCTATAGGGTTTCTTCTACCTGTAATGGTCTATGAACCGAGGTGAGAAAAAAAAGGGCATAAGTAACAATCCTGAGTGAGAAAACACAATTTCTGAGTACCTTCATCCATTAAGTGATGAGTGCTTTCTACATGCAGGTTCCAAGCTAGAATCTGTGTGGAATAAAAGACAATTTCTGATCTCCAGTCTCGCTGGAGACACATACACACACGATTTGGATCAGATTGACCTGGGTTGCATCTGAGCTCGGCTAGTCCCTGGCCATGATTCTGACCCTCAGGACCTCATGTATAAAAAAGGGGACAGAGTATTATCTGCCTTGTGGCAAGGCTGTGAGATCCAGGGAGACTGGCTCATGGGAACCACTACCAGACACAGCCACGATCACATGATCACAGTGGTCTACATGAGAGAGACGAACAGGATAAGCCATCAAGGGGTGTGACCGCATGGTTGGTATAATGACGGGCTCTTTAATTCCTCAAAACAGGAAAACTGCAAATGTCCAAAGCATTTAGGGAGGGATATAAATATTTAACTCCAGGGTGGAGGATTTTTTGCACATAATTAACAAGAAATATGGAGCATGAGGAAGGCCCCTTGGGAAGGGACGAACACAGAGGACCTAGCAGCTGGTATGAAAGAAATAGTTCCTCAAGCACAAGGATGACAGAATTAGCCTAAGGAGCTCTTCCAGGGGCCTCCTCTCATCAGAGGAGCCCCAGGCACCGGACAGAAATGGCACTTCAGGGAATGTATGTGCACGGATATGTTAAAAACATGACTTTGGGCCCAGGGTGGGTTTTTTTTTTTTTTTTTTTTTTTTTTTTGAGTCCCTGGAGTCCTCCCACATCAGGCTCGGAGCGAGACATCCCTCCCCTCCTCCTGGCTTTGGAAGGTTCCTGGGGTTGCAATGTAGTCAGTGGGAGCCAGCGTTTCACTCTCCATCTACATGCAAACTAAGTCACTCCTGTCCTAAACCTGCCCAGAGAAGAGGGGTGGACCTTAAAACTGGAAATGGAGACCGTCATTCATTGAGAGAAAATAGGTCCCTTGCTCAATTTGGCATCAGCTGAGGAATCTTAGAAAAAATGAACTCACCCCCTTGTTTGTGAGGAAGGCCTAATCCTCACTTTGCCCAAGAGGATTATTGGGTGTTAGAAGGAAGCTTGCATGCACTTTTTTTAAGCTTGTGCCAACTGCATTTGTGTCCACAGTATCCAAGATTCGTTCTGCTGTTTAGGGGAGATAATAGACATTCCAGGCTATTTTAATGCCTCTGAATCACAAACCTGAATGTTTCCAACCTTTGCTATCACCCCACACAGGACCCTGTCTCCCAAGCTTTCCCACAGCTGTTGCTTTAATTCTTGGGAAGCAAGTCTGAATGGAAGCCAAGGTACCAAGGTATAGACAATTTGTGGAAAAGTAATGGTTTGCCATTTACAATATACCTTTCCAAGGTGTTTGTCACTATGGTCCACAGGCTGAGTTTCAACTTAGCCCCATCATTTTTCCTTTCCTTTGGTTACTATAGGATTAATGTAATACAGTCTGGAAATTTTATTTCTTTTAAATCCTGTATGTCCCTACTCACTCCAACACTGTCCTATCCTCCTCAGGGGAATTCTGGACCCACGAACATATGTCACACAAGAGTGGGACTGACCTGACAAAATCTGTCTTGAGTTTAGCATAGCATTCTCAAAACATCACTTAAAAATATTACAAATTGGCACCTGTGTTAGGCTTTATAATTTAGAAAGTATTTTTACATGACAAATTTAATTCTTTTCTTTTTTTAAAAATTTTTTTTTTTCAACATTTATTGATTTTTGGGACAGAGAGAGACAGAGCATGAACGGGGGAGGGGCAGAGAGAGAGGGAGACACAGAATCGGAAACAGGCTCCAGGCTCCGAGCCATCAGCCCAGAGCCTGACGCGGGGCTGGAACTCACGGACCGCGAGATCGTGACCTGGCTGAAGTCGGACGCTCAACCGACTGCGCCACCCCGGCGCCCCTAATTCTTATAACAACCCCGTGAGACATGGCCCCCTTTCACAGAAGTGAAAACTGAGGCACAGGTAATTTTTTTAAATGTCTATTTATCTTGAGAGAAAGAGAGCACACACACGCACATGAGCAGGGGGAGGGGCAGAGTGAGAGGGAGACACAGAATCCCAAGCAGGTTCTGTGCTGTTGGCCACAGAGCCAGACATGAGGCTCATTCCTACAAACCATGATAGCATGACCTGAGCTGAGATCATGAGTCAGATGCTTAACTGACTGAGCCACCCAGGCACCCTGAGGCACAGGTAGTTTAAATAAGGCACACCTCATTTTATTGTGCTTCACAGACATTGTGTTTTTTTTTACAAAACGAAGGTTTGTGGCAACCCTGCATTGAGCAAGCCTATTAGCAGCATTTTTCCAACAGCATTTGCTCACTTCCTGTCTCTGTGGCACATTTTGGTAATTCTTGCCAACATTTCACACTTTTTCAGTATTATAACATTTGTTACGGTAATCTGTGATCAGTGATTACAACTTGCTGAAAGGTCAGATGATGGTTAGGATTTTTGGCAAATTTTTTTTTTAAGTAAAGGATATACACTGGTTTTTTTTTTTTTTTTTTAGACATGATGCTATTGCTCACTTAAAAGACTACAGCGTAGGATAAACCTAAGTTTATATGCATTGGGAAACCAAAAAGGTCATCTGACTCACTTTCTGGCAGTGGTCTGGAGGTGAACCTGCAGTATCTCTGAGGTATGCTTTTAAGTTGCTTGAGATCACAAAGAAAGTGGTAAAGCCAGGACCCAACAGATTATAAGGCTCCAAAGGGTGGCCTTAACCACCTTTTATAACAGTCATGTCGCCTACAGCTCAGTTAGATTATCTGCAGGCTGATGGGTCTCTAGAAAACAGGGTAGCCTTGCCCTAGGAAGAGCATAACAATTCATCCAGTATGGTCTTCCTCGGAAGTGACGATTTCTGGTGGTTTCTAATTGGTAACTACCTTTCCTTCCCTTCACTATCAAGGCTGTTTAATTTCCACCTGTAGTTACAAGTTCTATCTTGACTCTGAGGCCAGCTGGACTCCAAAGGAGAATCTCAGGAGAGAACTTCAAGACAAATTCTTAGCTAGTACATTGTCATCTTGAGCCCCAAGTCCCTGGGCTACACCCCAGTTTCCAGTGCCTGCCTGACCTTCCAAGCTGGATGGAACCTTTTTTTTTTTTTTTTGTTTTTTAAATGGTTTTTATTTTTATTTTATTTTTTTTTTTCAACGTTTTTTATTTATTTTTGGGACAGAGAGAGACAGAGCATGAACGGGGGAGGGGCAGAGAGAGAGGGAGACACAGAATTGGAAACAGGCTCCAGGCTCTGAGCCATCAGCCCAGAGCCCGACGCGGGGCTCGAACTCACGGACCGCGTGATCGTGACCTGGCTGAAGTCGGACGCTTAACCGACTGCGCCACCCAGGCGCCCCTGGAACCTGTTTTTAAAAAAAATTTTTTTTTTTTATTTTGAGAGAGAGTGAGCACGCAAGCAGGGGAGGGACAGAGGTTCACAGCAGGGCTGTGAAGTCTGATTCGAGGTTCGATCCCACGGCCCTGGGATCATGACCTGAGCTGAAATCAAGAGCCAGATGTTCAACTGACTGAGCCACCCAGGTGCCCTAGAAATTTGCTTTTGACACCAATTCCTTCAAGAACACAGTCTGGACTTAGTATTGTTGACTAAGCCATAAACAGATGGTATTGGGAACAAAAGCCAAAGGGAGACAGGGAAGTGAGGGGTCGTTTTTATCTGACTGGGCAGAGCAGGTCCTTCCCCTCTCCACCTGGCACTAACACACAGAAGGAGATGGCATCAGGCTGGAGTTTGGCAGGTCGTGGATGGGGCAGCCAGGCCAGTCCAGGGCAAGAAACACCCTGTATATCACCCCTCATCTCCCCTCCCACTGAAACCCCAACTTGCCAAGCCTGGAAAAGGTACAGCACCCATGACAAAGAGAAGGTACTGGACTGTGACCCCACGTCACGAACCCACGGATAGAAGGGCGGCCTCCGCCCAGCCAGACCTGGCTCAGTAGGGGAGGCGGCCTTTTCTCACTAGCATTCCAGCTGCTAGCGGTGAAGAGGTAACCATGGGAACCGACACAAAGGGCTTAAAGTTGAGGGGCAGAGGCTGGAAGCAATGGTGAAGAAGCAAAGAGGGACTTCAAGAGACAGCCCTGCAACTCTCCTCACGTTAGCCATGCACATCTATTGTGAGTCACACTCAAAGACAAGTGGAACTTGCACACGGCACAGCAGGCTTGAAGGGTCAGGGACAGCCAGAGAGCAAAGGTCCTTGCAGGTTCTTCCTCCAGATTGCTTCTCTCCCCTTCAGAGAGCAGAAACCTCAGGGTTTCATCTGCCAGGAGTGTTGCAGATGGGTGGGTGGACACAACTGGTACACAATAGCCTTCAAATACAAGGCTGCAAGCAACACTTCCTAATGGGAGTCCTCCTCACACCCCCAGCTTCAGCCCACTGCTTCCAGGGGGACTTCCAGCATGTGCCGGGGAACCTCTCTGGAGGGTCCGTAAGTAGACCTGGCACCATTTGGGTAGTTGAGGAAAAAGTCCTGAGATTCTGGCTGTTTAGCTGCACTGCAAAGGAGAGGCTTGGATGTTGAGAACACTAACACAGAGCACCTTGTACAACAACGGGGACTTGCAGAAGCAGGAGGCTGCTCCAGTGCAAAGGCTCTTATCTACACAGGAAATCAGATCTATAATTTCTGTAACTACATTTCTCCCCTAAACCTCCACACATTAAAAAAATTAAAAAATAATAAAATAATGTTTATTTTTGAGAGAGACAGAGTGTGAGCAGGGAAGGGGCAGAGAGAGAAGGAGACACAGAATCTGAAGCAGGCTCCAGGCTCCGAGCTGCCAGCACAGAGCCCGACGTGAGGCTCGAACTCACAAACTGTGAGATCATGACCTGAGCCAAAGTTGGAAGCTTCACCGACTGAGCCACCCAGGCGCTCCACCACACATTATTTTAATTGGCCAATGTAACTCTTAAGTCTTCATTAAATCAGTAGGGTTCTCAACCTGCACTTGGCTTTCATTTTTTTAATTTTTTTTTTAACGTTTATTTATTTTTGAGACAGAGAGAGACAGAGCATGAACAGGGGAGGGTCAGAGAGAGAGGGAGAAACAGAATCTGAAACAGGCTCCAGGCTCTGAGCGGTCAGCACAGAGCCCGACGCGGGGCTCGAACTCACGGAGTGTGAGATGGTGACCTGAGCCGAAGTCGGCCACTTAACCGACTGAGCCACCCAGACGCCCCTTGGCTTTCATTTTTTTAAAGTTCTAGCTCAGGTTCTTCTGCATGTATTGAGGAAATGCCAATGGAAATAGGGAATACCAACATCCCAGGTCAGTTTACTTTTCCTCTTACTATGACAGGGCTCTGGAGACCATCTTTCACCTGGCCTTCCCTCTTGGACCAAGGTAATCTATGTCAATCCTTGCAAGGGCTTCACACAGCCTAGACCAAATCCTAACAGGTGGCCTAGTTCTCCATATGTCTTTATTCCCAAATTGATTTTTTTTTAAAGCTTATTTATTTTGAGAGAGAGAGCGTGCGTGAGCACAAGCAGGGGAGGGGCAGAGAGAGGGAGAAAGAATTCCAAGCAGGCTCCACACTGTCAGTGCAGAGGCTTATGCAGGGCTCAAACTCAAGAACAGTGAGATCATGACCTGAGCCAAAATCAAGAGTCAGACTCTTAACTGAGAGACCCTGGTGCCTCTCCCAAACTGACTTCTTAGTCATTGGGGTGGTAGGAGGGTGAAGGACAGGGTCAGAGAGCGTCACTGACAGGCAGAGTTTTGAGAGTCTGGGGAAAAGAATCTGAAGTGTTCATTAGCACCCCCCTGCCCCCCATCCCTTGGTCAACTAATTCCTCATCACCCGTGTTCACTTGTGTGCCATCCATAATGGTGGCACCAGTGCCACTTATTGGTGTTACTTTCTCCCTGTAGTAATTAAATCTTAAAAATAATTTTACCTAAAAGGGAAAAGCGACTGACCTCCATTCCGAGACTCCTCAGTTGAGGAGCAGGATCCTGTGGAGCTTCAACCCTGGCACCATCATGCCCTCAGCAAGCTATTTAATCTCTTTGTGTTTGGGTTTCCTCACCTCTAAAGGGGGAGAACAATCACAGGTAGTGTGAAGAAGATAGAAGACCACTCTTAGCAAGTACTCAATCAATTTCAGAAATTAACACCCACCAAGGTGCCAGGCTATTTACTTTTACATGTACTTTGTCATTGAATTGTGAGAATTGCCTGAATCTGACACTATTGACACCTCTTTCAAGGTATTATCATCACAGTTCTGCAGATGAGGAAACTAAGGCTTAAACAATTAGGAACTTGCCCTAAACCACTAGCAGATAGCAGAGCTCAGATTCAGACGTAGGGTGCTCTGCCTCCACAGTCTTAGGACCTTTTCACTACACTGCCTTTTTACACAAGAATATCTTGTTATTCTTATTTTTAGGAAGATAAAAAGAGAAAACCTTAGGAAGAAACTCTGGTGTTTAATGGGGGTGGGAATGGGGAGAGGACAGGATTTAAACTTCCTCAAGCAAGAAGCTTTATAAAACAAACAAACAAAAAACAAGACTAGCCTAAGACGGAGCCCTTTGCCCTGAAAAAAATTCCCAGAAAAATGGATACACATTCACACTTAAGAGTCGGGGCATCTATGAACCCTTGAGTGTGAAATGTCTTATCAGTCATGATTGAATTCCCAGGGCTAATATGTTCTCAGTAAATATGTGATAAATGTTTACTGAATGAATACCAACCCAACAACAAAATGCCTCTGCTGGAGTTGGCAAAGCACAGAACATCTTTCCCAAACACTTTGTTGAACTGAAATAATTAAAGCTTAAAAGATTAAATAAACTATTATCATATTGACCACTCTGTCCAAGGTATTTTACTGAAAATTGAAGTTATATAGTCTGTCTCTTTAAAAAGAAGCACAGGGATGCCTGGGTGGCTCAGCTGGTTAAGCGTCCAACTTGGGCTTCAGGTCATGATCTCACAGTTCGTGAGTTCGAGCCTCACGTTGGGCTCTGTGCTGACAGCTCAGAGCCTGGAGCCTGCTTCAGATTCTGTGTCTCCTTGTCTCTCTGCCCCTTCCCTGCTCACACTCTGTCTCTCTCAAAAATACACATTAGAATAACATTTTAAAATAAAATAAAAAGCAGCACAGTATCAGTTTGATATAGAGTTCAAGCGTTTCGTTGCCCCCTCCCCCCACATCTTTAGATAGAGGATGTAAAATGTAACCTTTTCACCCACCTCTGGGTTCCCAGAGGAAGCTATGAACCTAGTCTGGGAGTTCAGCTTCAACAAATTTCATAAAATCAGTCCTCTAACACAGAGGGGTTTGCCTAGTGGGTATTTCCTCTCCAGGGTTCACCTCTGGTGGCAAAGAAAAGCCACACTGGTGCTCTGAACAAGTAAGGTTGTAGGCAAGAACTTTAAATTCCCCATAACCTCAAAAACAGAACTCATTAAAAAAAAAAAAAAAAAGATATATAGAATGCTAAGGATATCAGTTAATAGGTTACAGGATCCTTGATAATCTTAAATGAGATGGCTTTTACAAAAAGTACAAATAATTTTATATACACCAATACCACATTTATATTTATCACAGCGCATGGGATTATTAGCTGACATTTACTGAGCCCTCGCTAAGCTAAATACTTTCATTAACTCAATCCACACAACAACTCTATGAAGAAGCTTCATTATTGTCCAAAGCTTTCAGATTCAGAGGCATTTAATAATTTGCTCAAGGCAATATATACCTAGAGGCAGAGATGGGATGTGTACTCTGTCTGGTCTAGCTCCAGAATCTAGGTTTTTCTTCTCCTGATTGAACTAATGTTTTGCATACAGTAAAATGCGTAAGTCCTTAAGTGTTCAATTTGATGGAGCTTGAAAATTGTGTATATCTATGCAACCATCTCTTGAAACATGACCTAGAACCTTTCCATTGCTCCAGAGAGCTTCTTCTTACCTCTTTCCAGTCACTCTCTCCACCCCTCAAGAGGCAGCCACTAACACCTGCCACCATAGATTAGTTTTGCCTGTTTTCGTTCTTCATAAATAGAATTGCTTTTGCATTCTCTTGTCTGTTTTTTTTTTTTTAGGTTTATTCATTTTTGAGAGTACGAGGAAGAAGGGGCACAGAGAGAGGAGGGCAGAGGCTCTGAAGCAGGCTCTGCACTGACAGCAGTGAGCCCTACGCAGGGCTCAAACCCACGAACCGTGAAATCATGACCTGAGCCAACGTCAGATGCTCAATCGACTGAGCCACCCAGATGCCCCACCTGTGACTGGCTTCTTTAACATAATGGTTCTGAGATTCATCCAGCTGGTTGTATATATCAGGAGTTCATTCTTTTTGATTGCTGAGAAGTAGGTCATTGTATGGATGTACCACAGTGTATCCATTCTCTTAGTGAACACAGGGTTGTCTCCAGCTGTTGGCAATTATTAATAAAGTTGCTATGAACATTCTGTACAAGACTTTTTGTGGACATTTGTTTTCATCTATCTTGGGTAAATAGCTAGGCATGGAAATGTTGGGTCCTAAGGTTGGGATATGTTTAACTTACAATAAACCTAAGTTCTTAACCCCTATCCTCCCTCACAATGGCATTAGCTTATTAACATCTGATTTCTCCTCTTACAGGACAAGAATCTAGACGGCAAAGAACCCATCTCCATTTCCAGGGCTGCCTCCCACATAGTAAATGTTTGCTGAACAAATGAAAGACCATTGTTACACTCCTGTTCCTTCTTTGGGCGTTACTATAGCATAAGAAAACATGCTTGGCATGCATGGAGAAATATGACAAGCTGGCGGGTGTGGAGGGGAGGCACTGCTCATTCAAGCAAAGTGAAAAACCGCCCAGCCAGGAGACTCTTGACTTCCCCATTTTCCTCTTGAGGTGACCTTTCCTAGAAAGTGAACCCCTCCCAGTGATCCTGGGGGGAGAAAGCGTGGTGGCTGCTCCTGATCCAGTGACGTGACAAAAGGGAGGAAGGTGTCACTGCAATTGAGGTCACACAGTGGTTAGAATTACAGGATACTTCTGTCAAACGGGAGAGGAGAGGAAGCAGCAACCCATGAAATCCCGACCTTCTGAAAGAAACCACAAACCAGCAGCACTGCTGGCCCAGGGGAACAGCCTCCAACAGAAGTTACAGGAATACGTGGTCTGGACAAAAGCGCTACACAAGAATACATTTTGAGGAATAAAGTAAAACGTAATGTTGACGTAAAGATGTCATCAGATTTAACATACAAGATAGGGATCCTGAAGAGAAAGTTGGATCCAGAGTGAAGAGAGCTCCCAAGGACACCATCTTTAGTTGAGAGTTTTAGGACACATGTACCCCTCCCCCACCTTTCAGGAAGAACTTTTAATTCCTGTGAATCAACCCATTCATTTACTTCAAACCACACAACTTATGCTGTATTCAACTTCTGTAACTTCCTAGACAGCAATTAAATCATTGCTGATTTTTCTATCCATAAACAGAAAAGAATTGGCAAGTCCTAGGAGTAATTATAAATCTTCCTTATCAAAGGAGGATTTTCATTTTACGTAAATCCAAACAGGGCTTCACCTCTTACTGGACTCAGGTGCTTTGGGGGTGGGGGATCTTTATACTCTTTGGTCCCAGGTTATTGAAGGCTGAAATAGAATTAGAATTCCTCGATTTGGGGTTTGGAGATGTGACCCAGTCTTCCTTTATCCAGACAGTACCGCACTGAAGGCAGATGGATGTTTATCCTATTCTTAAAACCGCCAGGGAATTAAATTCTCTACAACATCCCTTGGTAACCTTCTCCAGGGTTTTATCAAGCATACAGTGAAGAAGTTCTGATGTAGAAACCAATAAAAATATTAACTCTACCAGCCTAGCTACAAGCACTGGTAAGGGATATGTGTTTGGGCACTTTGCCTTAATGGTAGAGATGTATTTACAAAACAGGCTATACAAACAGAAACCATTTGTCAGGAGCAGATGTGGGAAGCTGACTCAAGAGAAATTGCCACAATAAATTCTGCTCCATGAACTCTGTGAAGAAGTTATTGTTGGTTACAACCTTTTTTAAAGTACAAGGTTATTCCCTGGTCATTTCCTAGTTTTAGTTCCTAAACCAGATTTGTGAGCAATTAAAAAAATGTCTGCAAAGTTTTCAAATGACTAAGCTTTTATGAAATACAAGCCTTAACCTACAATATAAACATTGTTGTGAATAACCGTTTACTTCTTTTTCAGTTCTGTATGATCCACCTTTTCTGCAATGACCATGTGATACTTTCACAATCAGGAAAAAAAAAAAAAGATTTTAAAAGACAAAAATAACCATCAAAATTAATTAAAATGGAAACCAACTTCTGGTGAAATCATTTGGGGGTGGGATTTAGCTATACGTCTAACACGCCTTTGGTAACTAGTCCTTAAATATTAAATAACTAGAAACAGAAAACGCACAGAACAATCTTTAGAAGCCTCTGTGCTAATCTCTCCGTGGAGATTATACCCATGTGGGTGCTCGTTCACTCCCAGCCCAAAAGCCTCCCTACACAGAAGTTCACTACACCACTATGATTAGAAAAAAAATAAAAAGTAATACATCGCAGAGAAAGAGACAAACATACTCCCCCCCCCCCCCCCTGCTCCCAGTATTGAAATTTTTTTAAGCTTTCCCTTCGGCAAAGCACTTTTATCCCTCTGGCAATTCAGAGTAGAGCGTGTGTCAGGTATAATCTAATTCCTTGATTTAATTTCTGCTACAGACCGGAGAACACACCTTTTTAAAAACTGCCTTAAGATCTGGAACAAGTCGGGGGCGGGGGGTGCGCCTCAAAGCACATTTGAGACCTTTCCTACAGAAACCAATCCAGTAAAATTACGAAAGAGAAGTCTTTCTAAACCCAGTAGGGGCCCTTGTGCGGAGCGATTTATCAAAATTAAAATATTTCACAGATCATTTCTTCTGAAAAGTTTTCACGCTGTCAATAATCTGCAATTATTTTCCTCTTGGAGTGGCAGTTCCTGCCTCCATTAAAAAAAAAAAAAAAAAAAAAAAAAAGCCAAGGCCCAGGAGTGTCAGGAGACCTTTGGAGAGCGCCGCCCCCCTCCCCCCACCTGGCCAGCCCCGGGACCCATCCCCACAGAAAGGGTTTTTCCACAGTCGCCGAAGGGACTGAAATAGACACCCTTTAGAAAGCAGACGGCGGGGCACGCCCGCCCCCCTCCTTCAAAGACAGCAGTGCGCCCCGGCCGCACCCACCGCCGGCCAGGGGGAGCGGACCCGAGCCCAGCACTCACCATCGCCGCTCGCGGGGCCGCCGCCGCCTCCCGGGCGGTGCAGGACTCCAGGCCGACGCCAAGTTCAAACCTCGCCGCCGCTCCAAGGAGGCGGCGCAGGGCATCGCCGGGGGTTTCGGCCGCTCTCAACAATGGGCGGCTCGGCCGCGCCCTGCGACGCCGCGCCCCGGCTACTGCAGCTGCGGCGCGGCGAGCCCGGGGCGCGCGGCTCCAGGGGCCGAATCTCGGCGCGG
>NW_024412376.1:105892729-105952781 GCF_014898765.1 Herpailurus yagouaroundi
CGGCGCGGGGGACCCGGGGGCGGGGGGTGCGGGGGCGCCCGACGACCACGCCTCCGGGCCTCTGGGGCCGCGCCGGAGGGGCAGCGCTCGCTCCGCGCTCGCCACCAGGTAATCCCACAGGAAGCCTCCCGGATTGGCCCGGGCGCTCAAGACAGGATTTGCATTTCAATGGCAGAAAAGGCTCCCCAAGGTTTGAAAACGGATTCCGGGATGGAAGAGTCCGGCTGCCCTCGCCCCTCCGCGGGCTACGTCCTCTGGTCCTCGTGGTATTAAGGGGACCGACACACATGCTCCCTGTCTCTCCTTTCTCAGCTCACCCTCAGAAAGGTGGCTTACCTCCCCCCACCCCGCCCCATTTTGAAATGAAAAGGAATCCGAGAGCAAAATACCAACTTTAAGAAGCCCGCGCTCGCTTTTCAGGGGCCATACAGTTAGTAATTGATCAAATGAAGCATGAATGAAGCAAGGTAAAAAGTTCACAGCTTGGAAGGAAAAAAAAAAAAAGCTCACATTACAAGGAAAATAACCATCCTTTTTCTTCGTTTGTCCTCTTCAGTAGAAGTCAACCGGAGAGATCCAGGTTGTTGCCGACCCGCTAATGCTGTTGAAACCTCCCTTCCCAGTCCCTTTTTGTTTCCATGAGCATCATCTCTACATGAGAGACAGGTGATTATTCCAGTAGTTATGGCTGTTATCTCTCGGGAGCTTGGATTCAGCTTTGCAAACTCTTGGGTTTTAGACAATATACACATTTGCATTTGTTTTGCTTTTACGATACAGGTGCCCAGTTGATAGTCTTAAGGAAGGTAGGGTGTTATGTTTAGTTTAATCTTTCTTCAAAGGCTCTTCCAACCTCTTTCAATGGGGGTAAGAGTTTTTTCTTAGAACACCTTTCTTAATTGCTTTCACATGTTGTCGCCAGAAATTAAGAAAACAGGTCTGAAATTGGTTTTATTTCTTCTCACTCAAGCAGAATCCCTGTTGTTAACATTTCAGGTTCTATATTTAAGGCAGTAAGTATATATATACAGACACAGAGAAGAGAATGCCCAATTAAGTAGGAACTAGAAGCCTCGGTTCCAGGAGGGTTGATACCATTTGTCTTTACTTGGCTGTATTCTTTGTTATTAGAAGCATTAGCTACCACAGCAACCACTGAATAAACCTCTTTACTGAAATCTTTATGGACAGGCTTCCTTCCCACTTCCAAAAAGGTATTATCCCCCTTAAAACTGGATTTTGTCTTCAAAATGATATTACAAACATGCACAAACACATCCACACCTATCATGCAGTCAACAGGGTACGCATATACACTGTTGCTAAGTGTTGGAAGCAGGAAGGCTAATGTGTGCCTGCCCTGTGTGTAATGTCCTGTGGAAATCTAGTTTTGGGTGAAGGTGATGTTCACAGCTTAAGCTTTAAATAAGTGACCAGCCCTTCAGTATAGACAGCACATTGCGTCTGCCACCATGTTGAGGAAATAGCAAGTATTAGCTAGAAGACTCAGCCAGGAGCTCTGCGGGAAGAACAGATAAGACCTGTGGCTTCTTTATCTTGTTTTCTCAGTGCTCAGGGTCAGGTGAAATCTCATGAGGGTGGATCCCTCTATTCTTATATGAAATATCACTTTAAATTGGTGATTAAAGCCATACTTTGGGTCCAAATCTTACCTTCCATGCAGCCTGTATTATACCAGTGAAATCCATCACTATGGTGAGAGACCCTGGGCTTCCATTGTACAGTTGTATCTGTAACTCAGAGGCATTGTCAGATATTTGTAGATGAAAGGAAAACAACCTATCTCATGGGATCAAAGCTGAGACTGGAAATGAAGAAATCTCTGCAGCAATACAAAATTATGCTAACGTCTCTGTGCACAAACTAGAGGTAAGTTCCCTCACCTGGCGCCTCACCTGGAGTTCCCTCTCAGTGCTCCTGCAGAATGATCCATCCCTTCCTTCACAAAGCATAACTTGTAAATGACCATGAAACAGTTACACATGTCAAGTATATGTATTGGTAAACTCTAAGACAACTATTAAAGATGGCCTCTGTAAAGTCATGCTGTCTTTTCGTTCCTATTAAGACTGTAATCAGGAATCATACTTTCACACTAGAATCCAAAGCATTTTTTGTAACCCTAGGATTAGGATCTCAAGCAAAGGCCTTTATGAAACCTGGCTGTCACCTGCAAAGCTACTTAGAATCTTACAGAGGTCAGAACCCAAGGAAAAGATAGGATAGGCCTAGGTAGGTAAAAGTTCACTCGTTATGTGTGCCACTACAATTTTTGTTAGTATAGCACCCAACTGCCATGTGCATAGCTTAGGGGGTCAGATCTGGGATCCTGCATCAAACCTGCATAGGTCTAAATGGAAGCCAAAAGGAAGAACAGAACAAAATTAGCAGATGAGACTGGAAGGGATTGCTTCATGGACATGTAAGAGACAAAGGACATTTTCAATGTTATGGGGGGGGTCACTGGTTAAGTAACAGTCACTCATGTCTGCAGCCTCAGGTCACTAAGGAGACAAGGATGGACAGCATTCTACTGGGAAAGTCTTGATTGAAAGATTAGAATTGCCTCCTGGAAACTGGAAGCAACATAAGTGTTCATACCGAAAATGGTTAATTCTGAAGCATATAATGCAGCATTTACAAGAGGTAGACCTATATGTAGTATCCAGAGATTTCCATGTAGTTAAATGACAAAGCTATATACACAGTATATACAACGTTTATCATGCTTTACAAAAGTCTAAACATCTGAAAGCAAATACTAAATTATTTCTAGAGTGGGGGCGGGGGGGTAAATATAAATGTACCTTTAAAAATTTTTATTTATTTATGTAAAGGTTTTTTTTTTAATTTTATTTTTGAGAGAGAGAGAAAGAGAGGCAGAGCATGAGCGGGGGAGGGGAAGAGAGAGAAGCAGACTCTAGGCTCTGAGCTGTCAGCACATAGCCCAATGTGGGGCTCAAACTCACAAACTGCAAGTCATGACCTGAGCTGAAGTCAGATGCTTAACCGACAAGCCACCCAGTTGCCCCTAAAGCTTACTTATTTATTGTGTGAGAGAGAGGGGGGTGTTGGGAAGGAGTGGGGGAGGGGCAGAGAGAGAGGGAGAGAGAAAGAATCCTGAGCAGGTTTCCCCTGTCACCACACAGCCCCACACAGGGCTCAGTCCCACTGACTGTGAGATCAAGAGTTTGATGCTGAACTGACTGAGGCACTCCTTATTTGTTTATTTTTAAGTAATCTCTACACCCATTATGGGACTTGAACTCATGACCCTGAGACCAAGAATCATATGCTCTTCTGACTGAGCCAGCCAGACACCCCTAAATTTACCTTTTGCTTTTAACATTTCTAGAGAATTGGGGCATTTTTAAAACAATAAGTATAATTTTAAAACAGTAAGTATAATTTACTCTTTGAATTGAATGTTTACAATATTGTAATAATTATGTGTTCTGAAATATTTCAGCCAAATAAGCTAATTTTGATAAACTGAATATTTTATTTCTTCCCACACGTGCTCCCCACTTTCTCAGGCTGAGGCTTTGCAAGACAGCAGGCAACCCAAGGAATAAAGTCCATCCCCCAAGCTCAGACGGAGCTGCCACATCTTGAGGGTGAAAACTCAATTTCCTAGAGCCTGGGTACTGCAAGGCTAAGAGGGAATAAGAGAGGAAAACGTGGATGATGAAAAATAGAGAGGAGGGAAGACAGAGGAAGAGAAGGGATGGAGAAAGGAAGAGGGAAGGAATGAGAGATGGTAGCTGGAGGATAAAAGACAAGGGGGGAGCGCAGGAGGGAGGATAGAAAAAGGAACATCTAGCTCCTAGAAACATGAAGATGTGCTGGAACACATATGTTAAACACACAGGGAAGAACATACACCAGCCTTTGATGGAAGTTACCAGAAAGAGGTAGCATGGAAGAATGTTAACTTTATTGTTTTACTTTTATTGTGTCATAGTATTTGCCATAACATCAAATAATAACATTTTTTAAAAGTAAACTCTACCCCCAGCATGGGTCTCAAACTCGCGACCCCAAGATCAAGAGTCATGTGTTCCACTGACTGAGCCAGCCAGATGCCCCAATAACATCAAATAAGAAAACATTTAAAAATAAGGCACATCGTAAATAAGCAATTATGAAGAAGGAGGAAAATCATCCAGCAAACCTGCCTTTGATTGTAACTTGGGCATGTCACAGCCTGAAGCTTTAACCCTTCACCTAGATGCATAGTCTAATAAATAGGATATTTGTTATCGGAGGGATTTATGTAATGCGGGATAACGAGTTTTCAGACAAAAATTTAATAGAAAGTTGTGAAATTCAAGAAGTTATCAGATTTATACACCACCAGCGTCTTGGATGACAATGTCTAGAAAGTCAATAAATGTCAACTAGGACTGCATTGACTGATAACAACTTTCACTAGTTCTGGTCGTACTGCTCATATATGCATATGATCATCATTTGTTATCGCTGTGTCACCAGTGACATTACACCCTTTTCTGGACATAAGGAAATAATTTCTATGCCTTGAATAATATGAGAGTACAATGTACAGAGAGCCCTCTTCTGGACATGATTTAGATGATACCAGCAAATTCCACTTATATTTTGATTGACAGAATATCATTTGGGAAGTTTTGGGACAGCCTAAGATAAGATTTTCCCATTGACTTCCCCTCCCCCTTCTCCTTCTCTTTCTTTCTCTCTCTTTGACCTGTTTCATTTCCGATACCACTGGCTGAGTGCCTGCAGAGTGCCAGACTTTGAGGATATCAAGTTGGATGAGGTCCTAGCCTTGACTTCAAGGTGCTCATCAGAAACTCAGACATCTAAAGAAATTATTTCAGTACCACAAGATAAGAAGAGAGTGTGGTTATCAAAAGTATGGGCTGGATTAAAGAGCTTGCTAGCTGTGTGGAAGGTTAATTGATCTTACTAAGCCTTAGTTTTTTCCTCTAAGTAAGAATAATTATACCTCCCATAGGTTTTTGTGAAGATAACATGAGATAGTTACTGAGTGTGTGTCTGGGGGGTGGGAATAACTGTTCGTTATAGTCCTGTCTTTCCTCCCAGCCAGTGCCATCCATTGACCAAAGAAAGGGTGACTGAGCAGAACTCATAGAACAAAGGCAACCAGGCACAAGTCTTAAGATTTTTGAGAACACTCAATTAGAGCCAGTTTTCCCTCCACCACAGACATTACAGCTTTCTAGGACTAACAAAGAAGGGCAAGGCGAGTCAGAGAGAAGTGAAGGGGAATTAGAAGCTAGAGCAACTCTGGGTCCTATGTGGGGCAAGACGGTAGCTCCAGAAAGGCTTAGAGATTTGAGAGCAGAAACTATGTGGGCCCTGACCCCAAGCAAGAGTCTGGAGATCTGGCTTAGTCCCAGAGTCGTTGGAAACTCGGTCAGGAGTAGGAGTCACAAAGAAATGTCTGTGTGGTGTGCTTAGGCAGGAGAGAGCTTCGTGCTTCCCACCAATCCTCCCAATCAAGAGTGGTCCAAGAGAGGCAGGATGTTTCTGGTAAGGCCAAGACAGCATAGATGCTGGATGGATCTGAGGAAGCTGTAGATACCACTGTCCCAGCTTGGATGGTCAGCAGACACATCAGACAGCAGCATAGGGAGATGGTGACATGGAGGCCAAAGGTGCAATTTCACTTAGCCTCCCTATGACACACACACGTACCTGCCTAAGGCCCTGACAACTCTCCAGCAGCCCCAGAAACAGGAGGAGACTCGGAATTAGCTGATACTAAGTTTCTCTCTGACGAATGAGGTCCCAAAAGAGAAATTACAGTCAGTTTCTAAAAAAGAAACGGTTACCTTCTTCCATAACTGTGTTTGTGGCTCAGGATTTGTACCCACCAGGGGTGCCTGAGGGCTCAGTCAGTTAGGCGTCTGACTCTTGATTGCGGCTCAGGTCATGATTTCATGGTTCGTAGGATCAAGCCCCATGCTGGGCTCGGTGCTGACTGAGCAGAGCCTGCTTGGGATTCTCTCTCTCCCTCTCTCTCTGCCCCCCCCCCCACTTGTTCTCTCACTCCCTCTCTCAAAAATAAATAAACACTAAAAAAAAAAAAGTAAAAAAAAACAAAAACAAAAACAAAAACATTTGCCTGGGTGGCTCGGTCAGTTAAGTGTCCAATTTAGGCTCAGGTTATGATCTCACAGCTTGTGAGTTCGAGCCCCACATCAGGCTCTGTGCTGACAGCTCAGAGCCTGGAGTCTGCTTTAGATTCTCTGTCTCCCTCTGTCTCTGCCCCTTCCCTGCTTGCTGACTCTTTCTCTCTCTGTCTCAAAAATAAATAAACATTAAAAAATTTTCAAAAAAAAAATTTCTACCCACCAAACATATAAAATAAGCAGCACTGTGTGGCTAATATGTGAGAGCTAAAAAAAAAAAAAAAAAAAAAAGATAGCTATTTTTTATTTTGATTAATCTATGTACTGGCAGCAGAGGAGAGGCTATGTACAGCAGGGAAGGGTACAGAGATGTTTGAGAGAGGTCCTGAAGCATGTGCATGGGCTGACTGGCATAACAGGAGGGGAGAAAAAGGTCAGCTCAGAAAGTTTTAAGGTCCTGAAGCCAACTGGGGGTCAGCAAGTAACACGGCTAGGCAGGGGGCAGGTGATAAACAGTGTAGATGGAGAGGTGGATGATGGGAGTGAAGCCTTCTGGGCTATCGTCAGGACTTGCACTTTATCTCGTAGGCCATGAGAAGTCACTAAAAGTTTTACACCGGTGTCATGACCAGATCGGCACCTTTAAGAAGTCACACTGATGGTGAATGGAGTCACAGTGATGGAGGAAGGCTGAATGGGAGGTGCAGGCCTCACAGATTTTGGCCATAAGGCCTAAGGGAGAATCCCAGTCCTGTGAGGCCAGCATTGCATCATGGTTCAGAGTACAGTCTCTGGAAGCAAAATACTTGAACTGGAATTCTGGCCTCAGGCTCTACTATGTGACCTTGGGCTGGTCATTACCTGCCCCATGAGGCAAATTCCTCATCTATAAAATGAGAGCTTAAAAACTGAACCTGATTCACAGGATTGCCGGAGGTTTCGTGGTAATAACTCCCCATGAAGCACGTAGAATGGAGCCTGACATAAAGTAAATGCTTATTGCATTTTAGCTCTTATTAATTAAGCTGCACATAAAATCATGATTAGCTTTATATGGGCAAATGATGATTATGGTGGATAATTATGGTAAAATCTTCAACTCCTGGTATTCATTTAAATGTTGGTCACCCAGCAAAACTTCAGGAAGAACATCTTCCTTGAAAATTTACTTATAAAAGGCACAGGTCAGGCTGCAATTCAGACTAGCCCGCACTAGTGATTACAGTTGTTTGTGCTGGCGTAGGTGTTTATCCTTTTCAGCTCCGAAGCTCTAACAGGGTTGATGTGAACTGCTAACAGCTGCTACCTCCTGTTAACGGAAGCAACCTCCTCGAGCAAGGTGAAGTGCGCTTGGTATGTGAAGGGCATTTGACTCTTAGGAAAAGGCATGTGATAGAGGTGACACTGAGTACTGACGGCCCAGAATCCTGAAAGGTAAAACTCCACAAGTGACAGGTCGTTAACAGCCCGGGTTCATCGGGAGTGCAAACACTGGCGTGCCCTTGTCACTGGGGAGAATGTACACGGGGGAAGGGGGGAGGCGGTGCGGGCAAGGGCAGACAAGGCTGAGCCAGTCAGCATTCTCAACCTAACCAGTGCCTGAGCAGAAGCACCAACATGATCTTCTGTCAAGGAAAGCAAGTATTTCAGTTGATGTCCAAGAAGCATCAGAACTGAGGATTAAAATCTTTTCTGAGACATGATCCGAAATGTTCCGATGGAAGCTTTAAACATTTTCTCTTTCCATGGGCGCCTGGGTGGCTCAGTCGGTCGAGGGTGCGACTTCAGCTCAGGTCACGATCTCATGGTCCATGAGTTCAAGCCCTGCATTGGGCTCTGTGCTGACAGCTCAGAGCCTGGAGCCCGCTTCGGATTCTGTGTCTCCCTCTCTCTGCCCCTTCCCTGCTCACAGCCTCTCTCTCTTGAAAAATGAATAAACATTAAAAAAAAAAAATTTTTTTTTAAAACACAAAACTTTTCTTTCCAGAAAAATGTACATATGTTTCTGAAGATATAGATAAAGATAAATAAGGATTTGGGGGGAAATCTGAGGAGGAAGAAGCATACCCATTTAGAGATGGAGTTCAGTGCAATTCCTGTCATGGTTTGCACTTTTTATTTGGGTAGAAACTGCTTCTCTGAGAACCCACATGATGATTGGTGGGGAGTGAGTGCCACTGAGACTGTGCAGGAGCTAAGAAAGACTGAGCGAAGGGCAGATCTGGGGTGGAAAACACCTGCATGCCCAGAGGGCGGTAGGTGGAGAGCTTTAAAGCAAGTACCTGAATCTGATCACGGGTGATACCTAAGGAGAGAGTAGGTGTGGAAATGGAGACTGGTGTGATGTTTTAAGTTGGCATACAAACTGAACAGCTGATTTATAGAAATCTGTTTTAATGACTAAAAGTATGTCATTCCACTACGTGCTAACCTCTGATTTATTTTTGGTTAAAGAGCTGCTTCCCTGACCAAGAGAATTCATCAGCGTCACCAGCAATGGTTTCTTTATAACAATGCAAATCATCTACAAACTTTTTTTTAAAGCTTATTTATTCATTTTTTGAGAGAGAGGGGGGGAGAGACAGAGGATCCCAAGCAGGTTCCACACTGCCAGTGCAGAGCCCGATGTGGGTCTTGAACTTGTGAACCATGAGATCATGACCTGAGCTGAAGAGTCGGACACTTAACCAACTGAGTCATTACCCACCCCCACCCTCACCACAAATCACTTATTAAAAGAATTGTTCAATGATTTGGCACTTTTTGTCTTTGCCTTGTATCAGAATCTTAGCCTTTCAAAAAGGATGTCTTAATTTTATTCAAAGCATCAAGACACCTGTTCCACTGGCCAGTCTTTCTTCCTAAGACTGTGTTATATGAAATCTTGACCACGTATAAATATTTTAAACACTTAAATTTCATCAACATTGCCATATACTGCTTTAAGAACAACCCAAGGTGCTATAGAAGTGTAACTTCAAGAGACAAAAACAAGTTGCTGGGGTAAGTTGCTAGGGAAAACCAATTGGAATTTTTGAAATGTAGATGACTCACTTTGATGATTTACTGCTACTAAGGTTTAGACAATATGGTATTTGATGTCTACATGTTTTTCAAAAGGGCTTAAATCCTCTTTGGTGCTTTAGGTTTAAAAAAAAGTCACCTTATCTTCATTTGTAAGCTTATTTTTGAAAATAAAATTTTCCACTAGCTAGTTGGCAGCTTCACTGGTCTTGAAGTATTAACTTCTCTGGCTCCCAAAAGAAAAACAGAGAAATTAAATGTAGCTCCTGTTTACTTTTTTGGCAGTCTCACTTTATTGACTTAAAGAAGCCAATTCATCTCCCCTTATTCTTTAAAAACCCACAAGCAATGTGCTTTTAAAAAGGATTCTAGCCACTGAGCATCACGCTAATAGTTCATTTTCTAAGATCTCTTTCATTCCCCTCAAGTCCCACAGTTTTATGTTGTACTTTCACATGTAGATTCAGGCGATGAAAAAAATTTTTCTTTACTCTCCAGCTGATTTGTTTTTAAGCCCAACTTTCTCCCAGTAGGTGTTCAGGAAACTGTTCTACTCCAAGCCGGATGTCAGTGTTATTTCACATACTTTAGTGCTCTTGCCTAGGAACCAGAAAATAAGATGGGAGAGAAAACTTACGTTTAAAGTTCTTGTAATCAGCATCTTTGGGAGGTGTCTGGAGTGTGCTTATACTGACCAAAGGCAAGAAGATAACAGCGTCCTGGGCAGATCTCGGTAGACTGTTGGCTGCCATTTTTTGCTGGTAAACCAGAAAGAGCTGAGCCACAGCCTATCAGTTATAGTAAGAGCACCCTTCATTTTGTGCCTAGTACTAGTCCCGCACCATGCCTCAGGCTTTATATACCTTAGTTCTAACTTTTACAATAATACCTCGAGGTTATCACCAGTCCCATTTTATTTTTTTTTTAATTTTTTTTTCAACGTTTATTTATTTTTGGGACAGAGAGAGACAGAGCATGAACGGGGGAGGGGCAGAGAGAGAGGGAGACACAATCGGAAACAGGCTCCAGGCTCTGAGCCATCAGCCCAGAGCCCGACGCGGGGCTCGAACTCACGGACCGCGAGATCGTGACCTGGCTGAAGTCGGACGCTTAACCGACTGCGCCACCCAGGCGCCCCACCAGTCCCATTTTAAAGACTAGAAATGAAGCTCAGATTTTAAGTAACTTGCCAAAGTGCAACAGCATCTCGGGGACAGAATGAAGAATCTGACTCTAAAGCCTTGTCCTTATAACCATCCTGGATGACCAAGATAACACTGCAGGTTAAACTGCTTTAATAATAGGACAGGTTTTGTTTTCTCCTAGGGGTGAAGGAAAGTGAACATATCCATTCTCTACAGGCAAAGTTTTTATCGGCATTCAGAGCACCAAGAAAAAGAAAACTACTTAGAAAAAAACCCATTTGCCTTATGAGTCTAATGGAGGATAAACAAAGGGCCATTTCTCTCTAGAACGATCTTTTTTTCGTCTTGGTAAATGGAAAGTTACTTTCTTTTCCTTTAAAAATGATGCCTTTTCCCAAATGAAGGTCACTTAACTTTGCCTGATTCCCTCCTTATTAACTCAGCTATAAGGGAGAGTTTTGCTAACTACCTTTAATGAACCCAGTAATTACCATTTTTGCAAGCATGCTTTGGTTTCCCTCTCTGGAATTTTATTTACCTACCCGCCCACCCCCCCCCCCCCACCCCCCGCCCACCCCCTCTCTGGGTTGGGGTGAGATTCCTTCCTCAACTCCAATCTCTCTTCTAAGGAATTCTAGCCAACCTCCCAGGACCAGAAGTATGTTTATTTCACAATGAAACTTCTCTGATCCTTAACCAAAAGCAATTTCTCTCTCCTCTGAATGTTCAAAAATACATAATTTAATCATCAACTATTGCCTTTATCACATTTTACCTTGAATACAGCTATTGGTGCCATTAAAACAGAAATCTCCCCTCCTAGACTAATAGTGTTTCGGGAGCACGGATTGTCTGATGCCCATGGTGTGCAGCATGTGTCGGTATTGGGTAAATTAATGTTCCTAGACCATTATACACATGGCCATCATCTCCTTTTTGAGACCAGGTTTTTCTTGTCCCCCTTTGTTTATAAGTCATATTCTTTCAAGATCTTTCCCCAACTGCTTTAACCATTTCCCACCCCAAATTTATGAACTAAATTTTTGGTGCTTATTATATACTGCTTTGAAGCATTGTTTATTTTATTATGTGTATGCCCTGTATTCCCAATTAGAGCTACTCCTGGGGCCAATGTCTATCTGGATGATGGGATTATCACTGTTGTTATTAATGACTTTGATTTATTGAATGCTATTCTCACGCACTCTGCTGAGGGCTTCATTTACCTTATCATATCCCTGATAGAACACTGGGGTCCCCTGGCTTTGTTCCTCAGCTTGCATCAGCCCTCAGCCTTCTTTACTGTAATACAGTCCAGGGGGTTGATGACTGGATGGTGAGATTCTGGAGGGCAGGGACCACATCTTTTCTACTCATCTGGGAACTTACAGTGTCTATCACCATACATGATAGAGAATAGATCCCCAAAAAATATTCCATTGTGGTTTTTTTTTTTTCCATTTCCTTTGTCTTGGATTAGGAGTTGTTTGTTTTTTTTAAAGTTTATTTATTTATTTTTAAGTAATCTCTACACCCAATGTGGGGCTTGAACTCATAACTCTGAGGTCAGGAGTCACCTGTTCTTTTTTTGTTTAAATTTTTTTTTTAATGTTAATTTATTTTTGAGAGACAGAGAGAGAGAGTGTGAGCAGGGGAGGGACAGAGAGAGAGGGAGACACAGAATCCGAAGCAGGCTCCAGGCTCTGAGCTGTCAGTGCAGAGCCCGATGCGGGGCTCCAACTCACAAACTGTGAGAATCATAACCTGAGCCGAAGTCGGACACTTAACTGACTGAGCGACCCAGGTGCCCAAGTGACCCGCTCTTCTGACGGAGCCAGCCGGGCACCCCTCCATCAGAGTTTTGGAGCTACATAGCTCACAAAACAAACAGTGGTTTAAAACCTAGTTTTAGAAATACCAGTGTTTAATTCCATATTCCTATCAAGTGAGAACTCTTCCTCTGTCTGTACTGGAACTGCCAGATTAAGAATTTGGCTATTTTTCCTTAAATCCAGCATGAGATCCCCACTCTTCAGTAAATGAATGTGCTTTAGGCAAAAGAATGAAAACCCGTGTGCCCTGACGCTGAGCTTCCCAACATGCTCCCCGTCTGCATCCCACCTTGCTCATCTCTGGTCTATGTTTGTATTCGTCTCTGAAGGGAGCAATGGTCTCCTCTCCATGTGCTGGAATGAAAAGATCTGATCAGAACCTAAAAGCTCCCCCACAGGAAACTGTCTGAGCCTGTGATTTACATCCCTGGTTTTCTTATTAACTAACTGCCAGCCTTCAGAAAACTGGAGCCAACCCAAGTGGGGACCCTGGCAGCTGGTGTGAAATGTGACACCAGAGACCAGCAAGTCATGGCTGCTGGAGAGTGGGGGGAAATGCGGAGGTTTGCGCGGGAGGGAGAAAACGTCTTCTGGAAGTTTGATGTGTGCTCCTGGGAAGGAGTATAATTCTGTCTGATTAGAAGACAACTCACCCTTGATCACTCTGTTAGACAGACAGCCAGAGACCAGTCTGCTAAAGGTTCAAGGATAGGATTCGTTTCCTCCTTCACCTATCTCAGAATGTGTAGGAGAAGGGAAAAGATAAGTTACCTAGAGAAATGTGGAGAAGTGATCACAGTTCATGGAAAACAGGTATCTTTTATTTTTCATAAACATTTAATTTTTTTACTTCCTGACAAGTGAGGTCATGAGAACATTATACAGAATCAGAAGAATCCATCTTTTTAGTTCTAATTTAAAAACAACAGTGGGGGTGCCTGGGTGGTTCAGTCAGTTAAGTGTCTGACTCTTGATTTCGGCTCAGGTCATGATCCCAGGTGGGATCCAGCCCCGCGTCACGCTCTGCGCTGAGCGCGGAACCTGCTTAAGATTTTCTTTTTCTCTTCCTCTCCCCCTCTCACACACACTCTCTCTTTCTCTCTAAAATAAAACATAAAAAATAAATAAAAGCAACAGTAAAGGGGGAAATGAGATACTGTTCAACAAGCATCACAGTTTCAATTTAAGGAGATGGAAGGTTCTGGAGATCTGCTGCATAACAATGTGAGTGTACCTAACATTGCTGAGTGGCACACTTTAAAATGGGAAAGATGGTGGGGCACCTGGTGGCTCAGTCGGTTGAGAGCCCGACTTCAGCTCAGGTCGCGATCTCACGGTTCGTGGGTTCGAGCCCCACGTCGGGCTCTGTGCTGACATCTCAGAGCCTGGAGCCTGCTCCCGATTCTGTGTCTCCCTCTCTCTCTGCCCCTCCCCTGCTCGTGTTCTGTCTCTCTCTCTCTCTCTCTCTCAAAAATAAATAAACATTTAAAAAATTTTTGTTTTAATGGGAAAGATGGTGAATGTCATGTGTTTTTACCACGACTAGAAATTTTTATAAACTTAAAAAAAAATTAAGGGATAAATAAGAAAAAGAAGAAAGTAGCCAAATACATTCTGAAGAGGAAAATACATTACTGCTCCTTTGGCTACTATTTCTTCCCCATCCCTGCCCTTTTCTTTCTCTTACCAAGCTGCCTCACAGTTACACATCAATATCCTTTGTCTTTATGTGGACAAAAGAGGAAAAAAAAGAGAAAGATGTAAGAGTTTGCAGACGCAGAGAGGAAGGCTGTGGAGAAATGTCTCTTTCTGAACCACCAGCCAATTGGATGTTTTAAAAATTACGTATGTAATGTTATGGCAGAAGACATGTTTTTTTAAATTTTAGATAGACTTTTTTTCCACAAATGTTTTTTTTTAATATCAAATTTATTGTCAAATTGGTTTCCATACAACACCCAGTGTTCATGCCAACAGGTGCCCTCTTCAATGCCCATCACCCACCCTCCCCGCCCTCCCAGCCCCCATCAACCCTCAGTTTATTCTCAGTTTTTTAAGAGTCTCTTATGCTTTGGCTCCCTCCCTCTCTAACCTCTTTTGGCCGAAGACATTTTTGAAGTCTACACAACAGACTAATTGGGTTCTTGCTACTGGATTCCAGATCACAAGTCTGAGAGAGATCCCGGGAGCTAACAGGACAGTCATGCCAACAGGCAAAATAAAGAACATAAGAATCCCAACCCAATTTCCTTTCAAATTCTCTTCCTATCCCCACCCCATCCCATTTGTTCTTTCTTATCCAGTTGGGACACTAGTTTATATTGACTGATTTATTTTAGGGAAGGAACTGTTTTTAAAATCTATCCTAGTTTAGAGTTTTTTCTTTTGGAGATAAGTGTTTGTTGATCAAAGCAACAAGCAACAACTGTTGTTTTAATTTATGTTTCCTTTAGTTTTGCAAATTTGGGAAGGAGGAGGGCTTTTTTATAAGAGGTAATGAGGCAGAATCCTCTTAATGGCGAGGGTATTTTCTCACCAGATTAAAACCCATGTATGCTAAAAAAAAAAATTAATGAAATAAAAGTAGCTTTTCTTAAGGGAGTAAATAAATTTTAAAGCAAGAAACATCCCACACAGTTTGAGCTTACTGTTCCTGTCAATACAAGCTGGGAAGGGAGGTAAACAGGGTATTTTCTCTCTCTCTCTCTCTTTTTCTTTTTAAGTCCCTGACTTGAAGTAACAGAATTAATTTACAGTAAGAAGAATCTGATCAAAATATTTAAGACAAATGACTGCTAACGTGATCACCTTAAATGCCAACAGTAGGGACAGATTTTTTTTCTGTTTTATTTCTCTCTGAAAATATATTACCTTAGTTTACTTTAGGCAAATGAACTCCGAGCTTTGTATGAACATCACTTCATTAATATTTGTCCCATGCATGCAATTAGAACAGAGAGTCTTGTTAATGTTCATTTTTTTTCAAAGAGGGATAAATAATCTTGACTTTCTCAATGTATCCTTACTACATCGAGCTCCCATTTCCTATATCAGAACTCTGAGAAATACTCTTTCCCTTAAGCGTGGAGGCATAGAATCACATAAATAACAAAGTCAATACCAGTTAAACCTGTCTCTCCACAGATTTTTCTTTCTGGGTGTTTATCCATCTAGCACACATGTTTTATTGAGCAGCTACTAGGCCGTGGGTGCCGTGTGATGGAATCTGTCTGGGAGGCTGGAGGACTGTAGGAAGGCATCCTAAACCAGAACTGATGAAATGGGAAAGGACTCTCAGCTGAGGTCGAGAGAGTGAATGGGAGTTAGCTGGGCAAAGAGAATGGAGGGAGGAGAGCTCAGGAAGACCCAGGAATGGGACGAAATCAGTGCGGCTGGAGAGGAGCCCAAAGGAGGAAGTGGCTAAGGCGGTGGACAGAGCCCGAGGCTTGAGCCGGCCCTGGACGTGTAGGTCAGGTCCCGGTTAGGAGTTTGAAGCTTAACCAAAACGCAATGGGAAAGCATTGGAACACTTGAAGCAGAGGGACAGGGTCACATCTGTGCTTTAAAAGGATCACCATGGGGCGCCTGGGTGGCGCAGTCGGTTAAGCGTCCGACTTCAGCCAGGTCACGATCTCGCGGTCCGTGAGTTCGAGCCCCGCGTCGGGCTCTGGGCTGATGGCTCAGAGCCTGGAGCCTGTTTCCGATTCTGTGTCTCCCTCTCTCTCTGCCCCTCCCCCGTTCATGCTCTGTCTCTCTCTGTCCCAAAAATAAATAAAAAACGTTGAAAAAAAAATTAAAAAAAAAAAATAAAAGGATCACCATGCCTGCAGTGCCACTGGTGGGAAAGGGACAAGGCCAGAGCCCAGTCAGGACATAGCTGCGGGAGTACCGCATGGAGGCGATGTATTCTCTCCACCCTAGAATATAAGCTCCAGGAGGGCAGGGCTTTTTGCTTGGTTTACTTCACTCTAACTCAGGCAGCTGGTGTGGCACATAGTAGGTGCTCAAAGATTTGTTGAACAAACAATTAAATGGCTGGCATAGGGTAATGTTGGAGAAGAGTAAAGGGAGAGGCACATAGAGAGAAAAATGATAAATCTACGATTCAATAGCTATGTGTTTTTCCCAAATAAAATGCTAACTTTAATAAAAGTGTACAAATCAATGATGTTTAATAAATGCATACAGTTGTGCAGCCATCACCATAATCCAGTTTTAGGACATTTCTAAACCTCAGGAAGTTCACTTGTGCCTAACCCCTGCCCCCACTCCCAACCTCTAGCAACTATTGATCTGTTTGTTTTATAGATTTGCCTTTCCTAACGATTTCAAATAAGTGCAAACATAAGCTATGTTATCTTCTGTGTCTGGCTTCTTTCACTTGGCATGTTTTTTGTTTTTTTTTTTTAATTTTTTTTTTTTTAACATTTATTTATTTTTGAGACAGAGAGAGACAGAGCATGAATGGGGGGAGGGCCAGAGAGAGAGGGAGACACAGAATCTGAAGCAGGCTCCAGGCTCTGAGCTGTCGGCACAGAGCCTGATGCGGGGCTCGAACTCATGGACCGTGAGATCGTGACCTGAGCGAAGTCGGACGCTCAACCGACTGAGCCACCCAGGCACCCCTCACTTGGCATGTTTTTGAGGCTCATGCATGTCATGGCTTGTTTCAATAGTTCATTCCTTTTTACTGTTAAATAGTTTTCCATTATAAATATGCCATATTTTGCTGACTCATTTACCAGGTGACAGACGTTTGGACTGTCTGCACATTTTCTCTATTAGGAATAGCGCTGCTGTGAATATTTGTGCACAAGTCTTTGAGAGGACAGGGGCCTTGTTTGTTTGGATTAGATGCAGGAGTTGGTGAGAAAAATGGAGGGGTCGAGGAAGACACCCAGATTTCAGGCTGGGGCAACTGCACAGGTGACACTGCAACACACTGAAACGGGGGGGGGGGGGGAGCAGACGTGGAGCAGCTGTGATGGGAAGTGGCCTCGGTTTGGGGCAATGGCCTCTGAGACAGGAGTGGATATCCCCCGCAGGCAGGTGGGCACATAGATTTGGAAGGTGAGTTTGCTCAAACTAATGTCTAACAAGGGACCATTTTTTGAACGGCTTGTTGCACGTTTCAGATTTATTTCTCTGGCACGGGCACCAGGGTGGCTCAGTCGGTTAAGCATTTGACTCTTGGTTTCAGCTCGGGTCATGCTCTCACAGTTCCTGAATTCAAGCCCCACGTCGGGCTCTGCGGTGACAGTGTGGAACCTGCTTGGGATTCTCTCTCTCTCTCTCTCTCTCTCTCTCTCTCTCTCTGCCCTTCCCTGCTCTCTCTCTGTCTCTCTCAAAACAAATAAGTAAATAAACTTAAAATAAAATGCAAAAAAAGATTTATTTCTCGGTCATCATAAAAGCACTTCTCTGGAACTTAGGCTCTTCTCTATATCAACCTGACCGAAGAAGAAATTCGTAAAGACACATCGCATGCTCACTTTGGTTTGCATAGTAATTATAATAACATCTTCTACTTGCTTGGCATTTCCTTTTTGAAAATTGTGGTAAAATGCACAGTATACAGCTTGCCACCTTAACCATGTTTACGTGAGCAGTTTAGGGGCCCAAGGTACGTTCGTGCTGTTGTGCCTCCATCCCACCATCCTTCTCCAGAAGGCTCTCATCTTCCCGAGAGTCGGTTACGCGTCCGACTCCTGGTTTCGGCTCAGGTCATGATCTCATGAGCCCCGCGTGCATTGGGCTCCTTGATGACAGTGCGGAGCCTGCTTGGAAACTGCACTGATTAAACACCAACCCCCATTTCCCTGTCCCCCCATCCCCTAGCAAGCACCATTGCACTTTCCGTGTCTATGAATTTAGCCACTCTAGGTACATCATATAAATGGAAGCATACAATATCTGTTCTTGTGACTGGCTTGCTTCACTTACATGTCAAGGCTCATCCCTGTTGTAGCATGTGGAAGATTTCCTTCCTTTTTGAGGCTGAACAATATTCTGTTCCATGTACGTAACACGTTTTGCTTATCCATTCATCTGTCACTGGACACTTACATGGGTTGCTTCTATCGTTTTTTTTCCTTCAAATGTTTATTCCTTTTTGAGAGAGAGAGAGTGAGAGACAGAGAGAATGTGTGGGGGAGGGGTAGAGAGAGAGGGAGACACAGAATCTGAAACAGGCTCCAGGCTCCGAGTTGTCAGCACAGAGCCTGACGCGGGGCTCAAACTCACAAACTGCAATCAAGGTCACAAACCTGAATCGAGGTCAGATGCTTAACCAACTGAGCCACCCAGGCGCCCCTCTCTTTTGAGTAATGTAAATAATACTGCTACAAAGATATCTCTTTGGGTCCCTGCTTCCTTAGCATGTCCATTCAAGGAATTAAAAGATATGAGAGTTGAAAGATCATCATACTTTAACTCAGGCAAGCTGTAATACACCATCATTTGAAATAATAGGTGATCACATGACCAGTTCAAAATTATAATTACAAATATCCATCTGTACTGAGTGAGGCCAGAACCTTTTCCACATTTTTTTTTAAATTTTTTTTTTTAATGTTTATTTTTGAGACAGAGAGAGACAGAGCATGAACGGGGGAGGGTCAGAGAGAGAGGGAATCACAGAATCCGAAGCAGGCTCCAGGCTCTGAGCTGTCAGCACAGAGCCCGACGTGGGGCTCAAACTCACGGACCGTGAGATCATGACCTGAGCCGAAGTCAGACGCTTAACCGACTGAGCCACCCAGGCGCCCCACCTTTTGTAGCTTTAAGAGACACTGGGAATCACCGGACTTTTCCTAACCTCTAGACCCACAACGCAGCAATCTACTCTTTTTTTTTTTTTTTTCTTTTTTAGGATTTTGGTGATACTATTTTAGCCCAAAAGGAAATCCCTTATAAAATCCTTGCTTTTACCCATAATCCTTATGGTCCTGAAAATGACCCACTTCTGTTTGGTTGTGTGATAAAGCGTTCGGTGGGAATTTCCGAATGCACTTAAAGTTTTCTGTGGTATGTCAGGTCAGGCAGGTCTGAGCTGATACAGTCGAATTCACCAGGACAGCACTTAACAGGGAATGAAGTTATGACATGGGATCAGGATGTCATGCCAGATGTCAGAGAGAAAGATTAGACATAGCAAACACCAGGCAGAGGTTCTGAAGGAAGGGGCAAGCACTGTCCCGGCTCAGTTAACTTGTATCTGTCTCTCAAAAACACCACACTCTCCATACATGAATAGGGCAGGCAGTTCGTGGAAAATACTAGAACGGGGCAGTGTTTTCATTCCACCAGGCTCATGGGAGACTAATGAAAATTGCCAGGAATTAAGCTAATAAAATCAGCAAGCTTAGATAGCCATCAACATCAGAAAACACCATTTTAGGGGTGTCTGGGTAGCTCGGTCCGTTAAGCGTCCGACTCTTGGTGTCAGTTCAGGTCATGATCTCACAGTTGGTGAGTTCGAGCCCCTCATTGGGCTCCTTGATGACGACGCAGAGTCTTCTTGGGATTCTCTCTCTCTCTCTCTCTCTTTCTCTCTCTGTCCCTCCCCCACTTGCTTTGTTTTTCTCGAGATAAATAAACTTTAAATTAAAAAAAAAAAAAAGAAAGAAAATGCCATTTTAATTGTAAGAGATGTGGCAAAAAGCAGCCCAGTCCACAGGAGAGTCCAACACTCCAGCAAGGCCCTGGCTCTCTCGGCTGCTAGGGAAGGTAAACTGTATGGATCTAGGCCTTAATAGTACTCTCCTCCCAATGGCTCTTTCTTGTGTCAGTCTCTAAGCTCTAGGCCCAGGGTACTGAGGGAAGGCCAAAACCCTCCTAGCGCCCCACCCTCAACTGGTATGGAGGGTGGGACAAGAAATTAAACACAAGCTATCAGGGGCAGGGACATAGGAGATTTAAAAACAAAACAAAACAAAAAAAAACCACCCAGGATCCCAGCCAGGTCACCACACTGCATGAGTAAGTGTGTGCCTCATAGGCAGAGCTGTGGCTTTTCTGCAGACCTGAAGTGGTTCATTTTTACTCAAGGCCTTCAGAAGTCCTGTTACACAGGCAACAAACCTATCCCATCAATTTCTGGATATCATTGTCAGCTGAGGAAAACCCGGGTGACAAATGTAGAAGCCTCAGTCCCTTTTAGAGAGGGACACCCTTCTCTCTACATCAATGGTTCTTACTTCAGGCTGCACCTCTGAACCACCTTGGATGCCTTTATTATTTATTTTTATTATTATTTTTTAATGTTTATTCATCTTTAAGAGAGAGCATGAACAGGGGAGAGGCAGAGAGAGAGAGAGAGGGAGACACAGAATCCGAAGCAGGCTCCAGGCTCTGAGCTGTCAGCACAGAGCCCGATGTGGGGCCAGAACTCACAAACCACAAGGTCATGAACTGAGCTGAAGTCAGAAGTTCAACCGCCTGAGCCACCCAGGCGTCCCTAGGATGCCCTTAAAACCAGAAGCCCAAGACCAACCCCAACCAAAGGAGTCAGAATTTTAGGCAATGATCCCAGGCACTGTTATTTTTTAAAACTCTCCAAATGATGCTCATGTGCAACCGAAATCCATAATCACAGCTGTCAGTCAGCTAGGGATTCGAGCTGCAGAAACTGAAGAATTATCCATTAACAACTGCACATATTTCATAAGGCGATACAGAGCTTCTTCCAAAGAAACACAACTTAGGAAGCTGGATAAGTTAGCTAGGGCCGCCATAACAAAATACCAAAAACGAGGTGGCTGAAACAACAGAAATTAGTCTTCTCCAAGTTCTGGAGGCTGAGTGTTCAAGATCAAGATGGCAACAGGTTTGGTTTCTCCTGAGGCCTCTCTCCTTGGCAGGCAGGTGGCTGCCTTTTCACTGTGTCCTCATACAGTCTTTCCTCTGTGTGCATCTCTACCGCCTCTTTGTGTGTTCAAATTTCTTCCTTTTATAAAGACATGAGTCAGACTGGATTAGGGCCCACCCTAAGGGCCTCATTTCCACTTAATCACCTCTTAAAGGACTCTGTCTCTAAATACAGTCACATTTTGAGCTGCTGGAGTTTGGGACTCTAACAATATGAATGTGGGAGGGTACAAAACGCAGCCCATAGGAGAAGTTCTTTATTTTTTTTTTTTTTATTTTTAAAAAATGTTTTTATTTATTTTTGAGACAGAGAGACAGAGCACGAGCAGGGGAGGGGCAGAGAAAGAGGGAGACACAGAATCTGAAGCAGGCTGCAGGCTCTGAGCTGTCAGCACAGAGCCCGACGTGGGGCTTGAACTCACGGACCATGAGATCATGACCTGAGCTGAAGTCGGACGCTTAACCGACTGAGCCACCCAGGTGCCCCCAACAGAAGTTCTTTAGATGAGAAGGTGCTTTTCCTAAGTAAACCCTTTGGCTTCACAAGTACCAAACGTTTTATTTACTTAAACTCAATTTTCAGAATAGCCCATTAAAAAAGGTATTTTTTGAAATTATACGAACGCTGAACACTCCAGATAGTAACTATGGGCCTACAGAGAAAATTCTGTTTTATGTATGTATGTATGTATGTATGTATGTATGTATGGAAGAGAGCATGAACAGGGGAGAGGGGCAGAGAGGAGAGACAGAGAGAGAGAAAGAGAGATTCTCAAGCAGGCTCCATACTCCACACAGAGCCTGACAGAGGGCTCCATCCCATGACCCATAGATCATGACCTGAGCCAAAACCAAGAGTCAGAGGCTCAGTGACGAGGCCCCAAGAAAATGCTCTTTTAAGTGGCCAGAATTAATGTCAGGGAGTAGCCCACCTGTTTTAAATATCTGGCTCATTCTCTTCAATTGCTAGGAAATAAGAGCCCAACATAGTTGGTATGTATAACCCAGATAAGAAATTGTTTGAACAGTTAGACAAGGTGTCTCAAAACTGTAGCTTAGAGTGAAGTCGGTGTTATGACTCAGATTTCTGTAGAAACCAGGAAGGAAAATGGATGAAGTGAACCTGTCTACTTGCAGAAAGTGGGTACGCTATTCTCAGGAAAAGAAAAGTGGACATCTGGGCTGGTATGTGAAATTTTTTGGCTTTTATATGTTGGAAATTAATTCAAATAAGCAACACTACCATTCTGGGGGCCAAATAAAACACAACTTCAGGAGAGATTGGGCTGGTTTGCTGCTAGTGATTACCTCTGGTGTAAAGCTAATCTTAACTTGCCAAGTCTTGTGACATTGCAACCGCCTTCTTTAGAATCCATCTTCAAAACCAGGGGGCTAAGAGTTTCTTGAAAAGTCGGGCATATAATTCCTTTATTCCCTGTTGGAGGAAATGCAAAGTGCCCATGTCCGGTGAGATTTCAAGCACAGAATTAAGGACTCCGAAGACCATAGCATCTAAACAGGAGAAGGTCAACTCCACCGGCTCATTTCCTTCCTTAGCTAGTTTCAAGCTGAAAAAAGATAACTTTTCTTGGAATGGATTTAGCAAGTTTAAAATTCATGGTTTGGAACTAAGGAAAACACTATAATCTATGCATAATTTTCAATGTTTTCTAGGTTGCCAGAGATTTATATGGTGACCTAAATCAACAAATCTCAAAGTCCCTTTGCAGGATCAGACACCTCTCTAGAAACAAGGAGGCATTCAAGTATGGTGGATAATTCAAGTGTATTCTAGCCCGGGGAATATAGAGCCATGGCTCTGGGCTCATCTCTAAGTAACCAACTGTACGAATCAATTTCTCTGATCTTTAGCTAGACTGTAAAGATCTTGGGACTTTCATCATTAGATCCTATTATTCTAGTTACCAAATTAAAATATTAGTTTTCAATTCTGTAAACACCAAGACATGACACAAATCACTTGGTTAAAGCACTTTCACCTGTGTCTCGATTGTCTAGCGTTAATATTACTAGTTACTTAACTTGATCATTTTTTTTTTAATTTTTTTCAACGTTTTTTATTTATTTTTGGGACAGAGAGAGGCAGAGCATGAACAGGGTAGGGGCAGAGAGAGAGAGGGAGACACAGAATCGGAAACAGGCTCCAGGCTCCGAGCCACCAGCCCAGAGCCTGACGCGGGGCTCGAACTCACGGACGGCGAGATCGTGACCTGGCTGAAGTCGGACGCTTAACCGACTGCGCCACCCAGGCGCCCCTAACTTGATCATTTTGAATGGGGCTGTCAAACTCAACATTGGAGAAGCACTTAGACACTTTCAAATGTAGTAAGTTTTATAAATGCACAGACTACAAATGATAAGGGATAATTATTAAAACCACGGTAGGCATGATTCTTTTGGAGAAAAATATATTTGAAATCTCTAGCTTTAAAAGCAGCTGGATAATGGAAAATGATGTTTGTTTTAAGGCTTCACCATGGAGTGTTGTGGTAGGCAGAATTCTAAAGATGGCCCCGAGATTTCTGTCCCCTGGTTATTCAATCAAACATTAATTTGGGTACTGCTGTGAAGGGAGTTTGCAGATGCAATTCAAGTCCCAAGTCAACTGCCCTTAAGATACAGAGATTATTTACTAAGTCTGACCCAAACCGGTGAGCCTTTTTTTTTTTCAATGTTTATTTATTTTTGAGAGAGAGAGCGAGAGAGAGAGAGCTCATGCAAGTCGGGGAGGGCCAGAGAGAGGGGGATAGAGCACCTGAAGTGAGCTCTGCACTGACAGCGGCGAAATGGATGTGGGGCTCCAACTCACAAACTGTGAGGCCATGACCTGAGCCAAAGGCAGATGCTCAACCAACTGAGTCACCCAGGCGCCCCCAGGTGAGCCTTTTAAAAGTGGAGTTTTCCCTGGACAATAGCAGAATAAGAAGTCAGACACATTCAAAGCATGAGGGGGATTCAACAGGTCTTACAGTCTTGAAGATGGAGGGGGCCGCAGGAGAAGAAACGCAGCCAGTCTCTATAAGCAGAGAGCTGCCCACAGTGAGAACTGAATTCAACCAACAATCCGAATGAGCTTGGACATGGATTCTCCCAAGAGAATCCAGATAAGAGCCCCGCCCAGGTGGCATCTTCATTTCAGCCTTGTGACCAGAAGCAGAAGAGTCCACAGAGTCTTATGGGATTTCTGATCTAGAGAACTGTGAGCGAATGCTGCTTTAAGATGCTATGTTTTGTGGTGATTTGTTACAATGCATTAGAAAAGGAACACAACTGCTACAACCAAATGTTGAGAAGGTTCTGGAGCAACTGTTACTGGGTTGTAAAGCAATAGAACCACTTTGGAAAATGGTATGAAAGTTTCTTATAAAGTCAAAAATACATCCACTGTATGATCCAGAGTTTCACTCCTAGGTATTTACCCAACAGAAGTGAAAACATATGTCTACAAAAAGACTTGTATGCATAGCAGCACCTGGGTGGCTCAGTTGGTTAAGTGTCCAACTCTTGATTTTGGCTCGGGTCATGAGCTCACAGTTCATGAGTTTGAGCCCCGAATCGGGCTCCACGCTGACAGTTCAGAGCCTGCTTGGAATTCTCTCTCTCTTGCTTCCCCTCCCCCGCTTTCTCTCTCTCTATATATAAATAAACTTAAAAAAAAAAAAAAAAAAGACTTATACACTAATATCCACAGCAGCTTTATTTGTACTAGCCCCAAACTGAGCATAGCACAAATGTCCATCAACAGGAGATTGGATAAAAAATGAGCTGCTAATAAAAGCAACAACATGAATGAAGTTCAAAAACATTATGTTGAGTAACAAATACCAACACAGAAGAGCACATACTGTGTTACTTCATTTATAAGAAGTTATAGAACAGGCAAAACTAATCTATGCTGAAATAAATCAGAACAGTGGATGCTTAGATGTAGGGGATGGACCCGAAGAGGCACAAGGAAACTTTTCAAGGTGGTGAAAATAGTCTATATCTTGATAGAGGAATGGATTACACGAGTGTGATACATTTGCCAAGATTCTTGGAAACATAACACTTAGGATTTATATATTTCAGTTTGTAACTTATCTCTTAATAAAAATATATTTTAAACCAAATTAAAAAATAATTTAAGCCTATATGTGACAAACTGGTTATCATTAAAGTGTTAATGACTCTCTCCTGGGGGTATACATTTATAAGCAGACAGAGCAAGAGTGAAACCAAAGAGACTAGTCCCCATTAGAGGCATATGGGGCCCTAAGCAGCTGGGTGAAAGATTTGGGGACAGTGAGACCTATCTAGAGGACGCAGACCTCTCCACGGATTTAACTGAATAGTCCTACAAAGGACTAGTATGGGTTTCTTTTATGCCCAATTCCAAAATGCTGAAGGCTGAATGTGAAGATGCCATGGTGCTGAAGGTACCCAAAGCCGGAAGGCTCTGGAAGGGAGTGGGGTGCACAGAGATAAGTGACAGTTCTCTGAGCCCCCCTCCCCCACCCGCTGTGTGAGGGAGATGGCTGAGGGACAGCAACTGAGGGACAACAACACTTAGCATACTGAGCACTGAAGGGCTCTGGGGACATTATCAAGCAGCTTCATTCTTGGTTTCTTTAGTATTAACATATTGGGGAATACATGTAATTTGGATGGGTTCCCTTGGTTAAAATGAACTCATCTTTTCTTATTTTGTGAAAGAGACTTCTCAAAGCCCATAGAAATTTCACAGAGATTCCTCAGACTTATACTTTGGTTCATGTGAAAGGTTTCTTCTTCTTTTTAAATGTTTATTTCTGAGAGAGAGACAGAGCAAGAGTTGGGGAGGGGCAGAGAGAGAGGGAGACAGAATCAGAAGCAGGCTCCAGACTCTGAGCTGTCAGCACAGAGCTGGACATGGGGCTCAAACCCACAAACCTTGAGATCATGACCTGAGCTGAAGTTGTATGCTTAACGGACTGAGCCACCCAGGTGCCCCAGTAAAACCTGTTTAAAAAAAATTTTGGGGGGGGGGGCGCCTGGGTGGCGCAGTCGGTTAAGCGTCCGACTTCAGCCAGGTCACGATCTCGCGGTCCGTGAGTTCCAGCCCCGCGTCAGGCTCTGGGCTGATGGCTCAGAGCCTGGAGCCTGTTTCCGATTCTGTGTCTCCCTCTCTCTCTGCCCCTCCCCCGTTCATGCTGTGTCTCTCTCTGTCCCAAAATTAATAAACGTTGAAAAAAAATTAAAAAAAAATTTTTTTTAATGTTTATTTCTGAGAGAGAGAGAGAGAGAGAGAGAGACAGAGCATGAGTGGGGGAAGGGCAGAGAGAGGAGACACAGAATCCTAAGCAGGCTCTAGGCTTTGAGCTGTCAGCACAGAGCCCGACATGGGGCTCAAACTCAGGAACCCTGAGATCATGACCTGAGCTAAAGTTGGAGGCTCAACCAACTGAGCCACCCAGGCACCGCCATGTGGAAAGGTTTCTAAACACAGCCAACAACTGTCGGCTAAAATGTTCTCAGTGACAACAAACACACACACGTGGTTCTAAACGAAAACGACCAATATGAGAAGTGATGTTTTACAGTGTGGGCTCTGATTTTTCCAAGAAGTCCCAATGGTTGGAGAGTGTGGAGGGAAGAAGTAAAAGAACTCATAGTCATGGGGCGAACCCATTTGGCAGGTGTCTTGGCCTCTGTCTGCAGAAAGCCCCACCTGTAAATGCGAAGTAGTAGGTTCACGTGGGGCAGCTGTTGCTAGGGAGCTGAGAGGTGGCCTAAAGGATATTGAGTATTTACAATGAGAGTTAAAGTAAGACAATCTAACTAGAGGGGACATTGGAACCAAGCTTTCCTGGCCAACCAGGGAGGGAAGAATGGAATCTGAATGAGATTTTTAGATGAGTCTTTGGGGTTTTTTTTTGGTTTGTTTAACCATAACAACGATTTGAAGAAACTGTACCAGTGAGTCAGTAATGGATCTGGCTACACACACCACGATTTAGTTACAAATTCCCTAATTATTTCCCCCCAAAAGAGAAAGGCTTCACTAGGAAATGATACAGAGTGTAATTGAATCCGCTGGGTTTTTGTTTTTTAATGTTTTATTTATTTTTGAGAGAGTGTGAGCAGGGGAGGGGCAGAGAGAGGGGGACAGAGGATCTGAAACAGGCTCCAGGTTCTGTGCTGACAGCAGGGAGCCTGATGTGGGGCTTGAACTCACGAACCGTGAGATCATGACCTGAGCTGAAGTCAGATGCTTAACCGAGTGAGCCGCCCAGGTGCCCCTGTGGGTCTTGTTTCTTATGGAAGTGTTAGGTATTTGACTGTCAGTTTGCAGCCTGCTCGATTTTGATACTGAGAAGTGTTTGATATTTTGACTTCATGTGGAACTGAGACTATCCGCTGTTTTTCCATCCAAAGGTGCCTTCATTAGCCACTACTTGGGTCCTGTCAATCACACACACATACACACACACACACACACACACACACACACACACACACACACGCTGGGGGTGTTCCCACAGCATGCTGCAGGACATAATACTTACCACATTATTATAATTCGCTGTTCCTGGTTTGTATCCTTCACTTGAAAAATGAGGTACTTGAGGGTATGCAATGGTCTGTCTTATTTATCTTTCATGCTTAATGGTTAACAGAGTATCTATCACATAGTAGGTGGAAATATTTTTGGTCTTGCTATTTCCTGTTATGTTCTCCATGGAGATGAAAACCAGCACTGTATATCTTTTTCTACATGCAGACACTCACTCATTGCTCAATCTCATATCTAGCCATATAAACTTCCCTTTGATTTCCTATCTTTAGGAACTTTCCCCATTCCTCCAGAAATGAAGGGGTTTCTGAGTGACCTGGTTAATTCCAACTAGGGCAGTGAACATAAGTCACTAAGGCTTATGGTTTGGAAACCTGTGATTTCGTGCTCAGCTTCCCATCCTTACAATCTGGTGGATGGTAAAAGGATGTGATTTGTGCTTTCTTAATTTCCACAGCAATAGCCATGGGGTTGTGGGAACTTATTATAAAATATACAGAAAAGTCCTTGGTAAATGCAAGACAGGTACTGTTATCAGTTTCGTGTTACTAGTGTAGAAAAGGCTCAGAGGTGGAAGTGATTTGCCCTGGCCTATGCATTCAAGAGCATATCTGAACCCCAAACCAGTATTTTCCCCATAGTCCTATGAATTTACTGAACTCCACAGAGAGAGGACCAATTCCAGGACTGCCCCACATGACCACAAGGGAATACCTGGTGGCACTGATCTGAGAACGCGTGTCCTGGGGAAGGTCCTAAAACCAGCCCACTTTGCAGGGGACCAGGTGCTGACCTATCTTAACTTGCTGCCCCCAGAGAATGCTCTCTTTTTCTTCACCAGGAAACCCAATAGTCACAGAGCCGAGAAGCAGGTTTGCTCCATAATTGGCACAACAGGCCAATGGATGTCACTGTTGCACCACAGAAAAAGAATCCCAGTCCCAAGGGGACCTTGAATGGCAGTACATTTTCTATTTGGTACAGAGCAGAGCACACCTTGCACAGTAGGAAAACTATTTGTAAGTGGGATGGTAATTAATATTTCACTGCTAATTTTGGAGCTAGTAAGGAGAAGGCACATTTGGGTTAAGGCACATCGTTCAAGTTAAGGCAAACAGCTTTGAACAGAGTGAGTAGGTACATATGAATGTGTATGTCACTTATCAGGGGAAAAGATAACAAAATGAATCCAACTAAGCCCTCTGACTTCAGATATTATGTTTCTTCCACTTTACATGACTGTTTTCACAATTAGATCATGAGCAAAATTATTTAAAAATACATATGCTGATACTTAGAGTGAGATCTCTCACCATATCGATGGCCCAGCACAAACATTTGGAAGGACTTTCTAATCCTCAACTTAGTACAAAAATCAAAGGAATAAATATATTTATTAGGCACGAGCTCTATGTCAGGCATACTGTGATAGACTTTATACAACTCTTTCAGGTAAGTATTATTATTTCCATTTTTTCATATGGGGAAATTGGGGTTCAGTAGGAGTAAGCTACGTTTCCAGTTATACAGCTGGTAAGTGACAACATGGCTGTGAGCCCACGTCTGCCAGCCACAAAAGTTCTGCACATCCCCACGTGCTCCAGTTCAGTCCAAACCTTGTCTAATAGCCCACTGTGTCTTCATTATTGGAGATACCACAATGAGTATGGTACCATCTCTGCCCCAAAGAAACTCTTAGGCAATTGTTGACAACTGTATTACAACACAGAGTGAGAAGGGCTCTTGGCAGGTGCTATTGAATCGAGAGAGTAGAGAAAGCCTGGAGGAAATCACATCTAAGTTGAGATACGAAGCATGAGTCAAGTATGGTGGGGCCAAGGGGAATATAGATCAAGGGTGTTTTACTTGGAGGGATATCCAGCGCCTCAGCATATAGTGGAGGAACATTACTGTTACCTACGATTTAAACCCAACCAAGATTTTTTTTTTTTTTTAACTTGGACTGAGTGTGAACTCTAAATAAGAAGTTATTGCCTAGCAATAGTTTCTAAAGAGAACCACAGTATAAGGCCGTGCTTGGGGTGGAATGTCAAGCCCTGCCTTGGGACTCTGGTACCACAAATGCATAAGGAATATCTCCTTGGGTTGTCTTGTCGTTGGAACCCAAGCAGGAGCAGTAGGAATAAAGAATGAGGAATGTGCTCTCCTGAGGCCCTGACCTCAGGACCAGAGAATCCCTGATTCTGCAGGGTTAAGAACAAGCCACTGCAGAGGGCCCTGGCCTGAATCTCTATATTATAATTTCTAGAAGTACAAAATCATGAATGTGTCTCCATATTCAGCTCCGGTCCAAATCCTCACATGCACAGCTGGCAAATGTAAGCAGTGATAGGTAATCTTCTTCTATCCCAGTTCAGAAATTTCTTTCTCTGGCAGTGAAGGAAGATGATCCCTAGAGACAAATACCAGTGACATTTCCTGGCAATTCTTAACAGGCGTTACAGATGTCACAGGTCACAGGCTATAATCAGTCTTAAATTTTCTGGTGATGAGAACTGTCACTGCTGTCAGACAGGCTTAACTGGCCTTTTTGGACACTTGCTTAACATATAAGTAAATTAGGCAACTAATCCTACACTTTTGTGTCTTGTTTCTCCTAGGAGCCTTGAAGACTAGATTTGGAGAAGGAAAGGTGAAGGGAGAAATCCTAGAGAGAAGTAGCACTGAAATTTCTTTGTGTTTATTTTAACCACATCCATAAAATTCAACTCGTAGCCCAGTGGCCATCTTCCCCTTTGCCCACCCAACAGTCATTCTCAGTCACATTTAATATTTGCAGATAGAAATGACAAGGGGAGTGGAGGTCCTCTTGCTGGACCTCTAGAACTTAATGGTAATGCTAAAAAAATAATGCAAATTATCAAATCATAGAACAAGTACTTGTTATACCTATGTCCCTGGCTCTGTGTCAGTGAGCATTTAAACAAATGGGCAGAACAATGGACTATGGGGTCTCATGACTTCACTGGTAGGTGCCAGGAACCTGAGAAGAAACTAAAGCTGCCACTCAGGTGGGTGATATTTGCATGTGATACTTGGCAAGATACTTCTTTATCCCCTCAACAATTTGGAATGCATGAAAATTATAAGTAAATATATTGGTATCATTTTCATGAAAATCAATCATTCCTCCATTCAGTAAATACTGAGCACCTGCCAAACATAAAAGCCACTGGTGACCAAGTCCATTTCTTTCTGAGTGAATTCATATTCATCAGTTTCATCCACACTTGGTCAAAGCCATGTAGTAGGATAGGATAGGGTGGAAGTCAGACATTCAAATAGAGTTCGAATCATAGCTCCTCTGTTCACTAGCTGTGTGAATTTGAGCTTTCCTGGAAGCTTCAATTTTCTCATTTGCAAAATAGGGACAAGAAAAAGTTGGTATGATAACATAATTCAATGGCTACCTCACTGAGTATTTCTTATACGCTAGATATCAAGAGTGGTACCTGGCAACAAGTTTGACAGGCAGCCACCCTCTATCGTTCCCTCTTTCTCATCTCGCATCCTCAAAGAGTCACCAAGTCATGCCATTTTATCTCTGAACTATTTCTCGAGTCTCTCTTCTACTTCCACTGCCCTAGTTTGGGCCTCATTATCTCTTGGCCTCCTAAGTTGTTCCCCCTGATTTCTGTGCCCCTTAAATCATTCTCTACATACTGACCAAAGCAATTGGTTTAAACAAAAACATGTCACTTAAAACCTCTCCATGGCTCCGCAACTCCTGCAATAAAGCACAAGCTCTTAGAATGGTCAACAGGTCATCCTGTCTACCCCTCAGACTTTTAGCATTCCCTGCCCAACATGCAACACACACTAGGCTTGTTTTCCTCCCCGGGTCTTGTTTTATGTTTCATTATTGCCCTTGTGTGCCTCTGTTCAGTGTTCTCACCTCATCCATTTACTTATTTTTTTAGACTCAGCTCAGACCAGGCAGCTCAGGACAGCCTTTTTTGATGCCCAGCTCCAACTTCCAAGCTAAGTGAGGTGCTTTCTACCCCCACCTCCTGTGCATGTCTAGCTCACTGCATTTAATACACTGATTGGTCATTTATTTATGCATGAGTTTTTCTCTCTTACGAGGCTCTTTTCTCTAAGACAAAATGTCTTATTCATCCTTGTATCCCCATTAGCTGGTACAGTTCCTGGCACACAGCAAAGGCCAGTAAAAAAAGTAAATGAAGGACTTAAGCCAGCAATGTGACTCCCAGCTCATGCTCTTTGTATACACCTCATATCTCCAACATATCATGTATCTAGAACAGTGGTTCACAACCAGAGGCAATTTTGCTCCCAGAGGACATTTCACAATGTCTAGAGACATTCGAGTTGTCACAACTGGGGGTGGAGGGCGTGTGCTTCTAGCATCTAGTGGGTAGAGGTCAGGGTTGCAGCCAAGCATCCCACAGTGACCAGGACGGCCCCACCCCACCCCCCACAACAAAGAATTATTCAGGACAAAATGTTAGTAAGAGCCAAGATTGAAAAATACTGGCCTAGGACAGGGTCTGGCACATGGAAGACAACCTTTTTTGATGCCCCGGCTCCAACTTCCAAACTAAGTGAGGTGCTTTCTCACTTAGGATTCCTCAATAGGATTGAGGATATAGGATTCCTATATATATAGGATTCCTAACCTTGGCAGCTAGTGGCAGAAATGATAATCATGCTTGATGTAAATCATATAATTATATGGTATACTGTTTTAAGTTTATTGAGCAGTCCTTCATGATATTAGCTTATTTCACAGCATTAGACCTAAGGGAGTTCCGTTCTACTTTTATAATTATTCTTTAAATAAAGAAAGCAAAGTTAGGTCCTACTCAGAGGGATCAATGGAGTATGATGCATGAGTCTCTCTCCTACTTCTCTCCCAGCACACACACACCATGTATCTGCTCCAGGCCCACATCCCCGAACAACTAGCTTGAATACCTGGACCATAGGGATAAACCTGTATTAGCTCATCAGCTATGATGTTGTTCAAATGTGTGTGTGTGTGTGTGTGTGTGTGTGTGTGTGTGTGCACGCGCGCGCGTATTCAAGTGCATTTCATACCCTGTGTGAACTCATAATCTGGAATGCCCTCTCCAGGAAGGCCTGGCTTCCCTGGGATCTTAAGGAAATGAAAGGTTAAACAATTTTAAGTTGTCAGGTGAGTTTTTTTTTTTTTTTTTTTTTTTTTTATTAGCTGTTTGACATGGCACAGCTGAGGCAGTAGCCTGTGACACGGGACACAGGCTGACCTACTTTTCCGGGACTTTGTAGTCCCATCAATGACGCATAACCTCTAACACATGTTCATACTGGGCAATTCTTTTCATCTATGCATATCCCACCACCTAATGTTTGGACATGAGGCGCATGGTGAAGAGGCTGCCTGAAGGTATCAAAGCTAGGACACAGGTTCTAAATTCACCACAGTAACCCCTGCCTGTAATTCAGCTGCGTGACCCTCTGTCTGAACCGTGAGGCAAATTTATGATCAGTTTCTCCTGGTTATCTTTAGCTCCCCTTTCAGTTGCCCTTTTATCAGCCCGGATGTCTTCTGCTTTTGAGAAAAGCCATATTTCTTGTCTCAACAACTCCCTTTTCTCTTTATCTAGCTCAAATTATTAAACCACCAAAACTGACTGCCAACACTGAAAATGTTTGCCTCTGCTTAATACACATTGGCACAGAAGTGGCTGTGCATTTCTTTTTTGTAATTGAATTTAACACAATTCATCCTAGAATTTCCAAGCCGAGATGAGGCATCCTGGGCCCTTTAAGGTAGCTTTGAGTCCCAGTATAAGTAGGAGTGACCTGCTTTATTCTAGAAAACCTTTTTAGGGGCGCCTAGGTGGCTCAGTAGGTTAAGTGTCTGACTTGGGCTCAGGTCATGATCTCACTGTCCGTGGGTTCAAGGCCCGCATCAAGCTCTGTGCTGACAGCTCAGATCCTGGAGCCTGCTTCAGATTCTGCGTCTCCCTCCTCTCTGCCCCTCCCGTGCTCATGCTGTGTCTCTGTCTCTCAACAATAAATAAAGAAATTTAGAAATTAAAGAAATTAAGAAAAAATTAAGAAAAAAATCTAGAAAACCTTTTTAATTCTAAAATAATGGTTTTATCCACTTTTAAAACCATAGCCAGGTCAAAATTCAGCAGTAGTAAGTTGGACTCTGTGAGGCTTTCTTTGCTAGTGACCTGATTTGCTGGATAGATAACCAATGTCCAAAAGTGATAGCTTATGATAGAGAATTTCCCATGGACTATCATGCCATTAGACAAATCTCAAGGAAGTTAAAGCAAATTTGTAATGAAGAGACTTCTGTTGGTTATGTCAAGGATGTGGTACCCCTTGGCTTGAGCAATTTAGTTCATTTATTATTTAAACAGAAAATGAAGCACTAGCCTGCTCGTAGGTTTCCTGATGACTTGTTAGACACTCCTTTAACTACTGTGTAAGGATAAATGAGGTCATAAGGGTGGGGCCCTGAACTAAGAAAATTAGTGTCCTCATAAGAAACACCAGACAGCTTATTTCCCGCCCTCCTTCTGTATGCACACTGTTGTATGTACCAGGGAAAAGCCACATGAGGACATAGAGAGAAGGTGGCCATCTGCAAACCAGGAAGAAAGCTCTCACCAGAAACCAAGTCATGCTAGAACCTTGACCTTGGAATTTCCAGCCTCCAGAACTGTGAGAAAATAAATTGCTGTTTAACCCATGCAGTCTGTGATATTCTATTATGGCAGACTGAGCAGACTAGCATAGATGGTTACTATCAACTGTATTCAGGAGTGAGCCGCATACCAAGGTTATAATAATTACCATCACAGCAATCATCTAACCGTTGTCACTGTGTGCATCACAGGTCATCAAAATGCTAGGTTTTGGAAATTAAGAAAACAATCCCACTTGCAACTGCATCAAAAAATAAAATACCCAGGAATGAATTTAGCCAAGGAGGGGAAAGAGCTGTGCACTGAAAACTATAAGACATTGGTGAAAGAAGTTGAAGGAGACATAAATAAATGGTAAGATATCCCATGCTCATGAATGGGAAAAATATTGTTCAAATGTCCATACTACCCAAAGCAACCTACAGATTCAGTGTAAGCCCTATCAAAATTCCAGTGGCATTTTTTTCATGGAAAGACAGTGAACAATACTAAGACTTGTATGGAACCATAAAAGGCCACAAAAAGCCAAAGCAGTCTTGAGAAGAAGAACACAGCCAGAACTATCACACTTCCTGATTTCAAACTATACTTCAAAGCTGTAGTAAACAGAACAGGGTGGTGCTGACATAAAAACAGACCCACAGATCAATGCAACACAATAGAGAGCCCAGAAATAAACCCACGCATATATGGTCAATTCATTTATGAGAAAAGACCCATGAATATACAATGGAGAAAGGAGACTCTCTTCAGCAGATGGCATTGGGAGAGCTACAGAGCTGTAAACGAAACAAGGAAACTGTACCAGCATCTTACACCATATGCAAAAATTAACTCAAAATGGATTAAAGACTGGAACATAAGACCTGAAACCATAAAGCTCCTAGAATAAAACATAGGAAGTAAGCTCTTTGATATTGGTCTTGGCGACGATTTTTTGGATTTTTATACCAAAAGCAACATAAGCAAAAACAAACAAGTGGGACTGCATCAAACTAAAGTCTTCTGCATGCAAAGGAAACCATCAACAAAATGAAAAGGTGGCCTCTAGAAGGGGAGAAAACATTTGCAAATCATATTTCTAATAAGTGGTTAATATCTAAAATATGTAAGGCACTCATACAGTTGAAGAGCAAAGATAATTTTTAAGAATTCAAGTTAAAAATGGGTAAAGAGAATGAATAGATATTTTTTTCAAAGAAGACATAACAAGGGCTAACAGGTACATAACAATGTGCTCAACATCACACATCATCAGGCAACTGCAACCCAGAACTGCAATGAGGCTTCACTTCATGAGTGTTAGAATGATTATCAAAAAGATAAGAAATAGCAAGTATTGGTGAGGATGTGGAGAAAAGGGAACTCTTGGGCACTGTTGGTAGGAATGTAAATTGGTACAGCCACTGTAGAAGACCCTATGGGGATTCCTCAAAAAGTTAAAACTACAATTACCATATGATCCAGTAATTCCACTTGTGGGTATTTATCTGAGGAAAACAAAGATACTCACTTGCTCTTCCATGTTCATTGTAGCATTATTTCCAATAGAAAGACATGGAAACAACCCAAGTGTCTATCGATAAATAAATGGATAAAGAAGTTGTGGTATATATATACAATGGAATATTATTTGGCCACGTAAAGAAAGAAATGCGGCCATTTACAACAAGATGAGTGGACCTTGAGGGCATTATGTGAGGTGAAATATGTAAGACAGAGAAAAACAAATACTAAATGATCTCATTTATATGTGGAATCTAAAACGACAACAACAATAAAAAAAAAAAAACCTCACAGATACAGAGAACAGATTGGTGTTTGCCGGAGGCAGGGGGGTGGGGGATGGGCACAATGGGTGACGGGTAGTCAAATGGTGCAAACTTCCAGACATAAAATAAGTAAGTGCTGGGGATGAAATGTGTAATATGGTAACCAGAGTTAACAATACTGTATTGTATATTTGGAAGTTGCTAAGAGAGTAAATCTTAACAGTCTTCTATCACAGATAAGAAGGATGTATCTTCTTATCACAAGGAAAAAAATCATAACTAGGGGTGGCGCTGGATGTTAACTAAACTTACCGTGGTAATCATTTTGCAATGCATAGACATATCAAATCATTATTTCGTACACCTAAAACTGGTATAATGTTATATACATCAACTATATTTCTATGTTTTAAAATGCTAGCTTTTTGGGGCGCCTGGGTGGCGCAGTCGGTTAAGCGTCCGACTTCAGCCAGGTCACGATCTCGCGGTTCGTGGGTTCGAGCCCCGCGTCGGGCTCTGGGCTGATGGCTCTGGGCTGATGGCTCAGAGCCTGGAGCCTGTTTCCGATTCTGTGTCTCCCTCTCTCTCTGCCCCTCCCCCGTTCATGCTCTGTCTCTCTGTCCCAAAAAAAAAAAAAAAAAAAAAAAGTTGAAAAAAATAAAATGCTAGCTTTTTAACTCTGGAATTATTTTGTCAGATGGGGAATCAATTATAAATCAATCTTATACACACTATATTTTATTGTTATCCTTTCAATATGTACCTAATTTGAGAGACAAACTAGTTTATCTTTCATGACATTATCGTAAATACATGTAGCACATTCCTTCCAAAAAGTTCAAAGGATTTTGCTCAAAACTTCTTACCACTTTTGACTGAAGCCCCAGGATGTAGGCGAAAGGCTGATTCCATTGCCCCATTTTTCATCAAAAATCATTTTGCTTTCTCTTGGTATTTGATGAGAAAAGCTGCTCTTTGATTTGGAGATCTTTTTTAAAATTGACTTTGTTCTTTTTTAATCCCAACTGCTCTAGGCATCATTAGCTCCTTTTAATAGAAGTTTCAATTTCCTTTTATCCCTTTGAGCATGGGTTCCAATATCCTCAAAGCAGCACCTTTTAATTGCCCTGGAAAAGGTCACCCTTTACAGAGTGGAAACCATATCACACATTTTACAAAGTCAATGTAGGTCTTTGAGATCAGAAGGGGATGGTTGCAGGGGGTGGATTTATTCCCCAGCAAATGTTTAGGTGGCATGTGATTACATTTTCAATATAATTACTATATAATTACATATAACCACTCTTTCCAACACATTCCCTGCTATAATTAGTTGTTGTTTATTTAAAATTCATTTGTCTTTAAGATTTTGCCCTTCCTTTCCACATTGGACAGTGCTCTTTGTTTAGAGAGATATTAAAGATACTATAGTAAGCGGGGGAAAAAAAAAGATTTTGCCCTTCTTTTCTTATTTAGCAAATGGCTGAAGAACAGTGTTAATTTTGACAGTGGTTTCCTCATATGTACCGACTTTTGATGACATTTTTCTGTACAGACCCCCAATCATACACTTTTTAGAAAATGGTACAAGAGCGTCTAATGTACTCCCACCTTCATATACCCTCACCACCCATTTTCTTGTATATCCCAACACTAATTTTTCCAGAGAAGTCTAAAGTGTAATCAAATCTTACATGTACATGGACACAGTTTATAATCAAAGAAAGCTTTTTGAGGGAAACCTACTCTATTATTTTACTTTCTTCTCGTGTTACAAAAACTAATCTGGATCTGGAGTGGGGACCTAAATCCTGTGGTAGAGGAGGGAAGTAGTAAACCTTTCAAGGCAATCTGAAAGAGTTCACAGAAACTTGATTCCATCAAGGCAGCAGCAGTAAGGTGGTGGTGGGGGCGGGGAGGGGAGCTGCTAACAAAATATCCTGGTCTTTAAGAGGCTAGCTCTCCACTTCAAAGAATCACTGGCATCCAGAAATACTCTACAATATTTTATCTCTTCAATTTTTAAGACACTTTTAAGAAGCCCCAGGAGTCACGACTTAACACTAATGAAATTTAAGCACCGTTTTCCCACACAATTCCTAGCGTATAGATGGACCATGGATGAATATTATGACAAAAAGTGGCATATCAGAAAGATGCTAAAATACACCAAATGAAAAATGTAGGTCCATAGGTTTCTTTTCCCTATATTATTGCTTGAAGAAAAATAAATTGGTGAATTGATTTATTTACAAACTTTCCAGAATAAAGTTCCTTGGTTTCCCCTTGTTTTGAAGAATTGGGCAAAGTTCTACGTTTAATGCACCTGATCGAAGTAGACCATCAAGAACAAGTAAGCAATTTGCCTCATCCGGTCCTCCCTGAAGCACTGCGTTCTGTGTTACATGTCACCCATCTGAAAGGGTCATGGACAATCTGGAACACAATCAAGGAAGAAAAACCTTAGCATCCAGGACTCTAGATCATGACACGGGAATGGTGGGTGAAGGAATTCAAGACTAACCTAAAAAGACAAGAGTTGGCAGGGAAATGGTAACTGTGCTCAAAAGGTTGCAAGGTGGTGAAGTGGAAAAACCATTCAATGGCTTCTGTTTGGTCCAAGAAGGATGAAAGGACTGAAGGTGGGAGACAGCTCAAGCAGGGGAGGGGCAGAGAGAGCCAGAAAGAGAGAATCCCAAGCAGGCCCCCCCCTGCACACTAAGGAGCCCGATGCGGGGCTCGAACCCAAGAACATGAGATCACGACCTGAGCCCAAACCAAGAGTCAGACACTTAACCAACTGAGCCACCCAGGTGCCCTGAGACAGTCTGTTTCTGTACTTAGTGAGTTCACTTTCCCTGACAGTATTCAAATGGAAGCTCCTTGCCTACTTCAGGGGGCCGTTGTAAAACATATGAGACAGGAATCTGAACTGCTTAACTTTTCAGTTCCCTTCTGATGCTGAAGCACTGTGAAAATGCCTACCTTGGGAAGAAATAATTTGATAATTTTATATGTCCTAGCTAGGCTCTCCTAGCACAAAGCAAAGGAGTTGCTTTATTCCATTAAAGGGGGCTGTTTGTTAAACCAGTCTAGTTCACTTAGACAAAACAAAACAAAACAAAACAAAACAAAACAAAACAAAACAAAACAAAAACAAAAGAACAAAGTCCTTGTAAGGACGCTCCACCGAGATTGTTTATCTACGCTTATCCACTTAAATTGTCTCTTTTGAAATTTGTGTGTGGGTTGTACTGGGTGGATAGATAGAGCCTTGCTGCTGCTGTCATGTCACTCGATTGGGAAGTGGGGAACTCCGCTTCACCCAAGGAACCTTTGAGACTCCCCTTCCCTGGCCTCCACCAGCAGGAAAGACACTGAACGAGGTTCGAGTCCTAGGAAGTGTCCCCTGGGACTGCTGGGAGCTAGTGGGTCACATTCCACACTAACTAGTGACCCACAGGGAGGGGATGTGCTTCTTTAGACAACACCCCTTTTCCGTGCAGGTATTTGTGAAGTGTGCCTTAATGAGAAATAGCAGAGCTCACCTTTATTGACTAACTTTTCCTCTGCAGCTGACTGCAATATGATGCTATGGAACCCCCTTCCTATTACTCAGGTAAAAGCCTGGTAAAAAGAGATAAAGGGAAAGGGTGGTGCTAAATAAACAGGCTTTGCGGGCACAAGAGCCTGGGTTCAGGTTCTGACTCTCTAATGTCTAACTGTATGACCTTGCACAAGTATAAGTTACTTAATCTCTCTAGTTTCCCCATCTATAAAGTGGGGCTAGGAATAGTTGCTGGATCATAGGGATACTAGAGAAACGCCAGCTTCTGTTATTTTCCCAGAAACAGAAAACTGAGTCCCACTCGAGCTTGCTTCTCCTTGAGCCCTGTATCCCAGACACAGAAGGAACAAAGTGGCATTGAGGTAAGAATCTAGGTCATGTCAGACGTATTGCTCTGTTAATCGGAAAAGAACATGAATCCAGACTGGAGGTCATGTTGAAAGTGACTGTGAATCCCTGTGTAACTTTTAAAGGCAAGAAAACTGTGTGTCCTCACACGGAAAGATGTACAAAATATATTAAATAAAAAAGCATATTACAAAACAGAGTGATTACCTCTGAGCAAAAGGATTATTATTAACATAAATGATGAGAATGAAGATAATATGATGACATTATATAAGCATATATAAAAGAAAAAGGCTGGAGGAATTTTCACACAACAATGGAGAATGATTTAAGGAGCAATTAGGATTGCTCAGGATATTCACTTTATATCTGCTATTTCTGGAATATTTTGATGTTTATTGTGAATATTATTTTTTTAATGCTTATTTATTTTTGAGAGAGAGAGGGGCAGGGCATGAGCGGGGGAGGGGCAGAGAGAGAGAGGGAGACACAGAATCCGAAGCAGGCTCCAGGCTCTGAGCTGTCAGCGCAGAGCCCGACGTGGGTCTCGAACTCACAGACCGCGAGATCATGACCTGAGCTGAAGTCAGATGCTTAACCAGCTGAGCCACCCAGGTGCCCCTATTGTGAATATTATTAATTTTTAAATTAGGAAAATCAATGTTTAAAAAGAAGCATATTATCCTGTTACAGATTCTAAATTTTAATGAATCCTGATCAGTATAAACCAGAGTAGGCAACTAATAATGATGATAGATAAGCTAATGTAAGAAATGCTTCTCTATTCTCCTTTCGAAATGGTGATAACACACATCACATTTTAGAACCTCCTCCATCATACATAAACCCTCCCACGAACTTGTTTAAGTATTTGTGGTGAACACTTTGAGGTATGCAGTCTTACAACCTGTTTTGAATCCTGGCTCTATGTCTCACTCACTGTATGATCTTGGGCACGTTTCTTAATCTCCATGCCTCAGTTAATTTATCTGTCAAACAGGGCTAATAATAATAATACCTCAAAGAGGTGTTGTGAGGGTGTATTGAGATACTATGTAAAAATGCTAATAGTGACTGGCATAGATTAAGCACTAAGAGTTCAGCCATCATTATTTGAATCCTTATTTACAGAAAATTGTGAATACAAATGATGCACTTGTCTCAAAACAGTCTCCCCACCAAATCTGGAAAGTCATTCCCACTGTCACCTTTCTAAGATCAGAATTTGATCACTTAACTCATAGATTGTTGCTGTCCCTTCTGACGTAGGCTCCTTGCCTCTAGCACCTAATGCTCCAAGCTGTCTTGCCTGGCATGGCTGGGGCATTGCTGGGTTCAGCTCTTCTGAGCTCTCCTTTTATCTTTTAAAGCCTAGCTCAAATGACTTCTGTGATTCCCACTGTTGAAAATTTCAATTGCAAACAATTTTATTTGTCCCTTCACACACTGGCCTCACCCTGCCTTTTTTGTACGTGACACCAACATTTCAAACAGGACCCCTCTGCTTCAGCCACACTGGCCCATTCATCGTTCCCTGGGAACCACAAGAGTACCCCCAATTCTGAGCCTTTGCCTCAGGCAATTGCCCACCTCCCACTCTCAATCCCATCATCTCAGATCCCAGAGAATAATACTATATTCAAGAAAGCTGTCCGACCCCTCCAATCCATAGTTACCTCTGTTTTGAATTCCTAGAGCATCTAACATCCTGGCCCAAGTTCTCATTGGAAATTCAGCTATAGTCACTGAGGTGGGTATCATATGTAAATTCAGGAAGCATTTATTGATCAGGCTTTGGGAATTCAGAGGTGAAGAAGACAAAGACCCTGCCCTCATTGAGTTCATGTTCCGTTGGAGGAGATGGAGAGTAAACAAACAATTGCTTGGTAATGGCTGGCCACGTGCTTTGTCAGAGGCACATACAAGGCACAGGGGTAGCCCAAAGACAGAAACAACCACAAAGGAATGAATTAACATTAAATGCACGAAGTGTGTGACTCATTTTTCCCTCTCCCACCCAAGTTTGCCTGTTCTCTGGCTGATCAAAAACATGGAGCTGGATCTGAAATATTTTAAGATCCGTCCTACTTAAGCTCTCAAAATGACAGGCTCTGACCGGTTTTCCCTCTCTGGCACCAGCCTCTCCCTGGAGTATATTTCCACCTTCCCTTCTACTTAGTTCACCTCTATCTGCCTATTTATTTGTTTAAAATGTGAACCAACTGGTCAGGTATAGTAATCTAATTCTGCATTTGGTTTGAGGCCAATGCATTGAGGGCATTCAATAAATAATGGTGCCTGGTGTGCCTTTCCTAGATCCTGGCTGCATACGTCTGAGATGAAGCTGGGATCCAGGAGGCAAGCTCAAGAGATAGTGGATGAAGGGTGGCGGACCTCTGGAGACCTGGGGGGCAAATTCGCTCTGATTGCCTGACCCAGAGAGTATACACCTGTGTTGGGTTTGCTGCAGTGAAGGCTATAACATGCAAATGCTACTCCCCTGAGTTGGCTAGGGTGTGGCCTTCTTCCTGACGTGGTTTTCCCAGATTCAATCTGGGTAAAAGTATATAAAGCCTTCCTCCCTGTGGGCACACAGCCCATGTTCACTGGCCTTCATTAAGGAAATTCTCCTTCCTGCGAGTGGGTGGTTCTGGGAGGGGTGAGGCAGGAGTCTCTGTTGAACTGCATGGGCCCTCCCAAGGGAGGAAGGGGGGGGGGGGGAGAAGACAGGAAGTCCTTAAAAGAAAATTTCATGGACAACGTGTGTCCACCTATCCATCAATCCATCCATTCATCTAATCTATCTACCATGTGACAGGCAGTGAGGTTACAAAGATGAATTGCATAGGATTCAGCTCATGGGAGACAATAAATAAATATTTACTAAATTGATGATTGAAGTTTATGCATTAGCTTTCCTTTGACTACCATTTCCTACTGGAGGATATTCTGTATTTGCTGTATGACATATATTATCTAGCATATTTCAGCCCACAGTTAAGAGAGGCGTCGTGGCCTGCATAAAAAGGATATTCCCTACATTCTTGGACTTACATCCCAGATTCCCTCATTTTTAGCCTCATTCCCTGCTGCCTTCTCCCAATCTCCATTTGTGCATCCACTGTTTGATCCAGTTTCTCCTGGCTTCTGACTGATACTTCACATACAGATCACTTTCAGGCAACACTGCAGTTTCAACTGAGCCTCCGGGTCTCTCGGCTAAGCCGCGTCGTCTGAGACAGCAAGGGGTTGGAGAGAAGTCAAGGCAGTTGGCTCCCCATTCTAGCTAGATCACCTGGCTTTGGGGTAATTTGGCTTGCCCAGCTGCATCTCCCATTCTGCGTCTGTAGAATGGCAGTGATGCCAACTGGCCCAGAGATAGAGCAAGTGTTGGTGAGCTCATAGCTGGAAAGGGTGATGTATCTGAGAACAAAGCAATCTTAGGAGATGAAATTCTGATTTTATGGTCCATCAATACCAAGGCTCATACTGTTTCTGGCTTTTCTGCTCTGTGATTTTGGCACATTACCTCCAAGGAAGGGGTCTGAGTAATTAGCATGACTCATCTTCTCAAGCACAGACCGCCATGTATAGAATGGATTTGGCACAAATACGAACACCCGTTGTAGCTGGCTGCTAATCAAACACTGCCAGCAGGTGAGCATGAAGAGCACCTGGTTTGGAGAAATGCTTCTGATGCGGGAGAGCATTTTTTAAAGTGTCACTCAAAGCTAGATTCAATTAAGCTACAAGTTTGGAAAGAAATCATGTTACAAAATGAGAAACTGATATTTATGCTAAAAGATGCAGAAACTGCGGATTACAGCTGCCAAAAAAAAAAAAAAAAGAAAAGAAAAGAAAAAAGAAAAAGAAGAAGAAAAGTAAGAAAGAAAGAAACCATAGACACACACACAAAGATACTAATGAATTACTTTCTTCCTCTGTAGGGTATACAAACATATCCTTTGAGCATGAACTGTGGAGGTTTCTCCAGAAGAAAACTCCCCTTTATATCTGCTTGTAATAATCTGGCAGCCGGCAAACAAGTTAGTGAGACACACAAAAGAGCAACTAAAATCCAAAACAAACATTATTCTCAAAACCAGAATGGAAAATGGCAAATCAATGTATGGAGTATAAAGTATGGATAACCATAATTGCTCTTATATCGTAATGTTCAAACATAAGAATGAACAAACATGTTATTTCTGTTTTAAAAAAAGAGACAGGAAGAAAAAAGAAAGAAAGAAAGAAGAAAAGAAAGAAAGAAAGAAACTTGCCAGAATTAAGACTCTTTTGCAGAAAAGGCCATCTAACCTAAAATCAGCCCAAAAGTCACTGGAAGGTGCATTCACCATCCATTTTGCTCTTGCGTGCCAAGCGAGCACTTTCAATTTACCTAATGGAGGAAGTAGGAGTGACAAACGCTCTTTGACTACCTTCGCATTTGCCACTTCTCCCCAGAAGCCCTCATGCAGGAATACTGGCTAGTAGGAAACACAGGCCAATGCAGCCCTCACTTACGGATTTTGCCGCCTTCTCGAGTTTTGAGTTCTGAGCCTGGGGAGCATCAGAGCCAGGCAGCCGCCCTTGCTTAGCACCATATCCGAAACAGGCCAGCAACAAGATTGGCATGGGAGACAAGGGCAGCCCAGAGGGAAGAGGAAGAGGCTCTTACTCACCATCTACTCAGAGCTGGCACCGGTTATAAAAACAAGAGAACTCCCCCATGCGGGAGCACCTCCCAGCCACCTTGCCTCATCACCAATTTGCAGTAATAGGCTCTGCTGTGCCCATGAAAAGGAAGAGAGCTGGACATGGCAGAAAGGGCCAACAGCAGAAAACAAACAAGAGAACCCAAACACTCCTCAGAGAAAACACTCATTTCAAGGGGGGCCTTGTGATACCAGGGGCACTTCAACGAAATGCACATCCCTCAATAGCAGGGATTTTGGAGTTCCATTTGGATTTATTAGGGACTCAGTAAGTAGCTACTTTCTGGGGTTGTTTAGAAGGTCTCTCTGTAACCAGAACCAAGCCTGCTTAGGGTTGCTAGCCAAAGGTGTTAGCAGTTCTTTGAAACCCAAGTTAAGGTAGGTTCTGAGACCTCTCAAAGATCTGGCTTCTGGCTGCTTCCAGGGGACTGCCTTACAAATGTGTGTGCGGGATGATGACTCCTCCCTCCCCAAAGCCCACTCTTGTTTCTACAGAGGCAAGAGCTTATAGATCCATGAGAGTTCTGGGTTTGTCTATGTTATTCATGACCTAAAATATCCCTCCCTCCTGAAGAGCTTAGGTCACTTTGAGGTTTGACAAAAACTTTAGAGTCTTCAGAGGTGGCGAACACGCCATCTCTCTGGATATGATCCCCGGAGGACTCCTTCTCTAAGACCATACTTCAGGGGAAACAGACATGAAAGATTTCTGTCTTCTAAATTTGCTTTAAAAAAAGTCAGCTATGTTGCCTTATCCCTGAAGGTAATTTTAAAGCTGTGCAGATGATGACTCAAAAGAAAATGAGAAGGGATGATCTTCATGGATGACTCATGCTCTTTAAGGTGTTGAACCCACTTGGCCGGGTCCCACTGCATCCTAGACAAATTTGACTAAAAATATTTTTTGACTAAAAATATTTTTGATTTGTTTAACACTAATACCTGGAGTTTAAAGACAGTCCATGCATTGAAAATAACTAACAACCTATCAACCAACCATGTAACTTTCTCTTTTTAGGGGTAAATAGAAGTATACAGTATCAGACAATTCATTTCAGAAGTTTCTATACATTCAGTGCTATTTTTGAAAAAAATTTAGAATGGACAACAGTTGAGATTCAGTTCTCCTGGTGACTCACCTAACAGGCTTGGCAAAAGATTGTTTTGACCTCCCCCAAAAGACCACCTTTTAGGCATCCAGCTCTCTATCCCTCCACCTGCTCTCCAACCCCTGTGCCAATTTTGTGCTGTTGCCAGTCCCCCTGGGCTATCCAGATGCCACTCATTGCAGAGATTCAGAGTCATTAAATCCTGCCAGACCTGACCTGGAGGCCTGGGAGGGGAAAAGCATTACAGAAGAGGCGCCAATCCCAGAACCTAGCACACTCCCTTTCAAGGCCCAACACACACAGACTTAGCGAGGTTCCAGTCCTTGGCTTTGACTCATGATCCCCAAACCTAGAGACAAGGGTGTTTCCCCAATGCAAGCAATTGAAAGAGTTTCACTTCTGACTGAGGACAGTCCCACAGCTTCTGAAGTTTGGATTCATCCTTAGAACATATAGATTTGTCATTCAGGGTAGAATTTTCTACTTTCATACTTTGTTTCTCCTGTGGTGAGATTCCCATTGCCCAGAGAAGCCAGTGACTCTGAGGTTGTCTTTGGCTTCTAAAGCCCCTAAGCGTATCTTCTCAAAATGATATCACCACCTGTAAAGGCTAAACAGAGAATGGAAACATTCCATTTCACACAAGAAAAAGAGAAAAGGAGCCTGAATTATTTGGAGTAGTCTCTCTCTCTCTCTCTCTCTCTCTTTTTTTTTTTTTTTTTTTTGAGACCTTTCCTTCTCTAAACATAATGGTTCTTCTGTTGTCCTCATTATTTGCTACCAAGCTTCCATTCCTGATTATATCACCAGGGTGAGGCCCAGCCTTCGATCCTTATGTTTTCACTAGACCTAGAAAAACAATGTGAAATAGAGAGCCCCTCCCTATGGCATCCACGGTGCTTTGGTTCACCCCTCCAGGCCCATCTTTCCATGACAGAGTATGCCCATTCAGAAAAGCACTGTAAAATTTTCTTTCTTGTGAAAACTTCTAATTACTTAAATAAATGTGTATATTGCATAGAACTATCTTTCCTCCCATTCAGAACTGAATTCAAAGACTGTAACTCTTCAGAAATTATAGGCAAACGGGATTGCCAGGCACATTAGGAAAAGTGACTTTAAATCAGTAGTAATTTCAGGGATGAAGTGAAAGCCTGCTTCTGAGTCCGTATACTTTATGTGAGAATAGTCACATAGCATGTCCATTAATTACCAACTTGTTTCCCCTTGGGTTCCTAATGATTGGAGTATCTGTCGAATGAGTAGAGATGCATGTTTGTTTCTGCACTGTTAAGTCTGCCGAATGATTTAAAATAGCTGAATGTTCCTTCAAAAAAATTGTTTTAAGGTTTTATTATTAAGTAACTTATATACCCAACATGGGGCTTGAACTTATAACCCTGAGATCAAGAATCTCATGCTCTACCAACTAAGCTAGCCAGGCACCCCATTCCTTCAAATATTTATCCCATGGCACTTAAAGTAATGAAGAACATGTTGAAATTTCTGAATTTCTATAGAAATTCAGAAAAAACAATCTTCAAATAAAATAAAGGGGGCATCAACCACTCATTCTGCCTGTTTATTAAATATACTCAGGGCAAGAAGAGTTCCCAGGAACACATATTGAAGAATTGGATTTAGCAACATGAGAACTGGGTAGTCCCAACTCTTAGTTTCAGATAGTCTAGAACCAAGAGAAGCTGTTGGAACACCAGAAGGATAATTTTCATATAAGGTGCCAGGGCCAATGTCCACATATTCTATGCAGGACAATGATGGACATCTCTGATGCTGAAATCCAGGACTGGTGTGTTAACACTAACCAAATGCCAGAAGCCTTCCTGGGGTTCTGCTTTGCATTTTGGCCAACGCTGAAGATCCCAGAAGATCTCATGTCTTGAGTTGCTCCTATGGCAGAAGATATAATGGAGTTTCTTTGAGCACCTAGGGTTACTGTGCCCCAAGGATGCATTAGAATATGGAAGGGAAAGATATTTGAGGGATTCCCAACAGGAACTCTGATGGAAGTCTCAGAGTAAGTACCATTAGAAAGATACTGTTCCATTTCTCGAGAGGTCTTTTCAATGTGGTCTGGGCAGGATTGAAGTCACTTAGAAGAATCGTGGTAACTTGAGCTCCATATTTCTAGAATTCCAGAGCCTAAATTATAGGTCTGACTGTCCCCACATCAAACTGTAGAAATGAATGTTTTCATCAAGGGATTAGAAGTCATTTTGTGACCAGCTCATGTCAGGTTCCAAAATGAAGAGGAAAGCACTAGGTCCCGTAAGAGAAAAGATTGTATTTCTTCCCACTAGCAGGACGATTATGATCTCAAGAGTATGGTTGATCAGGGAGTGATTTTTGAACCAGAAAAACCTGAGGCCACTATGCAGTGCCATATTGATGAGAAGACAGTCAGAGGTATGGTGGCCAAGATGATCCAGCAAGGACCCTTTCCTACCTTTAGCTGGACCGCTTTGAAGACATTTAATGTGTGGTCTTCCAGGCCTACATAATCTTCTGGGTAATCTTGAAGACAGAAATTATTAAGATTGGGTTCCAAGCCCAGTAAGGACAGGAGTTTTTGTCTCCTTGCTGTATCCTCAACATTTAGAATAGTGCCTAGCACAAAGTAGGTGCTCAATCAATATTTGTGGAGTACATGTAACGATGCTATTTCTGGAATTAATGGATAGTCAAGCATGCTCTCAGGAAAGCATGTGGAATTGTCACAAAAAGAGCCTTAAAGGATACATGGCCTATTGATTTTACTTTTGTTTTAGTAGGCACACGTGTGTGTGTGTGTGTGTGTGTGTGTGTGTGTGTGTGTGTGTGTGTACACAGTTCAATACATCTCTATTAAAGCCACATAAACATTTTTTCCTGCTTATGTAATAATTGTTATTTCAAAAAAACTTGGAAAATAACAAAGTCAGCCTTTGATGAACAAATTAACACTCACATATGAAATATGCTTGGAGAGATTGTCTTTAATCAGTTTGGAATTGGAGGATGCTTTCTCTTTTTGCAACACTGCAAATGAAGAGCTTAGAATTTGATAAATTATAAACCTAATGAGGCTTCTAACTCCTTTAGCTAGTTATTAGCTGTCAGGAAATGATCGTTGTTACTTAATTATAAGACGAAACTAAACACTGGGAAATGTTGAAAGTGATCTGGTTGGCCAGTATTCTGAGGACTAATTCCACAAGCATGCCTTCCACATACCAATTAAAGCTGCATCACCCATAATAAAATGCTTCATGCCTTCGGCTGTGTTCTATGCTGTCATTTTCAGATTAGAACAACAAGACAATGCCAGTCTAGGGCACTTCCTGGGCACCAATGAGTGCTAGGCTTTTCTAATTTAGAGGATAAAGACTCCTCCTATGGGCTTGTTACTCCTCAGGAAATACCTTTATTTTCATTATAACCCCACCCAAAATAAGAATCAGTCTTAGAGATAGTAAAAGTATCCAATCAATCATCTGTTTTACTAGCTGTCAGGTAGGAAAATGCCAAAACACTTTCAAAAGAAAAATGTATATGCATGACAGTCTATCTCGATTTTCAGGGGCAATTCATTATCAAGGTGAAAATGAGTTTTGGAGGGAGAATGTGGAGTAATGTTACAGGACTAGCATTCTGTAAATGCAGTCTCTATTGGTATGCAGATTTTTTTTCTTTTTTAAACACCACTAAGAGGTTTCCAGAATAAAATTTTCATTTCTAGCTCAATTCATTATTACTGGTATGCAATTTTTTAGCAACACTGATTTTATCAAATGCCATCTGCTTTTCCTTTCTGGAGTCTCCTTTCCATGTGCCTTGAGAGAAAGGATGTTCATTAAGCAGCAGGGGGCTGGAGCTCCCAGATTGCCTGGGTTCCAATCCCACACTGCTGTATAAGCATGGTTAGGGGTATTTGGGTGACAGGAAAAGGAAAAAGATAAAATAAATAATTTTGTTGAAATACAAGCATTTCCCAAGTTAAGTTCAAGCTGTGTTGCAAGATTTCAATTACAAATTAACTACCTGGATTTTAGAGGAGGCCATGTGATCTTATCAGAAAGGGATTAAATAGCCCCTACCATTTGAAGTAAGTATTAAATGAACTAATCACCACTAAACAGCGCACTAAGTGCTCCATAAATGCTGGCTTTTATTATTTTTGCCTTTTGTTCTATTTGGGGATTGCTGCAGAAAACAGCCCCAAGAAACTAGTGTCAAAGAATGATTAGAACTGCATGTATAAACATCAAGGGGACTCCATGAAAGCTTAATCCGCCCAACTACACACAGGAGATCAAATGTCCTATGAATGTATATTAGTTTTTTGGTTTTTTTTTTTTTAAACTGAGTTGAATCCTCAGCAGCTTTTTTTTTTTTTAAGTTTATTTATTTTTGAGACAGAGAGAGACAGAGCATGAATGGGGGAGGGGCAGAGAGAGAGGGATACACAGAATCGGAAGCAGGCTCCAGGCTCTGAGCCATCAGCCCAGAGCCCGATGCGGGGCTCGAACCCACAGACCGAGAGATCGTGACCTGAAGTCGGACGCTTAACCGACCGAGCCACCCAGGCGCCCCATATTAGTTTTAATTCACCAAACACCTAAGATTAGGGACACCTGGTGACTCAGTTGGTTAAGCGTCCAACTTCAGCTCAGATCATGATCTCACGATTTGGGAGTTCGAGCCCCGCGTCGGGCTCTGTGCTGACAGCTCAGAGCATGGAGCCTGCTTCAGATTCTGTCTCCCTTTCTCTCTGCCCTCCCCCGTTCCCTCTCTCTCTCTCTCTTTGAAAAAGGAATAAACATTAAAAAAAATTTTTTTTAAACCCCTAATATTAGCACCTTTCTAACAATACTGGTTACAGTCCTACCTCATCACTGCATCCCTATCTGAAATGGTGAAAGAAACCACAGATATAAATAAATTGTCTGCACTTGTCTCCATGCCATCATCACCTGTTCTCTTCAACCCCTACAGTCCAATTGTCACCACGTCATTCCTTTGCACTTGCTCTTGTCAAGGTCACCACACTCTGTTTGCCAAGGTCAGTGGTTTGGGATCATCTCCTGGGATCCCTTGCAGCAGTTTTCATCACAGATGACTATTCCCTCCTAAGAAATCTTTTCCTTTCTGGAGTTGCACAACACTAAGCCCTCCCCCAACTCACTGAAGTTGCTTCTCAGTTAGTTTCCTTTGCTGGGTCGGCCTGCTCTCAAGGTTGATGTGTCCAGGCTTTGGTCTTCACAGCTTTTCTCTCCTCTCTGGAAATTCTTGCAGGTGAGCGAATCAGGTCCTGTGACCTTAAATACTATTTATATATGTTGATGACTCTCAACTTTCTCTGTCTAGCTCTGATTCCAAACTCTTTTGTACAGCTACCTCTCCAGATAGCTGATTGGTATATTAGACATAATATGTTTGAAAGGAACGCTCACTTCTGCTATTCATGAGCACCTTCCACCCCAACCCCTGCCCTCCAGACTCATGGTTCTCTGGTTTTCCCCATCTTACCCAATAGCTCCATCATCATCCTAACTGTACAGCCCCAAACCCACAGTCACCTTCATTATTCTTTCCCTTATGTTTTATTCAGTCATCAGCCAGTTGACACTATCTCAGAAATCTGTCTCAAATCCTATCACATTAGCCATCTCCACTGCTACCATCCCAGAGTGACCTACTATTAACTCCTTAGATCAGTATATTAGCTTCCTGATGGGTCTCCTTGCTCCTACTCTTGCTCTCCTATACCCTATTCTTCAAAAAGGAATCTCAGTGTTATTGCAAATAAATAAATTGATAATATTGTTCCTTTGCTTAAGATCCTCTAGTGGCCTCCTGCTACACTTAGGCTACAATTTGGTTCCTCCCTATGGTCTACGAGGTCCTACCCGATGTGAGCCTAGCCTACTCTGTTCACTATGCTTCAACCATACTGACTTGCTTTCATTACCTCCAACATCCCAGGACTGTTCTCACCTCAAGGCCCTTGCTCTTAAACTTTTCCTTTGCCTGGAATGCCTCACACTTCCATGCAGCAGGTTCCTTCTTATTATTTAGATTTGTAGTCCAAAAGTCACCTGACCCACCCACCTACTTAAGGTAGCTCACCTAAGCTCTCTCCATCTCTTGACAGTGTTGTTTCCTTCATAGCACTTACGACTATCTGGATTTATCTTGTTCACTTATTTAGTTTCTTGTTTATTGTCTATGTAACCCCGTGACAATGTAAGTTCTGTGAAAACATATACCTTACCTGTCTTGACCACTGCATTTCTCATGCCTGCCATATAGTAGTGGATACTCCATAAACATCTGTTGAATGAAAGAACTGTCTCCAAATATAATGTCGGTTTGCAAACTATATATAATAACCCATTGGAACTTATTAGCTAATCCAAATAACTCACCAATAGCTAAGAAAGGACTAGAACCAGGGACAAATTGAAGTGGAGCATATGTCTGATTGCAATCTATAGTCAAATAAAAATGATGTTCAATTGTATGCCGATTTAGCTCTTTCCAGCCTTCTCCAAGTCATCATCAAGAATCATCAAGGGGTGCCTGGGTGGCTCAGTCGGTTGAGCGTCTGACTTTGGCTCAGGTCATAATCTCATGGTTCGTGGGTTCGTGCCCTGCGTCGGGCTTTGAGCTGACAGCTCAGAGCCTGGAGCCTGTCTTGGATTTGTGTCTCCCTCTCTCTCTGTCCCTCCCCCACTCACACTCTGTCTCTCTCTGCCTCTCAAAAGTAAATAAATGTCAAAAAAAAAGAATCATCAAAAGCTGATGGCAGAGTTACCCACATTCTCTTTCTTCTCTTGCCTTCTCTAGTTTCCAAGTCGAAGAGGAAAAGAATAATTTATTGTGACTGATTAAAGAAATTATTCTTTATTCACCCACCTTTCTAGAATTCAAAAATCATTCCCCAGTTTATTCAAAACCGGGCCTGCACAACTCTGAAGGTGTCTTCCAGCTCTCCCTTTGAGAGTGGGTCAGCTGAAGTTCACTCTGTGGCTTTTTACACTACGGGATGCAAGTGCAGCCAAAATTACTGCATTAAGACAGCTCTCCTGTGTCGACTTTTTTCTGAAGGAAACAGTTGGTGGCAGAAATGATCTTTGACTTTACCTCTCTGTGATCACCTTTCTTGTTCCATTTAATAAAATTGTAAGTGCTCCAGATGGCATAAAGAACGGTACTGAGCTAGAAGGCCATTTTACTCCCAGGTCCGTTACCCTCACTACAATTTTGGTGAAATCATTTAACCTCTCTGAGCCTCTCTTTTTATCTGTAAGATGAGAAACGTTTAGTAGATGACCTCTAGCTCTAACTGTGCATGGTGTGGAAATATTTGTGTCCAGGAAACACCAAATGATTAAACTAATTGGTATAGCGGGTTATGACTGATGCTATCCTGCTATCCTCAAAAAACAATAGAAGGTGGGGTCAACTTGGCCCGAGGATTGGAACACATCCTATGCCATAGGCTGCAGCTTCTAGAAATGGAGCTTCCAGGAATCAGTGACTTCCCATGGGATATTTCATGGTCTTAGGTACCGTAGAGGTGCCAAATACTCCAAATGTACATCTCCAGACCCATCTTCAATTTTGAATACCAGATGTCTCGCTGGAATTCCTTTTGCCCTTGCCTGCCTGCTCCAGCCTTTCACAGCCAAAACAATTCTTTCATTTATTTTTATTTATTTTTTAAGTTAAATCCAAGGTAGTTAACATATAATGCAATATTGGTTTCAGGAGTAGAATTGAGTGATTCATCACTTACATATGACACCCAGTGCTCATCTGAACAAGTGCCCTCCTTAATGCCCCTCACCCATTTAGCCTATCCCCCCACCAAAACAATTCTTTTAGAACACTAGTCAGTCATGTCTGCTCAAAACTCCGCAATGTATCCTTATTTCACTCAGAATGAAGGCTAACTAGAGTCCTTACGATGATCTGCAAGTCCACAAGTGGTCTACCTTTCCCCACTCACCGGTGACTCCTTTGTCGTGATCTGCTACTGCTCTCCCCCTCTCACTCTACTCCAGCCACGGTGACCTCCTTGCTATTCTCAAACACACCTGCTCCTGCCTTAGGGCCTTTGCACAGAAAATTTCCTTATTTCAGTGTACCCATGGCTACCTCTTTTGCCTCCTTCAAATACAACTTTTGCATTGTGGCCTACCCTGATCAGCCTGTTTAAAATGACAACCTGTCCCCCTTGTAGAATTCCTGACCCCCATCCCATTTTTTTCCATGCGCTAATCTAATATTCATTATAATGCAGTTATGTATTATGTTGAATTTTCATTGTCTATACCCCTGCTCTGAATATAATCTCAATAAAAGCAGGGATTTGGGTATATTTTGTGTCTAGTACAAATAGCCATTCCATAAGTATGTGCTGAGTTACTTGAAGAATGAGTATCACCATTAGTGAGGAGTATCCCAACATCTGTGCCCCCCCACCACCACCGCCAGTGCACGCAGTTCCTAGAAAAACTTGTGCAAGGTTCACAGAGTATTGTCCAAATTCCCTCTTAATTGCTCCCATCCTGTCAAGAATCTCTCATGAGATAAAACGTGCTAACTGAACCATAATGGCACATAAAGACGATTCTTGCTTTCTTTGATTTTAGTTTTTAAGCTTATTTATTTATTTTGAGAGACAGAGAGAGAGAGAGAGACCACGCACATGAGTGGGGCCAACGTGGAGGCTTGCCTGGGGGCTAGATCTCACAACCACTGTGAGATCATGAACTGAGCCAAAATCAAGAGTCTGCTGCCTAACCAACTGAGCCACCCAGACACCCCTGCTTTCTTTGATTTTAAGACTATTTTCTCCATTGAACCATGGATTTTAGAAATAGAGAAAACCCAGTGATCCACAATCAACTAATATGCTAATAGTGAAAGGAATACCCAAATATCCTTCTAATATAAGATTTAGTTTCCCTTCCTCGACTACTTTCCTAACATCAACTTGAACTCTATAATTTTTTAAAAATCTCACCTTCTATAATCTTTAAGGTCATTTCTACATTCTTTGGGGAAATCATACCTGTATTTTCAATACCCTTGCATACAGACTTGATAGTCTGCTCAAATATCATTAAGCAGGATTTCTAATTCCAATAGCCCCATTTGGTAATCCAACAGAGAGAAGGAGAGTGGAATCATCTAAAAGGAAATTTCCATCAAAGGGGAGGGTGTTAGTGTCAAATTATAGTAATTCACTTGGTTCTAATAGTCCACAATCTATAAATTGGAGTCAATATCCCAACTTCTGAATCACCTTTGTCATTGAAAAGCAACAGTAAGACTTCTGCAAAGCAGAGTAATGTGTATGTGCTTAAACCCATGATAATCACAGACTTTGTGGATAATCTTAGGAAGATTGCTGGTTTTATTGGTAGTTGACTTTCAGGCAGCTTAAAACAGGCAATCTCCCCAAATCCTTGTCACCTCCATCATCATATACAGAATACAAATAATAGAGAACACTGCACTGGATAGAATCCACTATCAAGTGGACATTTCACTGGAATAATTGTAAAAGACTTGAAAACTTGGGTTTCTTAAAACATTAGGACTAATTCAGCCACAAGTCCCTAAAGAAATGGCTGTTGGGTTATATCTCATTCTGAGAAATAAAACCGCAGGTCTAGAGAATCTGACTCGGTCCCCAGGTTTGAGACTGTTTCTTAAGCTTTACGTGGACCCTAGGATCTTACCCCTGCAGGCTACATTCCAGAAGCTCCTGGATTCACCTCCTCGGACTAGTCAGGAAGTTGGGAGCAAGTCCGATAAAAGTGTTAGAGAAAACGCCTGTATTAGTGTCCCCAAAAGTGGTGTGATCCTAATAAATAATATAGCATGGGCGAACATAGCCTATGTATCTTGACATGTCTATAGAATTCTGGGAAACAATCAAAGACTCATCAGCCTGGCGATTGCTAATCACTTGAGCTTTTGTGGCAGACTCCCAACAGTTTGAATTAAAATCCCAAAGTTCTCCAAACACTGTCTGTGGTCACAAATTCAAGGATAATGAGAGAATGCTCCCATCAGCCACTGTGTCATCATTGTGCATTCAACAATAGTATTCAACAATGATATGCACCAACATCCAATGCCTAAGAAAACAATAGTGCTTTCATCATGAAGAAAAATATACAGTAAAGAACAGGGGCTGTGGGACACACCAACCAAATTTCAAACCCCAGATCTGCCACATACATACTAAGTGATCATGTCAAGGCATTTCACCTCTGAGCCTCAATTCTTTCATCCGTAAAGAGGGATGATAGCACCCACTTGCCACGGTTGCTGGGATGATCAAAGATGATGTAGATAAAATGCCCAGCATTGACTCTGCACAGTGGTAGTTACTTTATGTAATTCTACCCACACTAACCTAAGATTATATTTCTTAATCCCAGCAATTTTTTTTAATGTTTATTTATTTTTGAGACAGAGAGAGAGACAGAGCATGAACGGGGGAGGGTCAGAGAGAGAGGGAGACACAGAATCGGAAGCAGGCTCCAGGCTCCGAGCTGTCAGCACAGAGCCTAACGCGGGGCTCGAACCCACGAACCTCAAGACCATGACCTGAGCCGAAGTCGGACGCCCAACCGACTGAGCCACCCAGGCGCCCCATTAATCCCAGCAATTTCTTAAGTACAAACATCATTATCAGACATTTTTATTATTCAGGCAACATGGAGATGGTAAGCAATATTTGAGATAGACAGTGGGTATGTACACTTAACAATGAATAGTTTAAGGAAGAAAAATTTTAAGCCACCTTTATAGTAGAAACGCAATAGTAAGGAGCATTGGTTAGGCTCAGCCTATTTTATTTAAATACCAACAGTTCATGTTCTGGCAGATAGGTTACTTCTAACGTAGCAGGCAATCCTCTCGTAATTCACTAAAGATAAAGGGCAAATTTAAAATAATCTTGATATTAAGATAATAATTACGTGATTTAGGGCAAGCCCGGTGTAGTGCCCCTACATGCTTCCTCATCACAGCCCTATTGTGCTTCAGCTTGAACTCTGTATAATGCCATTCCTACCCTGCAACCAGAAAAGAGCTGACTCCTGCAGACTTATGAAGCACTCCAGGTACATTCTGCCCCTCTGCTCCTCTCTCCAGGAGTAAGTTGAAAGGTCAAGTTACTTCTCTGCATGTAAAGCAAGCTGAGTGACATCCAGACTCAGTTGAGCCTTTGACAACAATTCACCGAACGTCTACTATATACCAGGCACCGTGAGGAACTCTAGGGGTGCAATGGTGAACAAAATAAACACAGTCTTGCTTACAAGTCACTTAGAGTCTAGAAGGGAAGACAAATAGTTTACCATACGCTGTAGTTGGTTATACGGGTAAACGAAGGCAGGATATTATGAGAATACTCACCGGCTTTAGGGAGGGGAGGGTGAACATTCTAGAGAAGTAACGCATGCCAGGGCAAGGGAGAGAATAAGCATGGTACGCTCAGGCACTGGGAGTGGTTCAGTGATTGGAGTGTGAAGCAGGGAGGGAAGCAAGTCTTCCCTGGTCAGCTGTGAGGCTGGAGAGAAAAACCTTGCATACAGAGTATAATTCCTGACCTTATCATGAAGACAGTGCTGAGCAATTAGGGCCTTCAGTAATTCAAGAGAGAAGAGATAGAGGGAGGAAGGAAGGGAGAGAAAGAGAAAGGGAGAAGGGAGGAGGAGAGAGAGAAAGAGGGAATCATTGTTGAAAATGGACACATTTGTCTTACAAAAGAAGAATTCTCTTGTGTTTCATTTTGGCATAGTTGCATAACCAAGTAGCTGCTTCTTGGGGTTAGGTAAAAAAAATTAAAAACAACAAGTTGAAGGCTCCCAGCTTTTCATTAGGAAAAATAAAAACGTTTTCTAATGTTTATTTATTTTTGAGAGAAAGAGAGAGGGAGAGAGAATGTCAAGCAGGCCGGGGGGGGGGGGGGGGGTGCTGTCAGCACAGAACCTGTCGCGGGACTTGATCTCACAAACTGTGAGATCACGACCTGAACTGAAATCAAGAGTTGGACACTTAACCAACTGAGCCACCTAGGCACCCCCATTAGAAAATTTTAAACTATATGGGGCGCCTGGGTGGCGCAGTCGGTTAAGCGTCCGACTTCAGCCAGGTCACGATCTCGCGGTCCGTGAGTTCGAGCCCCGCGTCGGGCTCTGGGCTGACGGCTCAGAGCCTGGAGCCTGTTTCCGATTCTGTGTCTCCCTCTCTCTCTGACCCTCCCCCGTTCATGCTCTGTCTCTCTCTGTCCCAAAATAAACGTTGAAAAAAAAAATAAAAAAAAAATAAAAGAAAATTTTAAACTATATGTTTCGTAGTACCTACTAGAATTAATGGGGGTATGACGAAGCTGAACCTGTAACCCCACTGCCACTGTAGCCTGGAAATTATTCTGGCTTCCAGGAGAAGCAAAGATTTGGCCAATCATCTCCAGGCTAATCCAGGAACTGCACCCTAAAAGCTGTGAATAAACGAGGAGTCGGACATTAAAATATTTCTGCTCTTTTTATGCAATTCAAGGGTACCTGAATTACCGAGAAAGGCTTACATATTAGCTCTGCACATAAGGACCTTTTCGCTTCCAATAATATCATAGTATGTGATATCATGGCAGTGGGGTTAATAAGGGAACAATAGCTCATAAAGGTAAAAATTATACATCATATGCTACGGTTCCTTCTAACTCAGAAAAGTATTAAAATCTGTTACAGACTGCCTCAAAAATGTTTGCAAATATGGCAAGTCTCATCCGGCTTTAATTCAGTCTTTCCAGTGCTCAAGATTATTATTAAATCTAAAAAGGATTTGAGGCTGTTCTGGAAGATGCAACACACACGCTTACCCCCTAGTAGTTCAGGGGTGCTTTTAACACACGGACTCACTTCAAACATTTCAGTCTAATTTCTGTCCGGCTTCTTCAAGCCCGGCCTAACTTTTAAAACACCACAATAACCACTCGGTAGAAAACTGTGACAGAGGAGGAATGCACGGCCCCAATTTTTAACAAGAAGTGGTAATGGCCCTTGCTGGGAATTCTCATGCCCCGCACCCACTCTTGGAAACCTGCAGAACAAAACAGGACTCCAGGCCTTCTGAAATTACTCAGGCTGGAGCAAATGCTGCTCATGCTCCATCTCCTGGGAAACTCAGAAACTTCCCAAGAATGAAGTTTCAGCGGCAAAGCAGGCAGCTGAGTGAACCCTGGAGCTGTAATATACTGTCTTTTGCAGACAACAGTGCTTCAGTGTCAAAGCCACAAGACCAAGAGCAGGCACAAAACCTCTATCAGCAAGCACAAAACAGTGATCACAGACAGGTGGCCCGGGACGAGAGGGGGACAGAAGGGCGACACGCCGAAATGTCTGAAAGCAGGGCATGCCCGCCGCCGTTTGTCACTGTGGCATTTTATTTTATTTTATTTTATTTTTCAACGTTTTTATTTATTTTTGGGACAGAGAGAGACAGAGCATGAACAGGGGAGGGGCAGAGAGAGAGGGAGACACAGAATCGGAAACAGGCTCCAGGCTCCGAGCCGTCAGCCCAGAGCCCAACGCGGGGCTCGAACTCCCGGACCACGAGATCGTGACCTGGCTGAAGTCGGACGCTCAACCGACTGCGCCACCCAGGTCTCTGGCATTTTAATGAGAAATAAAGGGGAAATGTGAAGGTTTTATGATAATTTTATTGATGTACTAGAAATAGCTCTTTTAGAATGTCTATTTCACTCCAACAGAAATGAATATTCTCTAAAAATATTTGATTAGCAAAATTGAAATAATCTGAATTTAAAACGCATGCACAGGGGCGCCTGGGTGGCGCAGTCGGTTAAGCGTCCGACTTCAGCCAGGTCACGATCTCGCGGTCCGTGAGTTCGAGCCCCGCGTCGGGCTCTGGGCTGATGGCTCGGAGCCTGGAGCCTGTTTCTGATTCTGGGTCTCCCTCTCTCTCTGCCCCTCCCCCGTTCATGCTCTGTCTCTCTCTGTCCCAAAAATAAATGAACGTTGAAAAAAAAAATAAATAAATAAATAAAACGCATGCACATAAATTACAAATACTATCATGCTGGGGATTATAAGCCAAACAGAGCTAAATACAAGTTTCAGACTTATACTCTCTCCACTAAATGCTTTAGAAAGGAAATGCAGAATCCTCAGTTATGGTCCATCTGAGAGCACAGGGAATTTATTTACTCCTCCC
>NW_024412376.1:105952881-106096179 GCF_014898765.1 Herpailurus yagouaroundi
CCCCCCATGGTCTCTTATTTCAAATTCCAAGAGTGTTCTTTTTCTTTTAGTCCCACACTCAGCTCACACTGCTGAAAAACCCTTTGGTGTTTCACGTAAATATGGAACCGAAACAGGAAAGGGGCAGAAAAAGATTGATGTATAATAATCTTCAGGGGCGCCTGGGTGGCGCAGTCGGTTAAGCGTCCGACTTCAGCCAGGTCACGATCTCGCGGTCCGTGAGTTCGAGCCCCGCGTTGGGCTCTGGGCTGATGGCTCGGAGCCTGGAGCCTGTTTCCGATTCTGTGTCTCTCTCTGCCCCTCCCCCGTTCATGCTCTGTCTCTCTGTCTGTCCCATAAATAAATAAAAAAACGTTGAAAAAAAAATTTAAAAAAAAAATAATCTTCAAAGAAGTAGTTTTGTTAGTTACAGGGGAAAAAAGGACTTTAAGAAATATTGAATTGACTAATAATTTTTAAAATTCTTATTACTGTTGTCACCTTTCTTAAAAGAAATATTTGTGTTAATTAGATGAGGAAAATAGAAAATGTTCTTACTAACTCCTTGAAAAGTCCAGACCATCATTTGGACCAATGAAGGGTTCTGAGTGAGAGCCCGGTGCTTTCCTTGAGCCCTCTGGCAATTAGCTTTCTAGCCGGGAGTCAAGTTTTATAAACTGCTAAGTGACCAGACAGACAGACTGGCTCTGCAAGGTAATGTTTTCAATTTGACTCTTGCTTATGATAGGTCTTTGACCTTAACAGTCATTTGTGGTCCAAGTGCCACTCGAAGTTCTGACTTAAGGTGACTTCTTGCCTTGCTGTCTACAGTATTGGGACAGCAGGAGATGCATGTTGTAGGGAGGAAGGAGGGAAGGAAGGAAAGAAGGGAGGCAGAGAGAAAGGAAGAAAGGGAGGAAGAGAGAAAGGGAAGAAGGAAAGAAAGAAGGGAGGGAGGGAGAGAGGGAGGAAGGAAGGAAGGAAGGAAGGAAGGAAGGAAGGAAGGAAGGAAGGGGCAAGAAAAAATCAAAATACATTTCCTGAAGACAAAATATCTCAAACTTAAGAGTCATAAAAGAAGTCAAAAGCATAAAATATGTCTTTTAAGGAGCTCCTTTTCCTAAAATAAACAAATATATCACTAAAAGAGTAAACAGAGGTGAGTTGTAAATCAAAATCTTCTACCTAATGCATTCCTAGAGTTTCTTCCTGAGAGCAAATGCCAGTCAGAAATGGGTGTTCAGGAGCCCAGACAACTCAGAGGTCAAAAGAAAGCTGACTCAAGTCATTTTCATTAGAGAGATAACATCACCTGGCCCTCTTCAGTAGCTTTAATAGCTAATGTCCCTCCATCTAATTCTCAAAACTATAAACTGAGAAGAAAAAACCCCTTTGCTTTTAGCCATCACCGCCCACAATTTAAGCAAAGACAGCCTAGGGAACAATACAAATATTCATGGCCTTCAATAAGATTTACCATTGCATTCATTATTCTTTGCTGGCAGACTTAGTTCCCCATGGCCTCCTTGCCTCAACCAAGGGAAAAATATGCCTTTCAGATCCTACTTTTTGTTCCTTCTCAAACCAAACTCCATGGAATATAATCTCTCTTTGCTTAAAGAGGGTTCTGGAAAGCAAAAGAAGCTTTATCTGCCTGTGGGAAATAGAATTAGTTGGAATCCTAATGGAAACTTCGGGAGGAATACTATGGTGAATAGTTAAATATTTACAACATAAGAACCAGTTCATTTGAAAACAAATGTAACAAGTGCCTGGCTTCGTTCCCTGCCTCAGGAATCAAGAATGTTCCCTTGCTGAGAGCTACCATTTTATTGACATTCAACTAAGAACTGAGTCCAGGAAAAGAGGACAGGAGTGAGTTTAGGAACTACATTGTAGTAGATGAGTTCATCCGCTGTGGCTATCCACTAAGTGATAAACTCACAAAGAAGAAATCTCTGGGGGGTGGGGAAGCACAATTTTAATATCAAATACAGGAGTGTTCCTATGAAAACTCATCAGTTTACTCATCCAATTGCCCAAACTAAATAAGTTATAAAGAATAGAAGAAAATCCAAATTACATGAGAATTGGGAAAACAGACAACCAAACAAGTAGAACTACATATCTATATTTTTAAAGTTTATTTATTTATTTTGAGACACACACACACACACACACACACACACACACACACACACGCAGAGAGAGAGACTCCCAAGTAGGCTCCACGCTGTCGGTGCAGAGCCTAATATGGGGCTTGAACTCACAAACCATAAGATCATGACCTGAGCCTAAAACGAGTCAGCCACTTCACTGACTGAGCCACACAGCTGCCCCAAGAGCTGTATTTTTTATGCAACTGGGACCTGCATCTCATCTAAGGGAAAAGAAAGAATGGGGAAGAGAAAATAAAGCTTTGCCCAAACCACTGTATAAATAACTGAAAGGGCGGGCCTACGCCGGCCGACTCCATCTTGTTCTGTGTCCTTCACCTTGACCACACCTCGTCCCCTTGAGTAAACCCCCCCTCACCTGCCTAACAGGACTCGGACCCTTCCCCAGGACCCTTCCCCAGCCAATCGGTTGAGGCCATAGCCATTACCTCACCAACTGCCCCCAGGCCCCAATAAAACCTTTGTCCTTTTGAAACTCGCTCTCTTTCCCTGGTATCTCACTGCTGCGTCAGTGCAGGTAGGGGATTGAGCTCGAGCTAGCTCGAATAAAGGCTCTTTGCTTTTGCATCGGACTCGGCTCCCTAGTGGTCTTTGGGGATCACGAATTCTGGGCATAACATAACCTCCAAGGGTCAATGTCCCAAGTTTGCTTCGGTACACATGTGGTGATTTGGGGATTAGGAAAGCATATAAAGTCATTCTTATTAGAAATCCTTCTTTGTGCTATTTGTGCTTTGCCTTCGTCAGTGAAAGTCAGCTCAGCTTCTCTGCAGTGATCCTTCTGGAGCATCAGTGACGTTCTCAGACAACCTGTAACTGGCAGATCACCTGAACCTGCACTGGTGGTTGTAACTTCCTGGTGACCGTGTTGGCCAAGTGGGAGGCTCCCAGCAGTGCTTAGACTCTGCCCTTGATTGATAGAGACTTTTTTTTTTAATCTGGCAATAAGAGGCTCTTGGAGATGGAAGCAGAAAAACGAAGGAGAAAACCACAAAAATCCATCAAAGTCAGCCTCACTTTTCCAAACTTTTTCAATCACAGGGGGCTGCTTTTGTGTTTTTGCATTCCCTCGAGAGGGCTGAGGATTTTAATTTGGGTGATCCAGGACCATCCATATCACCTAACGTGCACATAAAGTGCTGCTCTCTGGCAGAACCTGAGCTCTGAGGCCAGAGGGCTAGCCCAGGGCAAACACCCCTTCATTCATTCATCTGCTTCTGGGATAGGAGTGACTGTTGAATTATTTTAAAGATGCATTAAAGAGTGGAGAATGCCTCTAGGCTACAGTGAAAGACAAGAGTCACAAAGGAAGATAGTTGTGGGGTCCCCTAACCTGGAGACCCGCACCCCCTTCCTCTCACTGGTCCTACAGTTGGACATCTCCAAAGCATCCCTGTCCTTTCAGCGCCTGCCTTCTACTCCACTGACATTTATTAAGCCTCCACAGTTAGGCTTTGGAGCTCATGGTTGTCCAAACTTCTCCCTTTCGATTGTCAAATCTGGCTGGCCCTTCTCAGGGTCCACCCCTCCCCTCTTTGATGTTGGCATTGTTAACCCCCTCCCTCCCCTTAAAACTCTTCCCCTTAGTTTCCAGAACAGCGTGTTCTTATTCCTCCTTATGTCCCTTTTGCTCTACTTTTTCTTCCTGTAAGTACCGATGTACAAGGCTCTTCTCTCTTTGCTGCTTCTGCTCTCTTCCTCAGGGATCTCATTTTTTTTTAATGTCTTATTTTTTGATAGAGAGAGAGAGAAAGAGAGAGAGCGAGAGAGCGCATGCTTGGGCAATGGAGGGGCAGAGAGAGAGGGAGACACAGAATCTGAAACAGGCTCCAGGCTCTGAGCTGTCAGCACAGAGTCAGATGCGGGGCTCTAACCCACAAACTGGGAGATCAGGACCTGAGCCAAAGTTAGGTGCTTAACCAACTGAGCCACCTAGCACCTCAGCGGATCTCATCTTTAATGGTCACCTCTATGGAGATAATTCCCAAATCTATACCACAGCTTCAGGTGCCTTCTCCAGCTTTGTTCTTCATTTCCAACTGCCTGTTGGGCACCTTCATGAACAAAGCCAAAGACCAGTCCAAGATTAAAAGCATCATTTTTTTTCCCATCAAGAGAGACCCAGATTCACCATCCTGAGTGGCCTGTTTCTATGAATACACAATCCCACAAGTCAATGGGTTTTAAACATCCTTCCCTAACAATTAGTGGTCAAACCCTATTGCTTCTTTGAGCCTGCTGATCACCATGGCCCCTCATTTCGATATCGCTGCCCTAATTCAGGTCTTCATTACCTTCTCCCTGAACTGTTCCATGTGTTTCTCTTACAGCAAAAACACCAGCTCGCCCTCTCACTGCTTTTCTGGAAGAATAGGAATCCCCCAGTCTCCACTGAGCTTCTTTCTACTTACTTCAGGGAAGTCACCACTTGCTCTCACATGCCTATGAAAATAAATGAACAAGAGATCATGGAATTATTTATTTGGTGTTTTGGAAATTTTAAAAATAAGCAAACACTGGTATGTTCACAAATTTCGCGAAGATGTGAGGACAGGTGGTCAATGGTTTCATTAAACCTCCTCAAGGGCAGGCTGCTCTCTCATGAAGGGATTGGTGCATATAGCAAACTCATATCAGGTCTAAGCACCATGACACAGGGAGTCACCGAGTGATCATAGGGCTCAGCCTGAGAACTCATCAGAATATATCATCCTTCTTTCAAACACATTGTAAGTCAGAAGGTCAAATGAAGTGTCCTCAGCATTCTATTGAAAAAAAAAAAAAGGTAGATTGTGTTCTTCAAAAATGACCAATCTTGTTAAAGACAAAGAAAGGCTGTGCACATGATCCAGACTAAAAGAGGCTTAAAAAGACATGATAACTACCTACAATACCTGGCCCAGGGCTGGATCCTGTACTGGGAGGGAAAAAAAGGCTATAAAGGACATTGTTGTGTCAGTGGATAAAAGTAAAGTTTAACGTGTTGCATCCATGTTCAAACCACCAGAGTTGGGAACTGAATATCCCTATTCTTAGGAAACACATGTGGAAGTATTTAGAAGAAAGAGTCACGCTATAACTTGCCGACAAGTGGTTCAAAAAGTATCATAGAGAGAAAGCACTTATGATAAAGAAAATAAGGTAAAGGGTAGGTAATACGTGAATCCAGGTAAAGGATACGGGGGTGTCCTATGTGCTGTTCATATTCTTGCAACTTTTCTTTAATTTTTAAATTACTTTCAAATAAAAAGTTAAAAGACCGAAACAAAAGTAAGTCCTTGTATCTGTACTAATGATCTGCAGGGAGGCCCTGCATATTGCAGAAAATCAAACAGTATCGGAGGAATGAATGTCCACTGCGTGAACCTTTAATACCTGCTTATGTAACATTTGTGTTCATGACATTCAACTTTCCATGCTTTCTGACATCTTGTTCCTAAACTCAGCTCGGATTAGAGTAATATGAGGATAAATTTGAGGATTCCATACTACAAAAAATATGTGTACAAATACGTGTAGTATATGCAAAATACAATATATGTATTCAAACACGATTGTGTTTGTTAGTTTCAAATTGTCATTCCAACAGTTCATATTTTAATGCTAAAGAATTAGCTTTCTATAGGACTACGCAGACATCTTAAGTTTGGCTTTCATATATATATATATATATATATATATACACACACACATATATACACACACACACGCACACACATATATATACACATATATATGTATATATATATTAATATATATACACATATATATGTATATATATATTAATATATATATATTAATGTTTATTTATTTTTGAGACAGAGAGAGACAGAGCATGAGTGGAGGAGGGGTAGAAAGAGAGAGAAGGAGACCCAGAATTCGAAGCAGGCTCCAGGCTCTGAGCTGTTGGCACAGAGCCCGATGCGGGGCTCGAACTCATGAGCTGTGAGACCATGACCTGAGCCAAAGCCGGACGCTTAATCGACTGAGCCACCCAGGCACCCCGGCTTTTACATTTTAATTAAGATACTCTGTGTTAATTCTTGGTCAAATAAAATAAGAGTGGTCAATTTCTAGAACTCAGAATATATCATCAGGCTGAAACTACATCTTAGAAAATTAAATTCTTCGATGATTAATAAGCAAAATACCCTTAAATGGTTAAGTTACATTTCTGTAATGCAATGAAGTAATCACACATATTAGTGTAGGTCTGTAAGGCTAAAGGTCTCTAAGTCTGAAAAATACCCAGCTGCGATCAAAGGTAAATTTCCTCAGTTACCAAAAACTTCCTTCAAATCCTTTCATCAAATGTATCATCATTCTGACAAAGAGTCTTTGTAACGTTGGATAGGAAAACATTCAGTTAAAGCATATACCATTCAAACCCCAACATGGGCTGTTATTTGAAGGAAATAAATTGTTTAGGGAAGAAAACTAGAATTTAGTCCAAACACAGCCTATCATTCTGCATAACGATACCTATCAATCTCCTACTGTGTGCAATGCTCAGTTCCAAATATTTTATTTGCCCTCAATCTTCTTACTCTTCCCACCAATGCTATGAGGCAGGAATTATCATTAACTCCATTTCACAGATGACAAAACTGAGGCACTGAAAAGCCGAGTGATTTGCTCAAGGTCTAGTCTGAGACAGAACTAGGACCTGAACACAGGCAGTCTGGCTCTGGGGTCTAGGCTCTTCATCGCCAGTTGTATTTATTTGGATAAAATGCAAACCACTCTGACTCAGCTTTCCTGTGTGAAGTAAGTTGATTTTTAAACACACATTTGCTTACCTTTGACTTCTGAGACTTCCTCCCATTTCATATTGCCTATATAACCTGCTTAACTTCACTATCAGGTGCATGTTAATTTCTGCATTAGGGAAACCCATATGGTAGACAAAGAAGCTGGATTATTGTTTTCAAAACATGATTTACGACCCAGGAAGCAGGAAGCGCAGGAGGGTTGATCCTTTCAGAATTCCAAGCCAGATTATTAGAATCATAGTATGTCTAGGGCTACTTAAGAACAGGGACTCCATGTTACCTAGGCCCCGTTGGACACCTGAATGTCTTTTAGAATACCCAACACCAGGCCACTGTTCAACCCTGACCCAAGGCCTCTTCTATTTTCAAACAGCTCTAATTCCTAGAAAATTCTTCCTAAAGTCAAATCTGACTCCTGCTTCCCTTTAACTTCAGGCCATTGGTCCTAATTCTGCCATCTGAAGCCTAGTCTTGCTTTCACATTTTTGACATATTGAAGGGAAGACACAAGCCATCTGCGTCTTCTAATATGCCCGTATCTGATGACCACGAAGCTTGAGATTTAGATCAGCCTGAGAGTCCACAAAGTGAAGGCTTTCTCTCCCTCCCTTGATGTATTGCTCACATTATATATATATATGTTTGAAACTGAGGGACTGGATGGACTGTCCCTTGATCCTTAAACCCAATCAAAACTCCAGATGCCACCCAATTCTGAACCACCTCCGCATTCAACAGGGACAAGAATTACAGGTAGAAGAAGCACTTTCGGCACCTTTCTAGGCTAAATGTCATACCGGCCACAGACCCCTTTTGCTTCACTCCCTCACATGCCTCCATCAGTGAGTTCACTCTCGGTCCCCTCTAAAATTCTTAGCTGTAAAACAGCCACGAAGCAGCAGGATGATGATTTACTTTCAACTTCAGCCAGGATTTGTAAACACCGTGATAAATGAGGAGAGGCACTGGAGCTGCATTCCTCCAGCAGGTCCTCTTAAATGAAAACATACTGCATTTTAGCATCCGTTGGCATAAATCATTTGTTTCCAATCAGGGCGGAATTTCCCCAGCATTCCTGCCAGGCACCTTATCTGTCTGATCCCCCAAAGAGCACACGTTGGTAGAAATTATAGGTAACTAGTCCATCACTGTATCCCGCAAGACTAAAGAGCACTGATTTCAAATCGATTAACTGTGCTTTGGGTTGAAGGTGGTACTTGGACTGTGGACTAAGTAACGGGACTTTTTCAGGAAAGAGAAACACAATTTTGAGTTTTTAACACCACAAGTTTAGACATGTTTTCAAATGGGCTTGACCTTTCTGTGGCTCTGTGTTCCTGCTCTTTTCTTGCCTATTTTGTGTATTCATTCCCCACGCTCCCATTCTCAGCTAGCTTCCTCCTTTGCACCCTGATAAGGTCAAGTGATCTCAGAGGGCAACCAGGCATTTCTCTGCGGGTGATGCAGAGCTTAACTCCATCTTTGCTGAAGAAGGGGGAGGGGGTGGCAAAGGCCAACTGCAGAAAACCATCTGGATCCACTCACAGTCCCACTCTGTAATGCCCTTCCTCAGGACACAACCCACCCATGAGCTTCCCGAATGCTGGAATAGCATCTGCAAACAGAATTTGGCTCACAGGCTTGATTGGGTTGGCCTGCATTGTGTTGGTCCACACAGTGCTTTCAGCTTGAACATTTAATCATTTGGGATCATTCACACAAAAATCCAGACTTCTGGCAACACTGGGACTGTATGCCTTCATAATAATAATCTATTGGCGCTGAGAGTCCCCTGCCTTCTTGAGAGGGGGCGTTAGCCTTCCAGTTTGCTTCAGTCCTCACCACTCCCCATCGTGTTCTTGGATAAAGGGCAGTTTACATTTTGTACCTTGCCCATTTCATTCATTTGTGTTTCTTCCTTGGTCTTATAGCCATCTAAGTTTGCAAGCCTGGCAGATGTTCTATGAAAGATTATTAAATCAATTTTCCTATCTGTAAAATACTGGCCTTCTAGCTCCATGATTATATATATGATTTAGTGGCTTAACGAGCAAAAGTGATACCGTGCTGTTTTTGGTCCCATTTCCTCAGGAATGAAAAAGAGGAAACAGCACAGCGAATGACAGCCATGACTGAGTGACTTCCTACTCCTCTAGCCCTCCTCTCAACTACACTTAAAAAAAAAACCTTTTTTTTTAATGTTTATTCATTTTTGAGAGACAGAGCATGAGCAGGGAAGGGACAGAGAGAGGGAGACACAGAATCCGAAGCGGGCTCCAGGCTCCGAGCTGTCAGCACAGAGCCCAACGTGGGGCTCAAACTCACGAGCTGCAAGATCATGACCTGAACTGAAGTCGGACGCTCCACCGACTGAGCCACCCAGGCGCCCCTCAACTATACTTTTACTTGAACCTAGGTAGGACCCTCTCTTCCTTGGCAACAACAAGAGAAGCCAAACGGAAGTTGAAAATGAAGTTCAGGTTTGAAGGTTTTTCAACTCCTACACTAATCTGCCCATCTGTAGCATGTTCCCAGGACTACCTGGGAGCTTTTCATCAAAGCAAAGGAAGGAGATGTTGATGAAAAAGATTAAGACCTTTCCCATGTAACATTGCTACCTAACTCCTTGCAGAATAACAACTCTGCTAAAATACTAACAAGCCTATGGAAAACACTTTGTGTGAGCTATGCACATACGTTCATAAAATTTGACGGCATAAAATAACACTTTGCCTTGGCAAAAAGTATGGTCAGTGGTTACTTAAAGGAGTTCAGGACTCTTGGATTCAACCTTCTTACAATTGGAGGCACACAAATAAGGAGTGAGCTGACCTGTCAGGTACAGAGCTCCCTGACCCTGAAACTGTGCCAAGAGAAACTGGTGAGCCTCTGTGCTACGTATCATACAGGAACTTCCTGCATTGGACACAGTGGTGGGGTGAGGGCTAGGGAAGTATGGAAGTAACAGAGGACCATCCTGTAACACCCCCTCCAGCTTCACATTCTGGGAATTCTCCCTTCTCCTTGTTTTTTGTTTTTTCTGTAACTTAGAAGTCCAGTAACTTCATGTGTACCCCCCACGCAAGAAGGTAGGATGATGGATATTATATGGCTTTGGCTCTATCCTGGTTATTCAATAATGTTTAAGAAGAACCTAAATTCATAACTTTGTACTTTTCAGAGTATTTGTGACATGTGACTAAATCTTGCCTGAAATAAATGTCATTATGAAACTAAATTATTTTTCAGTATAGAAAATTTAATAATAATAGCAACTAGTACAAAATATGAGGACCACTAAAGTTCTGGCTAAAAGGAAACAAATTTAACCCTGACGAAAACCTCTTTTGAGGCTACTTAGTATCTCACAAGTAGTGCCCGGGATTTATTAGCAATTATAGAGGAAATTACAATCTACTGGCTAATACACCATTAGGTTTTCAGTTTGTCTCCACAAAGTTTTAAGTATTCCTATATTATGAGGACCACTTCCACTCCTATTTATCTTGTTTGACTAAATAAACTAGTTCCACACCCCAATATTATTGTCAATTAGCCAGAGCTTTAACTAGAAAATCCTTCCTTAGGTGACACAAGATATGCAAGAGATGCCCGTAGACTAAAATTTTGCTATTTGTGTTTGATAAAATATTCCTGGACATTGCCATATCTGGAAGAAAAGAATACCTCCAAAACAAAATGCAAGATTTTCCCCGGGGTGCCTGGGTGGCTCAGTTGGTCTAGTGTCTGACTCTTGATCTCAGCTCAGGTCATGATTTTATGGTTTGTGAGTTCGAGCCCTGCATTGGGCTCCGTACCGACAGCACTGAGCCTGCTTGGGATTCTCTGTCTTCCTCTCTCTCTGCCCCTCCCCCCACTATCTCCCTCAAAAATAAGTGAATAAACATTTTTTTTTTTAATGCAGAATTTTCCCAGAGAGAGTTTAGAGCACAGGAATAGAAACATGTGGGGTTTATAACAATGGGGGTTGGTGGAGGAGGGCAAGGTGCGGATCAAAAAGAAATGCATCTGAGTAAGTTTCTCTTTGGGCAAAAGGCAATTAAATTGCTCCAGGAATAGTCCAAGAAGTAACGTGTATCTTTTTCAACATGTGACTGATTCAGTCAGTATTGTACAAACACACTTGCCTGGCAGGTGATCTAGACACCGGGTGAAGATGGCTATAATCCCTTGGGCTATCCCCCAGAAACCCAGGAACCAGCAGAGGGTATGCCTCCAGGGACGTCTTCCCTCATCAGGCTGAGCTAGAGGCTGGGCAGTTCCATGTGGCTGTGGTAGAGTTCCTGGTATGCTGTGCACATTAAGTAAATATTAAAGAACTTCCTCCATCCAGCTTAATGGGAACCCAAGGGCACCATGACCTTAAGAAGCTCTTATCAATGGACAGCAAATATAAAAACAGTAAGGAGCTTGCCCTAAGGTACAGCCAGAAGGTTTCCCAGGTAAAAACTGGGAGTCTTTGTTCGTTGAGAGTGCCAACATGCCCCTTTAGCACCTCCAACATATTTCCAGGAATAATTTAATATCATCTCATATCATTTCCTTTTTTTGCTAAAGTGACTCACAAGAGATGCTTCCCCTTCTCCCCTTCACCTCTGCCATCTCTCTTAGGAAAAAATTCAGCATTCCTGATAAGAAATAACCAAAACAAGATCGTTTGAATTCCACCGAAACCAATTCATCATGCAGTGTTAAAAAAAAAGAAAGAAGGAAAGAAAGAAAAAGCCTTCCACTCTCCAAGTTAAATAATCAGGAGAGGAACAGACTTTGAGAGACAGAGAGAGGGCACGGAGTCAACTAGAATCTGATAACTGAGGCCAGAAATGAATAAAAAATCACCTTGAAATTCTGGAGATGGGCGGTGGTGGTGGTTGCCCAACAACGAGAATGTACTTAATGCCACTGAATGATACACTTAAAAGCCGTTAAAGCGGTCGACTTTACGTTGCATATATGTCTTAGTCTGTTTGCACTGCCATTATAAAATACCATAGACTGAGTGGCTTATAAACAAGAGAAAATTATTTTTCATAGATCTGGACCCTGGAAGTCCAAGATCAAGGCACCAGCAGATTGTGTCTGGTGAGAGCTCCCTTCCTGGTTCATAGATTAACTGTCTGTTGGCTTCTGCCTCACACGGCAGAAGGTGTGAGAGAACTCTCTGGGGTCTCTCTTGTAAGAACACTAATCCCATTATGAGGGCTCCACCCATATGACTAATCACCCCCTAAAGACACCCACCAACACACTGGGGATTAGATTTCAACATACAAATTTGGGGTAGAGGGACACATATGCCATCTATGTCAGCATACTTTACCACAATGTTTTTTAATGAGGGAAAATCACCTTATAACCAATGCTTCAAGCAGGTCCTCCCATCCCCACCCACAGTGGAAGACAAATAGATTGAGATGGTTAAACCTCCAAACGGTTTCCGTTTCTCATTTGAAAAAGGACTACTGCACTCAAGTGAAATCAACACCTCTCATCACCAGTCTCCAGAATCCTAACCCCACCTTAGCTGGGTCTGCAGAGAGCTTGTCCATTAGTGAGAAGTTGCACGTGGGGAGAGGGAGAGAATCAAGATTTGGCTTGCAGGGAGATCTGGCTGCGGATCCTTCCACAGAGAGGCCAGTAGCATTTTATAATGAAACCCCAGATTACAGAGGAAAACATGGACAAGTTAGGGGTGGGTTCCCAGGGGGCATCTCACTGGAAGAAATACACATACAAACCAAACAAGAATCACTACAAAAGTGTATCAAGATATGTGGGACGCCTAGGTGGCTCAGTCCGTTAAACGACCGACGGTTGATTTCGGCTCAGGTCATGATTTCACAGTTTGTGAGCCCGAGGCTTGGGATTCTCTCTCTCCCTCTCTCTCTGCCCCTCTCCTGCTCTCACACACGCTCTGTCAAAATAAATAAACTTCAAAAAAAAGAAAAAAAAGATACGTGGCCATTTGAAAAATATATAAAAGTGAATGGTATAAAACAAAGGGGTATAGTTATTTCTGCAAAAGAGGAGGTGTAACCTCCAAATTTCACATTAATACATATAATGTAACCACTTGGCTTTTGTGCATGCGTGTGTGTGTGTGTGTGTGTGTGTGTGTGTGTGTGTGTGTATTTTCTCATTTTCAAAGCAGAAAACTCCCCCGAACCCATTCTCTTCTTTCCAGAAAGTCAAAATTACCAAAAATTAACAGCCGTGGTCTAGCTAAACAAATAGAACCTTTCCACAAACGCAGTAACTTAACTCATACCTTGATGGCACATCACTCACTGAGAGCAGGAAAGTAAACATTCTCTGAAATGAGGGTGGTTTTCTTTGGCTAGACACACCACATGGCAGTTACTCTCTGTCCTGATTTTACAATAAAGAAAGACTGGCACTGGCTTGTTTGCTTTGGTTTGACAGATGATGGTCAAGTGCAGCACTGAGATTATATCCACATTGCCCTTTGTAAAGGAAAATAACATACCATCAGGTTTCCTTGCAGAAATGCTTCTCTTTGCTTGTCTAGGGGATTCTTCAAAGCCCTTCGCCCTTTGCCCTCCAAAAGATAAATAAAAACAAAGCAAAATGTGTACCAGGTGGCGAGAACCACCTGAAACAAGTTTGATAATCTAAACTGAAGGCTAATAAGATGTTTACAATTCAGGAGTATCTACTGAAAAAGTGAATTAATGCTGCCTCTGCTGTTAACTTCAGTCAGAACCTCAAATGGTGTGGGTATATGATAACACTACATTGTCTGTTTAGTTGAGTGTTGGAAAGTTGTAGATGGACACAAAGCTATATTCTAACACTGTTCTTGACATCTGTTCTGATTCTAATGGGGCCATTTGAAAGGAAAAGTTTGCTACATTATTTGGCTTTTCACATATTAAACAAAAATGTAGGACTGTGTTCCTAAAGGCAATATTGGTCAGAAACAGATTCTAGAAATGTTCTGTATAGACTATGAGGTCCTGAGATGATTACTTGGCTTTACAAGGCTGAAATGTACACTCTAGAAATTAAATAGCTGTTTTTCTCCATTCAGCTATCAGGAAATTAGAAACATATACAAGCTTTCCAAAATATAAAATTGTTAGGAAGAGGAAGGTTCCTGATAATTGTATATACCAAATTCACTTAGCAGGATTTTCCAAATACAACTCACTAATTTTTAAAAATTAGATTATCAAGTACATTTTATGTTTTTAAATGTTTGTTTATTTATTTTTGAGAGAGTACATGCATGAGTGGGAGAGGGGCAGAAAGAGAAGGAGAGAGAGAGAGAGAGAGAGAGAGAGAATTTCAAGCAGGTTCTGTGCTGATAGCATGGCTGATAGCATAGCCCCGGCATGGGGCTTGAACTCACGAAACATGACATCATGACCTAAGCCGAAATCAAGAGTCAGGTGCTCTGTTGGGATGAGCATTGGGTATTGTATGGAAACCAATTTGACAATAAATTTCATTAAAAAAAAAAAGAGTCAGGTGCTTAACCAACTGAGCCACCTATGTGCCCCTCAAGTACACTTTAAACTATACTGAACATCATTTATAACTTACTGATACATGTATAATAATATTATTATTAAAGCAGCCACCATTAATTAAATGCTTGCTCTATATTGGAGTTTTTCAATCTTGAACAAGCATCAGAACCACTCAGAGTGCTTACTGAAACTCCTACTACCGAGTTCCACCCTTGAATTTTTAAAAAATTATGGTAAAATACACGTAAGATTTTTTACCTTTAACCATTTTTAACTCTACAGTTCAGTAATGTCAAGTGCATTTATACTGTTGTGCAACTAGTATTATTCCCTGTGCTGTACTTTTTATCTCACACCTATCTGCTTTCTGTCTCTATAAATGACACTGCTCTAGGTACATCATGTAAGTAGAAGCACAGAATTTATCTTTTTGTGACTAGCTTATTTCACATAGTATAATGTCCTCCAGGTTCATCCACATTGTAACATGTGTCAGAAATTCCTCCCTTTCTAAGACTGAATAATATTCCCCTGTTTGGCTAGACCACATTTTGTTTATGCATTTATTATGGATGGACACTTAAGTTGCTTTTGACTTAAGCAATAGTCTTTTGAATATTATGAATAATACTGCTATGAACCTGGGTGTACAAATACCTCTTAGACACCCTGTTTTAAATTATTTGGAGTCTATACCCAGAAGTGAAATTGGTAATCTTATGTTTCATTTTTTTAAATGTTTATTTCTTTATTTTGAGAGAGAGAGGGGGGAAGAGAGAATCCCAAGCAGGCTCTGCACTGCCAGCACAGAGCCCAATGCAGGGCTTGATCCCATGAACCATAAGACCACGACACCATGACCCAAGCCAAAACTGAGTTGGATGCTCAACTGACTGAGCCACCCAGGCACCCCAATCCTATATTTAATTTTTTGAGGAACCACCACATTGTTTTCCATAGTACTTCCAACGGTGCACCAGGGTCCCAATTTCTCCACATCCTCTCCAATGTCTATTTTTTTTAATGTTTTTATTTTATTTTGGAGAGGGAGAGAGAAATAGTATGAGTGGGGGAGGAGGAGAGAAAGAGGGAGGCATAGAATCCGAAGCAGGCTCCAGGCTCCGAACTGTCAGCACAGACCCCGATGCGGGGCTTGAACTCCTGAACCATGAGATCATAACCTTAGCTGAAGTCAGACATTTAACCAACTGAGCCACCTAGGTGCCCGTGTTTTTGTTTGTTTGTTGGTTGGTTGGTGATAGTAACCATCTAGTGATGGGTATGAGGCGGTATCTTATTGTGGTTTTGATTTGCATTTCCCTAATTACTAGTAATGTTGAGCATCTTCTCATATACTTATTGGACATCTGTATATCATCTTAGGAGAAATGTCTATTCAAGTTCTTGCCCTTTATTATAATCAGGTTGTTTGTTTTGTTGTTGAGTTTCATATATTCCAGATATTAACCCCTTATCAGATACATAATTTGCAAGTACTTTCTCCCATCCCTGAGTTTTTTATTTGGAGCCTGAGATTTTGCATTTCTAACAAGTTCCTAACTTACACTGATGGCCCAGAGGCCCACTTTGAGAAACTGCTCTCCACAGCAATATTGTGAAGCGTGTTACACATATTATCTCAGCTAAGCCTCACATTATCATTCCTGTTTTACAGAAGTGGAAACGAATGCTCAAAGAGGTAAAGCTTGCTCCAGGTTTTCCACTAAGAAGTAGTAAAGCAGGGGCTTTCACCTCATGCTGAGCTGGCACCACACTACACCATCTCTGCCACAATTAAGTCAAAAAAGGTCCACAGAGAATATGGTCTAATGACCAAGTCAATGGACTTGAGAGAACAGTTGATGCTTTGCAAGTTCTGTCTCTCTTCCTTTAAATCGGGCCTAAAGTTTCTGGACTCCTTTCATTGGATGCTATGTTCTGGCTTTGTTAATGTGAATTGAGAAAGCAAAGGGATCTGCTTTAAGTCAATGGGGAAAATGATGGTGGTGGGAGGTGTGGATGGGACATGCTGCCGAAGAACCATAGACCAGACTGACCTGATGAATGAACTCGCTCAAGGGCTAAATGTTTAGCTTTGGTCGACCAGGCAGACCTTGGGCTTCCCCCCAAAGCTGTCTGTGTTTAGACATTTCTCTGATAGCAGTAACCAGTCAGGACCGGAGCTAGTCTATAAGGGCCTTTCTTTGCATCATGATGAAAAGTGTCATGTCATGGGCACTTCTCAGGACCTATGCAGCCAGGCCCGCCGTGCTTGGCCAGGTCAGCAAGGGTGGGTGGGTTTCGGCACCTGTGCGCTCTTTAACTGGGCACGATCCAGTGAGCAGCTAGAGGAAGGCGTGATAAGGTGGAGAGTCAGTGCCACTGTTGCTATACTTTAACAACCCTGATAAAAATTAGTGTAACTACTGGTTAAAGGGTATATATGGCCATACACATACACATACATATACACGCACGTATCTGTATTATATAGAGATATATATGGCCTCCTGGTTAGTCATTTCCATGGATAGCCAAAAGCTGGTGTTAACTTAATATCCACGATGGTTTTATGTACTGAGAGTAAACACAATTCATAGTTTAGTGAATTCATCAATTTCGGTGCGTACCAGCACATCAAATTAGTGACCTATTCTGATGTAAAGCTGGCCCTTTAAGGCCCGCCTATTCCTTAACAGGCATGAGATAAAAATCCATAGAAATCAAGCGCAAACAGTATTCTTGCAGAACCTGGTTCTTTGTGTTGGATTCCACAGCTGCAAGCCAAAGTGTGGTGGTTCACGGCACTTATACATAGAAAATGTGGAGGTCTCTGGATGAAGACATGGGCTTTATTCGTCTTCAGATGTTGACATTCCCCAGAGCCACCACAACAAAAACAGATTTAAGACGTAAAAGGAATTCAGAACCTTCCTTTGCTATCCCAAGCCTGGGAATCTTTTCAAATTTAAATGAATATCTGTCAAACTAATTAAGAGAAGATGCAACGCTCTCCTTCTGTGCTCATTAGAGAACTTTACTGGTCATAAATTCCTCAGAGAGTGGGAGTGAATAGATCTCCACACTCTTGCTTAAGATTCCTGGCTTTGTTTATTTCCAGTTTGGCCTGTTCATTTTCTAGATCCAGAAAGACCACAAAACATGGCTTGGATCACATTTTAATTTTATAAAACAGAAAAATCAGAAATGATGAGACCCAAGAACTATGATGAGATGTTGCAATGGATTTTTTTAGTCAACAAAACTGGGGGAAATGACAAGTAATCATTTATAACGGAGTGGCATTGTTTTCCTCTAAGATGTTTTATTAGTAGATCGCAAATCTCAAATATTTCACAGACACACACACACACACACACACACACACACACACACACACTTGAATTTTCCCATTATTTTTGCATATTTTGAAATTGATGTTTAGTAAACTGATTGGGTAGAACATATGCAAATTGTGTCTGTCTGGGCACAATGTGACATACCAAGACCACTACCCATATGCCCCTATAGCATTTATTGGACTCCTGCCAGCTACCCAGTGCAATACTGTGTATGTAATTTAATGTATATGTATGAAATTAGTAACCAGGTAACTCTGTAGGTAGAGCTTTTTACCCCCATTTTCCTGATAAACAGATTCAGAGTGACTACCTTGCATTATGTGAGTATGCAGCAAAGTCAGGAGCAAGCAGGGTATTTCAAAATACTTGTTTGTTTAAAACATAGTGCATTGTGCCTTTAACAAATTTTTAGAAATTTGAAATGATAAAGAATACTTCTGCACCTAAAATTGCATTATTAGAAAGAAATTTAACTGTAGCTATTAGAATTTCTACCAATGTCTTTAAAGATACATCTAGAGGGGCGCCTGGGTGGCACAGTCGGTTAAGCGTCCGACTTCAACCAGGTCACGATCTCACGGTCCGTGAGTTCGAGCCCCGCGTCGGGCTCTGGGCTGATGGCTCAGAGCCTGGAGCCTGTTTCCGATTCTGTGTCTCCCTCTCTCTCTGCCCCTCGCCCGTTCATGCTCTGTCTCTCTCTGTCCCAAAAATAAATAAACGTTGAAAAAAAAAAACATTAAAAAAGATACATCTAGAAAACAAGGATTTTTCCATCTGTTTAAAGCCTACATCTTTTCCTTGTTTTTTTTTTTTTTTTTTATTTGCCCTGGGATTTATGCCACTGAAAATACATTTTTCCCTTTTTCATCAATTCCACTAGATTTTCCCTATAGGTGTCACTTAGCTGAAGTGCACAGTGCTCTCAACAACTTGGGCAGTTCCTTTTGACCATTTCTTTATTACTTCTTCCTTTTTCTATTTATATCTTAAATAGGATAATTATAATTTTTTTTTTTACCCATGTTAGAGGGACGGGTCACACTTACTCGCTCTCTGACAGCATATCAGTAGTTCAAAGGGATATGGACTAGCTAAAGGGATACAGAATATGGGGCTACAGTGCCAGTCAAATTGAAATCTAATTTATTTTTTCCAACTTTCCTTAGGATCTCTGTAATAGGAATTATTCTCTCCCACTGATGTGCCATAAAATGGTTCTTGCAAATCTCTCTTCTGGGCTGACGATCACTGACACACTGTTGTTCTCCGGGTAAATTTCCACTCTTGTTTTTCATTAAAGTTGCCATCAAAGCCACCATTTCCCCTGCTGTGTCCACACTGTTAAAGTCAGGGTGAAATAGAACCAGTCTATCTTCCTCTAGCAAGTTCTTCACATGTACCCCCGTACTGAAACTCATCAACAGAGGGCTTTTACAGCCAACGTTGTAAACGAGGATATTTAAATCGTCTACAATGTTGTAGAAGGGGATATTTAAATCAAAACAAGTTTAATGTTTACTATTAAGGCTTTGTTCAGCACTGAATTAAATGTGCACCTATTTGCCCCTTGAGGAATTCGGTCCAAAAGTCACATTAGATTGATTTTCACATGTTAGAGATGAAATTACCTTAGACATCAACTAGTTCACATTTTTGGTTTTACAGATGAGTAAATCCCTAACTTTATGGACACAAATAATTAGTCATTTATTCAAACTTCTATCTAGAATGAATAGAATATAATTCCCAGATCTCTTTCTCTGAGTACAATATCACTTTTTTTCTCACAACACTTACAACTGCAGTGTTTCTACACCTCCTTCTCCCCTGTCCACACTGCTTTAGGTGGCTATGATTTCAAAAGTTACTGACACTCACAATTACTAACCTCGATCTTTGAAAAACAATGATTTCTAAAATGTCCAAGGCATTCCTCACACGGATGATTCTCACTTTAACATTTTAACAAGAAAATTCAGACTCTGAAGAGATCATTCTGATCAACCTCTTTGTTTACTGAAATAACACACAGGCAATTTAGATGCTGACAAGACACTAAGTAGGAGGCGTATACTTAAATGATAAAGCTCAAAAGCAATCATGTGTCTTCACTTAGGAAATAAAAGTGAAAAACCAAAGCTGTAAAATCATCTCCACCTATTTGTGCTCAGCATTTTAATTCTATCCTGCTTTAGGGACAATAAAAATATGTCAGCAATTTGACACATGTCAAATTTGATGTAGTATATATTTGATATCCATATCCCTTAGAGCAGTTATCCACACTCCCTGGTACTACACAGGCAAGAAGGGTTGAAAGCATCCTCTTCTAAGGCAATCAGAAGCTCAAATTCTGATATATGGCCCCTGTTGCCTGAAGACTGGAATGTATTTGAGCCTTAGGATTTTATTCCAGTATTTCATATGGTGTTACTGTACAGAAAGTCACAGGATTCAGTTATAAATTAATACATCACAGTCCTTTAAAGATTTCAAAGTATGCATTTTTCAAAGATAACTGTCTCAAGGAACTCAAGATGATCAACATCAGGTGCATATACACCATGTTGGATTTGGGCAAGCTGCAGTGGGCTCATCTATAGTCTCCTGCTTAGTACAAACACGGAATAATAAAATGTGATGCAATGTGATAATGATGACGGCAAAAATAACACAGATTGAGCACTTTGTGTTAGTTACTTGCATTAGCTCATTTAACCCTTATAATCATCCTCTGAAGAAAATACTATTATCCTTATTTTGAAGATGAAAAAAAAAAAAAAAGACTTCAAAGTTCAGTGGTCTCAGAGAGTCAGTGCCAGAGCCAGGATCTGAATGCAAGCCATCCGGCTTCAGACTCTCCCCTTTCACTCTTACATCATGTTTGTGCAGTGAGTTTTATTTATTTATTTATTTATTTATTCATTCATTCATTCAATTATATCAATTTATTTATTTTTGAGAGAGAGAGTGCCATCAGGGAAGGGGCAGAGAGAGAGAGAGAGAGAGAGAGAGGGAATCCCAAGCAGGGTCAGCACAGAGCCCAACACTTTGCAGGGCTCCATCTCACGAGCTGTGAGATCATGACCCGAGTGAGAGTCAGACACTTACACGACTCAGCCACCAGGCGTCTCTGTGCAGTGAGTTCTACTGAAGTATCTGAAGATGTACTAACATTCATCATAATGAAAAGTAATTTGACTTCCTACAGACTAAGAGAGATTTGACTTTAAAACTATTTCCTATAAATAAATGTATGTATTGTAGTCCATTTTACTCTTGCGTCCTATTTCCCAATACATGTCCATTAGTAAGCCCCAGACCTGGGTAATCTTTCAGAGATAAAGCAAAAGCTTTCCACAGAGAGTAAATCAAGAAAACTTACATGGCGGGGCGCCTGGGTGGCGCAGTCGGTTAAGCGTCCGACTTCAGCCAGGTCACGATCTCGCGGTCGGTCTGTGAGTTCGAGCCCCGCGTCAGGCTCTGGGCTGATGGCTCAGAGCCTGGAGCCTGTTTCCGATTCTGTGTCTCCCTCTCTCTCTGCCCCTCCCCCGTTCATGCTCTGTCTCTCTCTGTCCCAAAAATAAATAAACGTTGAAAAAAAAAAATTAAAAAAAAAAAAAAGAAAACTTACATGGCTATCGCAGTCACTTGTCATGAATTTATATATTTTTAAAGTGTTCAATAAGGCACAATAAGGCGTACCAAAATGTGGGTTAATCTTATAATTAAACTTGTAAGATATAAATACATAATATCTGGGAGAGAAGTCCTTTGTCCAACTTTTCCCTTTTGAGATAACATGGTTATCTGCAGGGCTTTGTAATTTTCTTTTAGCTGTTATTAGAACCATATGAGTTTTTTGCATCATGAGCAGTACTTACAACAGGAATTGGGTTGGAAAGTACTCAATAAATAGTTTGTGAAAGAACAACAATCAAAGAGGACAGAGAAGAAAAAACAAAAGGAAGTTTCTGTGCCCACCCCTGGATGGCTTCACACTTGGCAAGCATTTGAAAAGCCACCTTTCTTTTCCTTAAAGGAGAGCACTGAAATGTGAAGGCATTTCCTCACCTCTCTCCTCTACTCCACCCTTTACGACCACAAAACAGCTGTGTGTCCAGAGAGTGATAAACCAACCAGTTTGAAAAGTGAATGTTTTAGTCAGGCCGGTTGTTGTTTTCTCCCACCCACAATCGCCTCTGCCACTGGCCCGATGGCTTGGGGACTGAACTGCCTGACGATGTGAGAGTTACGCACAAAGAGGACAGCCCGGTCTGAGCCTAAAAGAAGGTATAGCAGTTTTTTCCCCTATATGAACTGAGGAAAATAATTTCAATTCTCAGAAAGCAATGAGAAGGCTTATCTCTTGCCGAAAGAGACAGTCCAAACAGCCATCAGTTAACTCAGGGTTTCTCAGCCAGTTGGTCCAGACAAGCCTTCGTTATGTGGACCATCCTGTGCAGTGCAAGCTGTTCAGTAGCATCCCTGACCACTGTCCGCTGGAGGCCGGTAGCACACCCCCTCGACTGTGGCGACCAAAAGTGTCTTCAGATTTTGTTAAATGTCCCCTGGGGGATAAGATCACCTCAGTTGAGGACTACTGGTTTAAATTTTTAACTGTCACTGAATTTTCTTCTTTCTCTTTTATAGCAAACAATTATGGATGGCTAATTTTTTAAAGAAATGTTCATTTGTTTATTTTGAGAGAGACAAGGAGAGAGAGAGAGAGAAAGAGCAGGGGAGGGGCAGAGAGAGAAGGAGGGAGAGAATCTCAAGGGGGCTCTGTGCTGTCAGCACTAAGACCGACACGGGGCTCGATCTAACCAACCGTGAGGTCATGACCCGAACCGAAATCAAGAGTTGGACATATAACTGGCTGAGCCACCCAGGTGCCCTGGATGGCTGATTTGAAACATTTTGAAATCTTTTTCATTTCTTACTCAAAGGCATAACAGATTTCAGAGTAGTATGGAAAACAGACTTTCCACTTTTCTCTGTTTGATTTTCAGACTCAGTTTGATCCTCGTGTTGCTTCACAAGGATTCGGGGGCAACCAAGAACAATAATACTTCATGCTTAAACATGGAGTTCTTATCCTAGGCCCTTTAACAATATTAACTCCTGAATTCTCATTATTCCTCTTTTTGCAGGAGAGATAGAAGGACACTAGTTGTTTGTTTTCAATTCCAGAGCGGCATAAAAACATTTTCAATCTGTAAAAGCATAAATGAAGGCACTTACAAAAACATCACACCTGTGGGCAATGAAAACTGGCGGTACCAACGAGGACATTCCAGAGCAATGACCAAAGTTACAGTCGCCAATGTCTTATCGAGACTATTTCTTGATAAGAAAGTTAAGCACATTTTCCTTGGGTGCAACCGGCCGCTGAAGCCTCATGCTGGGAGTTAACGATAAATATTCTTTGTTGAATTATTAAATGTAATACCAAGGGTAGCTTCAGTAGCCTGAAGCTGGTCATGTGAAAGCCAAAAGTACCAGAGTTCTCTGCATTCTTTCTAGTGGTTTCTATAGTATAACAGTGTGCTCCTTTAGCCTGAATATAATTAGCCCGATATCCCAAGGCACGTCGGGAAGGAGCAATCAGTGTATGTCACCTGCCCTCTGACTCACATGGCATCATGGCGTGCACCTCTTGCTCCTGGGGCCAATTCATGAAGAAGGCAACATGGCGTGTAGTCTCTACCTAACAGATGCAGGCCCAAGAACTAATTAAAGTCTGCAAAATCAAATTGTATCTTTTCTTAATGTGTGAAATCGGCATTAAAAAAAGAACAACAGTGGGGCACCTGGGTGGCTCAGTCGGTTAAGTGTCCGACTACAGCTCAGGTCACAATCTCGTGTGGTCCGTGAGTTCAAGCCCCACGTCAGGTTCTTTGCTGACAGCTCAGAGCCTGGAGCCTGCTTCGGATTCTGTGTCTCCCTCTCTCTGTCCCTCTGCCACTCACACTCTGTCTCCCTCTGTCTCTCAAAAATGAATAAATGTTAAAAAAATAAATAAACAAAACAAGAACAACAGCAACAACGGCCACCTCTACCACCACCACATAGCCAGACCCTATGCCAAGCCCTCCACTTTATTGTCCCTTAACCTTCATAACAGCACTGTGAGGTAGGTCCTATTTCCCCCCCATGCTGTAGATGAGGTTCATAGAGATGTGTCCTGCCCCAAGCGATAGAAGGCGATGAACTTGGAATTCAAACCCAGAAACCATTCATCTCCAAAGCCTGAGCTACTCTACCATCAGGGGAAGCACGGGGAGACAGAAAGAATGCCGCTGGAATGTCTGCCTTCAGAAACAAAAGAAACAAAACCCTGCTTTCTCCAAAAGAATGGGAAAAGGTTTGGGGCTCTCTAGGCTTCTATCATTTTACTCTTGAAAGCAAGAATAACGGTGACAAACTAGCTATCTACAGCTGGGCATTACTCTGTGTCTGTCTTGAAAGGACTGATGGTCTATGGCAGGAGGTTTTGTGGTACTTGGACGGGGTAGTGACAATTTCTTTTAATATCAATTGCCCATTCTCTGAAGGGGCACAGCTCAAGATCAGGGTGTTTTTCCTCTGTCTCAACTACTCAAGCTACTATTGAAGCCTTCCTTTTAATCGTTAACCATAATGCTTATATAAGGAACTTTTTATTGTTATTCAATCAGTAACACCTTACCAAACTCTATGTCAAAGTTCTTGGGTTTATCAGTCTTTGCCGGGAAGCTATAACCTCCCATTGAGGTGCTGAAGCTAAAAACCAGGGAATCATCCTAACCGCCTCTCTCTCCCTCACCCAAAGAGCCAACTTGTCATCAAGTCTTCCTATTCTACCTTCTGGATATCGAATCCACCCACTCTTCTTGCCCCACCATAGCCTACATGACTGCTCACCTGGACCAGTCCTCTCTCACTAGTTTTTTTTTTTTTTTTTTCCCCTCCAGAATTGCCATCTCCCAAAATGAAGCCAGAATGGTCTTTCTCAAACACAGATCTGATTTTTGTTGCTGGTCTGCCTTTTAAATCCTTCATTAGCTCCCCATTACCTTCAGGATCCTGTTCAAACTCAAGGGCATCCTCACATATGCTCCCTAAAGAACACCAAATACATTCAGACAGGGCTACCCTCAGCCCACGCGGCACCTTGTGCAAATCAGACAAAACAACTTCTTTTCTAGGTGGTTGCCGCTGCTCCAGGGGGCAGGGCCTGGGCTGGATTGCAGCCCTGCTCCCACCCCATCTCTGCCTCTCTTTCAGTAGGTCACAAGCAGACAGTCGGACCCACAGCCCTGCCTTGAGGATCTGCTCAAGTACCTCTTTGTTTACTTTGTCTAGAAGCCTTTCCTTACCCACTAAATCCATCTACCTAACTCCTATTCTCCCCTCTGGAAAACAAGACCCTCATCTTCCTGCAAGAAGCTTTCACCTATTCTACACCACCAGAAAAATTCTAGGCTACCATGGCATGCCTGTTATGGATTTTCTTGTCTATTCCTCCCCACCCCAAGATGCTGCATTCTGTGAAAGCGAGGACGCTGTCTTTCAGACCTGCGTGCCTGTAAAGCCTAGCACAGTGCCTAGGTTGGTGCAGACCAACAGTTCTGAATGTCAAATGTGCAGACCAATGGTTCTGAACGTCAAATGAACGATGCCTCCTCCTCCCAGCTACTTAGTCTTGTCACCGTGTAAGACCCCCAGCCACTTGAAGATTAGGCCATGGGGTCTGCTTCCTCAAATTACATAATCCCTACTCAAAGAACAAGAAGGCAGATCTCATTTAGTAATTATTTCATTAGCCTATGATTAAGAAGAACAAACATCTTGGATTTCAACTTTTTGTCCACTTCTGACAGTTCACTAATACACCTGTCATTGACTATTTAGTCCTTCACTGGATCCTGCTTCTTTCTTTAGCTTTCCCTTCCCTCTCCCAGACTTGTTCTACTTAACATCCAGCCAGATAGGGGGGTGCATGGGAATTTGTGGTACTCTCTACTTTCACAAATGTTTGGACATTTTCGTAATAAAAAAATAAATATTAAAAAATAAACAGCGCATCTGGCTGGCTCAGTCGGTTAAGTGTCCAACTTTGGCTCAGGTCGTGATCTCACAACTCTTGAGTTTGAGCCCTGCATCGGGCTCTGTGCTGACAGCTCAGAGCCTGGAGCCTGCTTCGGATTCTGTGTCTCCCTCTCTCTCTGCCCCTCCCCCACTCATTCTCTCCCTCTCTCTTTCTCTCTCTCAAAAATAAACATTAAAAAAAAAGAAAAACTACTTACCCATACTCATTGAACCACAGGCTTGACTCTTACATTTATGCCTTTCTTGGGATTTTCCTTATCAGTCCTCCTTGGTTCTCCCAATTGCCATCAGGGGCAGGTCACACGGATTTCATTTATGACTTCACTCAGCAACCCTAGTCTCCTCCCCCTCAAATCTCTCACTATTTCCCTCCTGATACGAACCCAGAATTCTCTCTCTTCTCCTATTTAAATTAGGCCAAAGGGAGTGGAGCCACCAGACTTTAACTCCCTGTCAAAGGCACTTATATATCTGAAATCTAACCATTTTGCTTATGAAAAATATACTTTTCAATTGGATACAGAGCCATTTTAGGAAGGACCGGGCAGGGCTATCATGTGTTTTTGTCTGAGACAAATGATATTGTCTCCTTGCTCGCAACTATTCTAGGAGAACATGGCCCTGCCCAAGCCTTCACTGAAGGGATGAGGCTGGACCAGCTCGCCCCTGGCTACCAGTTTGTTGCCCATGGTGCTTGGAACTGGAGCCCAGAGGCTGAGTTAACCAGGTGAAGAAAGCTCAAGATCTGTGAGGGAATCTGGAGTAGAATCCAGCGACAGCTCTGTGGTGAGCCAGGGCCACACATAAGCCCATATGAAGAACAGAAACCCACAAGTCTGAGAACATGCATCAGACAGCATTTTGTTGCTATTATTGAAAGTGATACAAGTGACATTGGACCCACAAAGAAATTGAAGCACAAATGGGAACTTCTTGGGAAGGGCAAGAATGGAGGTGGCCTCAGGGATTAAAAACTATTGTCAGCTTTTCCCTTCCCCTATCAGGTACTACCGCTGTGTGTGTGTGTGTGTGTGTGTGTGTGTGTGTGTGTGTCCCCATCATATATATATATATATATATATATGTATATATATATATATATATATAACTTTTTCTATAGAAATAGGATTCTTAAATGTGTGTGTGTGTGTGTGTGTGTGTGTGTGCGCGCGTGCGCGCACCCTTCTTCCTCACAGATGTAATTCTGTTTCAGTTGCAATATCAGATGACCATGTATTCAGGAAGGTGGATCCTTCCATAGCCCCAAGAGATAAATCATTCTTGATCTACACCAATCATGGCATTCTGACTTCATTGCCAGTTATTAGTCTATTCATGGGCATAGGACACAACCCTAGCTAATGAGATCTGACTCAAAGAAAAATTTGCAGGAGGGATTTTGGAAATGCATTCTTCATTCTTGATAAAATACACAAAACTGAGACTCCTTCCTGCCCTTGGACAAAATTGTGTGAGTATATGATGCCTGGAGCTGCAGCAGCCTTCTTGTAATCATGAGGGGGCAAATCTGGGGATGAAAATCATCATGCTAAAGATGGTAGAATGGAAAGAGATGAGCCTGGAGTCTTGACGACATCACTATGCCATTCAATTAACCGTGGAACCACGTTTTCCAGGAAGCTAGTCTGCAAGAAGAATAATGGAACTGATGTTTAAAGTGAACTAAAATGAGGGACTATGCAATCCAGTGAGAAAGTGAATAGCTGCCTACTTGCCAAATCATAACAAACGCTAATGGTTAGTGTTCTCTTACCACGTGTCAGGCAGTGTTCCAAGTGCCTTAGACGTATGGTCTCATTTAATCTATACAACAATGCAACCAATAGATACTTTCAGTATTTCCTACTTTTCAGGTGACTTGATAAGGTCCAGAAATAGTGAATAATTTATCCAAGGTCACAAACTCAGCAATGCCAAGGTGGGAACGCACACTAGGCTTCTGACTCCTTCTGACTGAATCATTTGGTTAAACCTAAAGAGTTCCTGGCTTCCTACAATTGGATTTCCATAAGCTTCTTTCATATCTGTGCAAAGAACCCCTTTTTTAAAAAAAAATTTTAATGTTTTATTCTTGAAAGAGACAGAGCGAAAGAAAGCAGGGGAGGGGTAGAGAGAGAGGGAGACAGAATCCAAAGCAGGCTCCAGGCTCCGAGCTGTCAGCACAGAGCCCAACGCAGGACTCAGACTCACCGCAAGGTCATGACCTGAGGTGAGTTGGACACCCAACCGACTGAGCCACCCAGGCACCCCTAAAGAACCTTTTTTTAATCCGAGCTGGTATGAGTGGGTTTATGTTCACTGTACCCAAATATTCCCCCAGGCACTGGCATTGGCCAGACTCAGGCTTTCTTTCTCCACCCCATAATAAGTCTGTGAGTCTCAATATCCATATGTTAGATGCACTGAGTCCAAATCCCGCATTAAAACTCTGAGTCAGAGGAATTCATGGTTCCCTGGTTTGTCCCCTCCCCAATTCTCACGTGGCAGGTGTGTCTGAGGGCACAACTTTTTGGGGGAGCGCACTTTTTTTTTTTCAACGTTTATTTATTTTTGGGACAGAGACAGAGCATGAACGGGGGAGGGGCAGAGAGAGAGGGAGACACAGAATCGGAAACAGTGGGGGAGCGCACTTTTATGGGCACTACTTCCAGTGGGATGTGACTACTAACATGTCAATGGACACCTGACAAGGGATGCAACTGTTGACGCTGGTTCAAATAACTGGCCTATTAAACCCTCACGTCTAATTGTACCTGTTTTGTAACCTCAAAATTTTTGTGTTAAGTGACAGCCCACAATCACATATGTCTCTGTAGCTCCGTGCGATCAGGAAGGCATTTCTATGGCCTTCCTACTGTTTATTCATGTCACACCCTCACTCCCTCACTCATTCAACAAATATTTGAGTATCTGCCATGCCCCAGGTACTATGCTAGGCACTGGGTATCAACAGGTTACATTCTCTGCCCTCACAGAGGGCAATAAAGTGTAATGATATGCCAGATCACTTGTTTCTCTAATCCACAGGACAGCCACGACAAATGAAAAAGGCACACAGGACCAGACAGAACATTTTGTGGTCATATCCAATGTACGAGTTAAGAGTGCAGACCCTGCCGGCCGACTGCCTGGGTTCAGTCACAGCTCTGTCACTGCGTGACCTTGGATAGAATAGTTACTGAACTGGTTATATCAATTATATAACGATTAAATGGGATTAAAAGTGTAGCTGTGTTCATAGGGTAGTTATGACAGCATTTTAATAAATCATGTAGAACAGAACAAGTATAATACAAGTGTTCGTTCAATAGAAAAAATGAGCTGTAGCCTGTTCCACCCACTGATCATAACTTAGCAACTTTGCAGCAAGCAGTAGTGCTATGACAACATGCTCACCTCAGAATCTGCAAATGGAACATAGCATGGTCAGCCCCGGGGAGGACCGGGACTCCAGACGCCAGGACCAGGGCACCGCTGCAGGAGTCTGACCAGCCTGGCCACCCCTTACCAAAGTAAAATAGAGCTTCTACAACCAGTTGTTTCTTGCTCTCAGAATCCCCACACTAAGATGTTGGTGAAAGAGAATTTGGGGTGCCTGGGTGCTCAGTCAGTTAAGCATCCAACTCGATTTTGGCTCAGGTCATAATCTCACGGTTGGTGGGATCAAGACCCACAGCAGGCTCTGTGTTGACAGCACAGAGCCTGCTTGGGATTCTCTCTCTCCCTCTCTCTCTGCCCCTCCCCCACTCATGCTCTGTCCGTCTCTCTCTCTCTGTCTCTCAAAAATGAATGTTAAAAAAAATTTTTTTTAAAGAGAGAATGTAAGGTGACTTTCCTGCAGAGTTCAGTTTTCAATAAGTAGATCTTAGAAGAAAGGAGAACCACAAATTTGGAAGAAATTTTTGAAGTCAAGCTGGAGTCCAAATGTTGGACAACCCCTCTGACTGTTGGTTACCCATCCTCTCCCGGAACATTTCCATTGATGAGAATGTACGTTTTTAGAGAGCCTTTCTCTTTATTGCTCATCAAGTTGCTGTCAAATTTTTTTCTTTAATTGTTTCCAAACCATTTATTTTGGTTCTGGAGCAAGGATAGCCCCAATTCTAAATGGTGGTCTTCAAATGCCTGGAGAAAAGGTTTCCCTCTTTTCTAATTTCTGAGCTCGTCATCACTTGACGTGAGTTATGACCCATATCCTTCAAGTTCAAAGGAGGACATCAATGGAATCTAGACACTCAAAGGTGTGTCCGGGAAGGTTATTTTGAGAGGGGGTTCTTGAACTGCCTTTGAAATCCAATCTTGCTTCTGGGCTCTGGAGAGAAGGAAAAGACCCCGATTCCTCATTTTCATTATATCTGCAATACATTCCTTCCCTCCTCAAATCCTGTGGCCTAGAGAAGGGTATTGACATCAAAACTCAAACATGAGTACATTACAATAGCATATGAATTCAGTGGAATTCAATAGGATTTTGTAGCTGAAACTTAAGCCAAATGTCTCAAAATACACCTGTCCTTGGAGAGTATGGACTTTGTACTTTCATAATAGAAACAATGGTTTGGCTGAAACAAGGCCAATTTTTATTTTTTATTTATTTATTTTTTTAAGGCCAGTTTTTAAAAAGTACACTTTTCCCTCTATATGTGTGAAGATATAGAATTGGGACCTTTTTAGGTGATAGAATTGAATACTTAGGGAGCCAAGCTTGAGAGTTTAATTCTCTTAAGAACAATCGGTTTTGATCTCAACAAAGCTGTCTTCTGTGTGCTCACATCATCCTGTATTTAAATCCCAGGTAGCAGTAATAATAAACAAATGGACAATTGCTAACCATTATGGAAAATTTTCTATGGCATTGGCACTCTGCTAAAGGCTTTACACAAATGATTTCATTGAAACCTGTCAACAGAACAGCTCAGTGAAGTAAGTCATAGGGTTCATTCAGAGGAAAAGCCAAATGCCTTCTGGTGGCCCAGAAGGCCTTGACCTCTGTCCCTCCTTACACTGGCCTCTCCTCTTCCTCACACAAGTCCTTTATACTTTCCTCCCAGGGCCTTTGCACCTGCTGTTCTCTCTGTTTCCAGCTCACCATAAGCCTCGTTCTCTCCCCTCCTTCAAGCCTTTTTTCAAATGTCACCTTGGTGGGGTCTTCTCCAACATCCCTCTAAGAAACGGCAGTATCCCTCTCTGCCATGATATGCCTATCATATATCACACTTCCCTGCTTTATGTGTTTCCATGAAAGTTATTTTATAATCTTCAACACAAGTCACATATTTGGGGGTTTGTTACCTGTCTCCCTTGACCAGAACGTGTGCAAAAATTTTTGTCTACATTTGTTCATGACCCTAAACCCAGCATCTAGAAGTAAAGCTGGCACATGGTAGGTACTCCATAAATATTTACTGGTTAAATTTTTTACGTGGGGCAATAGGCACAGAGAGGGTAAGTGGTCTGGCTTTTTATATATAGAAAGAAAGACTTCCTAGGAACCCACAGTCCAGATGTCCATATCCATTTCCTTTGACCATCAGGGGCAGTACATCAGATCTGAATAATACTTCATGAGTCGAAACACACACCATCAATCAAGAATATAAAGAAGTGTTTTACGTATGTTCTATATTCAAGAATGGCATATACGTACGCCTGTTGGACTATCTTGCGACTCCCCTGGGACATTTTACTTGGTAAGACTGGAAGGACATTTTAAAACGTCAAACTGAAAACGGAAGAGGATATAAAGTTCTCATGAAAATATTTTCGCAGGGTTGTACAACGGCAAGAGTGACGGCCTGTAATCCTCCTTCATAAATGCCATTCACATTCAAGGATTGTTTTCCCGAGTGCCTTTTATGTGATTACATTTAACCTTCCACACAATGCAGAAATCCAATTGGCAGATGAGGAACATGCTCTAAGAGGTTGCTTACCTTCCTAAAATAGCCCCATAAGTGCCAGAACTTGGGATATAATTCTCTTGTCTCTATCTGGTGTACCTGCCCCTGTGGAAACAGCTGCTGGTTAGGCTTCAGGTGTTCGTCATTTTCCAGACTCTCCTATCCGGAGGAACAAACTTGGTTTTTGTGGATGGCTAATTTAATGCCTCATCAATTGAAAAATAACAAACGACAGACACTACTTCCCCTCTGTCTTTTTTAAAGGGCTACTGTTAACACAGATTCAAGAGACTCATATTGGAACACACATATGGTCACAGGAAAACTAGCATCTTTGTCTGAAGTTCATTTCACTAACTAAACAGCCAGGCTTATAAAGCTCACGTTATTACAGAGGGAAAAATGCAGCTGCCGACAGGGTCGTTAAATGCAACAAACACCAGAAAAATCTCAAAACACCGACCACTTTTTTCTGAACCATATATTTGCCAATTTTTTCTCCACGGCTTTGGAAACTGGTTTCCACCTCTACCCTTCTTCCAAAAAGAATTCTACCGTAGGCAAAAAATAAAAAAAAATTAAGACCTCAAAACCAAGTACAAATTGCTCATTTAAAGAGCAGGAATTAAGGATGTGGGGGCTTTTCTTCCTTAAAAGCTCATCATTCTGTAGAAAGAATCCGAATCCTGTCCTGATTCTTCGTGAGCAATGGAGCAGTTTTGGGTTTTGTGTTAGTTAATTTTAATTAAAAAAAAGGGGGGGGCACCATTCTTGAGAAGCTGTTGCTACGAGACTTCCTGAGCCTCAACAGATGGCCACAGAGCGGTTCTCAGCCCTGAGCTCTGTGCTGTGAAGCCCTCCACTCAGGCATACCATTAACATTCCTGAAATACCTTTGGAGGCGAAGCGGGCCAGCGCCCTCAGACTGGCTCACCCGCAGCTCCTGGGCTGGCCTCCCTTGTCAAGGGGCCCAGGCTGAAATCTGTTGTAAATGAATGATCAGGCCTCTCTAGGAAAAGGCCAGAGCAGAGAGGTTGCTGTCCTTCTCTGTTAAGGTTTGGACAAACATTAACAACAAATCCCTGGGGTCGTGAGCTGTTTGGGTGAGCACGTGGGCACACATACATGTGCACAAATACATGTACACATGTGTGCACATGCACATGCACGCACACCACCCCCCATGCCCCATTCACTTCCTTGTTTGTAAGCCCCTGACCCCCTCTCCCAGCCACAGAGTGATCCAGTTAAGACAGCAGCATATTTTTGGACTGAAGCATTTTTAGTGCCCAAACAGAACTGCTGAGCGAGAGGTTTAGGGCTTTCTGATTTCTCTTTTGACAGAAAGACAGAAAAGGAAGGTGCAGCGCATAGGATTTGAGTTTCTACATCCTCGCTAGTTTCTTGGTGCTATTGGACAAATCATTCCCTTTCATCACCTTTCTCTCTCTTCCCAACTGCCATGATGATACTGACCTACATGCATCAGATGGACGGATTAATGAGGCGTGTTTAATAAACAACCTAGAAACCACTGCATACATATCAGGTCAGTAAGACCAGCCTCCACTGCTGCCAGGGAAAAGATAAGGCAGGGACTTGGGAGACCGGACCTCGGGGTCCGAGTGCCGGGACCAACCCCCTGAAGGTCTGGTCTGGAATGCTGACCACAGTTATTGGAGGAAAAAGTCTCCTGGTAGCTTTATTGGTCACTGAGGAGCTTTGGTACTTGGAAAAAAACAAGGATTCTAAACAGCCATAGCTTTTCAGGGTGGGGCTCATTTAAATTCTATCCCCAGAGCTGTCGCTTTAAAACCGGGTCTGGACTGTACAAGAAAAGTCCTACTTAAAGTATCTGACGCCAGTGCTCACTGGATCACTTGACAGAACATCAGAGCAGTCCCAAGTTTCAGTTCACAGAAGTTTTTTAAAAGCTTTTTGCCCAATGATATCAGATGATAAGCTACAAATACCACACGGTCTCCATCATCTGACATTTATTTTTTAGTCCTGTCTGCCCAACTAAGAGGCCTGACACTGCTTAAGCTCCTGCCTTCCAAAACCATCCATTTGTCCTGAGGAATGGTCTCCCCTTTGTCTCCCAAATGTGAACATTAGGATTGCTGGAAAGGTGGTTTTTGTTTTTTGGGTTTTTTTTTTTTTTTTTTTTTTAATATGCCTTTTAGAGGTTTGGCCTAACAAGGAAGGCCATTTTTTCCCTATTAACCAGACATCAAAATTAAAATGAAGCTACCTATAGAGGAGTAGACATGAAAAGCTGCTTCTTTTTCCATGTGTCTGGAGCTAAGGACCCAGCTTGTTTGTCTGCCGCTGTGGCCACAGCCCGTTGAGCAAAGGGAACTTTCACCCAGCTGTTCTGGCTTCTGAGCTCACAGGCCTGCCCAGCTTAGCAAAGTCAGGGGCAAAAGGCTGAGATCAGGGCCGTTCAGAGGGAGGGAGGGAGGGAGAGAACAAGAGGGGGAGGGAGAGAGGCAGCTGACGTGGGCAGCTTTCATTTGCATAACTGAATGTTTCAAGCAGAGCCAATGGGACACACAATGTGTGTCTGGGAGGGGGAGGCTGAGTGTGCTCTATTATGTCCCATTGTGTGTTGTCCACAACACCAGAAGGGACCTTCACCAAGCTGCACTGGAGGGAGTCAGGCAGGCATTCCACAGTTGTAGAAGGGATACTTTTAAAAATTGTCACCGGAGAAAAAATGAATTTAAGGTATTAATTCCCTGTCCCAATCTAACTCTCTAACGCTATTGTTCTTGGGATGAAATGTATGCGTGTGTGTCTTAACAACTGTGTTAAATTACATATTTGGGGGTCCCCGAATACTGTGCAGATATGTACAATGGCTTTCTATGTGAATGTGAAATGTGGGGTTTCCATGACTTCATTTTTAACCAAAAATAAAGAAGTTTTTCGACTAACTCCGTCTGCCTGTCTGTACCTTTTTAAATCACGGGGGTTTTTATGAATAGTGTTTTGTGGGGATTTTTTTAAAGATCATGATTAGAGCTAAGATAATATTTGTCCTCCTCCATACAAAAATGACTTGTCCTTGCCCCAGGAAATCATCTTTGGTTTATACACACTCTAGGTTGTAATTCCTAAGGGAAGGTAGATTTTTGAAATTTAAATTGATGCTGAATACACAATATTTATTTAGCTTTCCAACATCCATTTCTCCTTTAACTCCCTCGACATTTATAAATTTACTTGGCATCTACCTCTACCTACCAACCAATCTAATTTTTCACTTATCATCAATCACCTGTGCTATTTGCACACACATAATATTTAAAATGGGGTGACCACACCCCACCCCATGGGTAATGTTATTCTTGATGCTTTCATTCACCAAAGCAGTCATTTTTAGTACTTATATTCAGTATTACTACTGTGCTGAATGTATTAGAGGAAAGTGTTTTTAGAAAAACAAGGTAGCTAACAGATGAGAAAGATGGAAATTTCCAACTGGCTACAAACATGGTAAGAAAAAGATCTATTTCAGGATAATTGACATAGCTTGCGAGGGAACGGTTTCTGAATGCTTGTCTGCTTTTCTACCACCTCTATCTGTACTCTCCATTATTGTTTACTACTTGAACAAATCATTCCGAGCTGGTGAATTAAGAAAGCTTTGTTTCATGGATGGTGTTTATATCTTTGGAGTTAATACAGTGGGAAAAGTAGTCTCAGAACCTCTTTGGATTTATAAGTGGACCTTCACCCACTTGTAGAAATTTCTCATTAAAAATATCAAAATCAAAGGGAAAATCACTTCCTCCCTATCACAACAAAACAGGCCAGGGGGTAAACACTAGTCCCAAGCCACTAGCCTTTTTGCCAACCTTGAATTAGTAAACCCAAGCATTATTACATGTATGCTGATAGCTGCCCAAGAGGGGAGACAGGACGGTCCCTGAAGTATCTGTCAATCAACTTACAAGGCAAATGAAATCAGGACAGACCTTAATATTCCTAAGCATGTCACTGTTGCTCGAATTTAGGTGCTTGAATTTAGAAACTGCCTTTTCCTCAAATATCAGGATGGGCGAAGCGAGCCAAGCAATACAATCAAACCCCTCACGGAAGTGAAATTCACTAATTCTACCATGTTGAACAAACCTTAGAAAGAAAAACTGCTTTCGTTATCGCAAAAGGAAAAGTTAAAGACAGCTTTAAAAATAAGTGGTAATTTGGGGCGCCTGGGTGGCGCAGTCGGTTGAGCGTCCGACTTCAGCCAGGTCACGATCTCGCGGTCCGTGAGTTCGAGCCCTGCGTCGGGCCCTGGGCTGATGGCCCGGAGCCTGGAGCCTGTTTCCGATTCTGTGTCTCCGTCTCTCTCTGCCCCTCCCCCGTTCATGCTCTGTCTCTCTCTGTCCCAAAAATAAATAAACGTTGAAAATTAAAAAAAAAAAAAAAAGTGGTAATTAGAATCAGATTATAAATTCTGGGGTTGCATCATTGAAAGGAGCCAAGATAGTCAAACTGACTTTATCTTATTGCATGAGCTGGCATGTGTATTTGCTGGCCTTGATTAAAAGTTACTTTATTCTGTCATCACTTGGGCATCTCATCAAATAGGAAGGAGTGCACAGTGAGGTGTCAACTGCCTGCAAGGGTCACAACAACTTGTCGAGTACCCCCCTCCCCATTTAGATCTTTATTTATGCCTTGGGACCACTTTGCCAACGCTTCTGACAGCCGAATAACATAGTGATTTCATCATAAAGGTCTAAACTAAACAACGACCCTGCCTCTCTTTCATTTACCTTCCCAATACTGGCATTTCTGTCGAGATCAATGTAGAAATAATGTCGAGAAATATCTGGTTTAAAATGGACTTACCTTAAGGACGTCTAGGCCGGCAGGTCCGTTGTCCTCAGTTATCTGTTGAACACCTCTGTCCAGCATGACACTGGGCCATGCTGGCCTGCCGAGGGGGCTCGGTGGCTTGGGGGGAAGGTGACCTAGAGGCACGATTCTGGCATGGAAAGAAGCCACGGGCACCAGCCCCAGGAAGGCCAGAGCTAAGACACAGGTGTTTGACACCACCGAGGCACCTCTGCTCGGAACCTGCAATCAAACGGCTGCCCTGATTAGGCAAGTACAAAAGGCAGTTCAGATTACTACCCTCCTCCCAACCAATCGCCAGCCAGCCTGCCTGACAGCAGCAGGCCCCCTGTCGTAAGGGGAAGTACGCACGGCCAGAACCTGAGAACCGGTTTCTACGGCGGCGGCGGCGGCGGCCAGGTCCCGCATGCACTCCCGCCCTGCACGATGGAGAAGCTGTTTGTCAGACTGTTGTAAGGAGAGCTTGTGGTAACTGGCAAGCCATCTCCTGCCCTTCCCCAAAGAGTGTCTCTCCAGGTCCTTTGACCTATAAACACCACGCACCCTGAGTACAAAGTGAAGGTAAGGAAGAATGAATGGCTTTGGTAGCTTTAACCACTGAGTGCCCCTGTCTGCTCCCTCCCTCCCCTTGCGATTCTCCACTAGGGTTTCTCTGCAGCTGCATAAGTTCAATTTTTAATTAGTTATGCTTTGTGCAAGCAACAGTTTCTCATAGAAACTAGGAGAAGGCAAGGGAGAATCAAATAAGAAGAAAAATCTTTCCACGGCTCTTGTGTCCAGCAATAAAATTCAATATTGTAAAAATCACCTCCGACAGAAAAACGTATAAACACAGTGCTTATAAAGCAAAACAATGACATTACAGCACTGCGTTTTAAAATTCAGCACAAGTGAAGTGCCATGGAGGTCACCTTTGTGGATGGAGTCCTAACAGGTTTCCTAAACTACAACCAGCTAAAGGAATTTTGCTTGAATCTATCATCTGAGCCTCTGAGGCCACAATCCTTTGCAGTTGTATGGAGAAGTAGTGCTTGATTCAAGTTTTGGTATTTGCCCCAGACTGTACGGGTCAGCTTAACAGTAACCATAGACACAAAGAGAGAGAAAAGGAATAGCGCACACGGAAAAAGCCAGTCTTCAAGTGTGTCTGAGTGCGCGGGTATGTAAATGCATTTTCATGTTTACAGCTGCTGTGGTGGGAAAAAACAAATTATAGGATCCACAGCTAATCTGTAAACCTTGCTACAAACTCGTAAGAAGACTTTTACATTATTTTTTAGGTGTGGAAAAAAAGAAGAGGGAAAGGGAGCATGCCCCCAGAGACCTGCTCGCGCGTGCACATGCACACACACACACACACACACACACACACACACACACTCAAACAACAGAAGTCTGAAATCACAGAAAGCATTACAGTCTAAATACAGTAGTAATCTCCATTCCAGACACCAAGAAAGTCGAAAGAATCCCTGAAGGTGTTGTTACATTTCAAAGGTGAGACTAATTTTATTTAAAGACAGTTCCTGTATTAACAAGAAGGGCTGACTCTCAGAGACAGCTCTTGAATTCCAGAGCTATTTATGTATCTATACTGTGAATTCTAAGGAAATAGGATTGAGGCAAGTGCAAGATGGGAACAGTGGTCAGGATGCGGCAGAAAATCATCTTGCAGAAGACAGACATCCCACTGGATCATGTACCACATGCTTCATGTACCACATGGTTCTTCCCAAAGTCACCAGCTATCCTCTTAAGAAGGCAAAATCCTTATCCCAGTTTTGTTTTCCTCCCCTACTCTATAACCTCCCCAAACACCACAACTGAATTGCACGTCCTTCCGTCCTAGGCTACCCCCACAAAGCCAGAGGTCAAGAGCAGCCGGGCCACAAAATTCATTTTGAATGTGTCAAATTTAATAACCTCCTGCCGCTGACCAGGAGCTTGCCTCCACAGCACAGAATGACAACTGGCTACTCTTGACATCTGTCTATCACAATCACCCATCTAATATGGGAATGCCATTCCCTCAAATGGCAGAACACTCAACAATGGTTTAAACGAGCCAGATGTCTCCTCCCTCTTCATTTCACCAGCGTTTTCCTTCTAGTCCTGCTCTGCCCAACCCCAGCTCACTTCAAACCCACTCTCCTCTAACTTCGCTGTGGCAACATCTTCAACAGATTAGTGGCTCCAGGGGACTGTGGACATTGTGTAAGGTCTTCATGGCTGCTTTGTTACATTAGAAGAGAAGATTTCTTCATGCGATTCTTTACAGAAGCTAAAACAAGCAGGCAAGTAAAAGAAAAAAATATTACTGAAGCACTGAATCACCTGCCTTTTGACAAATTATGAGATGAGTAAGAGAATTGCTGTTCTATTTACAAAGAATGGAAACCTATGTAGTACTAGACTGAACCACATTAAACTGTTGATATTTGACCACTTTTGGTCTACCGCAATAGCAATTTCATGTGAGTCAACCTGTAGTTGAACTACAGCTAAGTACTACACAACTAGTCGATAGTTACTATGTTGCATTCTCTAATCATCACCACAATTCCATAAATACTACAATTATTGTTACAGCTTCACAGATGAAGAAACGGGGGGCTTGGGGAGGTTGAGGAATATGTTGAAAATGTCCAGCTCACAAGCAGCCAAGCTGGGATTCACACTGTGGCAACGTGACTTTTCAGAGCCCACGCTTTGAACCACCAACCTCCGCAAAGGAGAATCTGAATTCTGATTTTGGTATTCACTTAGCTTCGTGACCCTGGACCAGTTACTAAACTTCTCCAAGCCTCCGTGTCCTCTCCTTGGAAATAGGACTGATAATAGAATCCATCTGACGTGAGGACCAAACACAATAATTAATGTAAGTAAAGCACTTAGCACGTTGTCTGGCCCTCGGGAAGAGCTCAAATGTTACCTAATAGTAGTGGTATGGGCGGGATGATCACTCTCCCACCTGCACCAGGACCAGAAGGGAGACAGCACACGGTGTGTCCCCATCACCCTTTGCCATGGTCCGGTGGCCACTCATGGGCAGAAAGACAGTGGAGTCTGGGGTCCTTCGGTCTGGAAGTGACACCTGTCATAGTCAGCACACATTACTTCGGCGTGTAGGAAGTTCTTCACACAAAAGCGTACACCAGCTCCCCCTCATTTAGAAGAGAGAGCACCCATGCCAGGCCGGCCCCTCACAGACGCCCCTGGTAAAATCTGCTCTCAGCCCCGTCTTCTATTTCCTGCTTACTCTACTTCAGATTTCTGTTGAGAATCTGAAACCCTTTCACAAACACCTTAGACTTCTCATTCATTTCCTACCTTGCTTCTTTGGCAATCAGCAGTACAGGGTTATGCAATCCGTGTTTGAAGACACATTGATGGTCTAATCTAGAAGCAATGCTATGGAACCCAGAAGGCGGAGGTTGGGCTCTCCGTTCTGGTTCTGCCACTGGCCTGCTAAGTGACCTTGAACAAGCCACTTATCGTCTCTGGGCTCTAGTCCTCACTCTAATCCTAAGGACATCACTAAGTGTCCTTCCAGCACTAATGTCTGCGGTAAAGAGAGAATAAAAGAATACTAGATGTGGGGCGCCTGGGTGGCGCAGTCAGTTAAGCGTCCGACTTCAGCCAGGTCGCGATCTCGTGGTCCGTGAGTTCGAGCCCCGCATCAGGCTCCGGGCTGACGGCTCAGAGCCTGGAGCCTGTTTCCAATTCTGTGTCTCCCTCTCTCTCTGCCCCTCCCCCGTTCATGCTCTGTCTCTCTCTGTCCCAAAAATAAATAAACGTTGAAAAAAAAATTAAAAAAAAAAAAGAATACTAGATGAGATTTTAAAGGAATACGGGATTTTTATTCTTCCTTTTCTCTAAAAGCTAGTACATCTACTCAGGGACACCCTATTTTCTTCTGTTTACCTTTTTATTCCACATTTATTTATTTTTTGGGACAGAGAGAGACAGAGCACGAATGGGGGGGGGGGGGGGCAGAGAGAGGGGGAGACACAAAATCGGAAACAGGCTCCAGGCTCCGAGCCATCAGCCCAGAGCCCGACGTGGGGCTCGAACTCACGGAGCGCGAGATCGTGACCTGGCTGAAGTCGGACGCTCAACCGACTGCGCCACCCAGGCGCCCCTGTTTACCTTTTTAAAACCAAGCCCACAGGCAGGAGAGTTTTATGTTACTCTCGATAAATCAAGATAGAGAGCCTTGACCTCAGAATGCCAGATTTCCACTGGTATTTTTCCTTAATGATTTGCACATGTCCCTGTGGGGTGCAATTTGCGGTTAGAAATGGGGATCTGTGGAGAAAAAGCCTCACAACATAAAGTAGAAAATGTGGTTTCCTTACTTATTTTCAATTTCTTTTTGGCTATGAATCATAGTTACACTGTTCTCCAGAAGTGTAAGTTAGACTCATCCATGTGTAAGGTATTTGATTGCCTGGCACTTAGCTGCCAGGCCTTATATTTTCATGATATGCTCCAGAGCTCAAAGTACTTTTTACAGAGTATGCTTTCATTTTTATATTATTTTATTTTTAATCTTTTAATTTGAGCACAGCTGACACACAATGTTACCTTAGTTTCAGGTGTACAACCCAGTGATTCAACTTCTCTCTATGTTGTGCTACACAGAGTATGTTTTTAAAAATTAAAAGCTTGTCCTCAATACTCCCAGGAGGAATTGAAAGAATTTTATGAATGGAGGCGATAGAAACAATCTCTTGGCCTCTGGCCCGCTTTCTTTTCACAGAGCACTCACCACCTTCTAACATACTGTGTAACTTATATACATATCGTATGTATTGTTCATTTCCTCTGCTCACAAGAATGTCAGCTTTGCAAGGGGAGAGACATTTGCTTTAATCGTGGCTGACTCCCAAGCATCTAGAGCAATGACTGACATATAGTGTATATTCAATAAATAAATTAAACTTTATAAAGTCACGTAAATAATTCAGGTAGAATTAGTACCCTGCACATCTCACTTTTAGAAGTCACACTCTTTCAGGGTGCCTGGATGGCTCAGTTGGTTAAGCGTCCGACTTTGGCTCAGGTCACGATCTCACAGGTTGTGGGTTCGAGCCCCACAGTGGGCTCTGTGTGACAGCTCAGAGGCTGGAGACTGCTTCAGATTCTGTGTCTCCCTCTCTCGCTGCCCCTCCCCTGCTCGTGCTCTGTCTCTCTCTCTCTCTCAAAAATAAATAAACATTGAAAAAAACTTCTTAAAAAAAAAAAAAGGAACTCACACTGTTTCATTAGAAGGAAGAGTAGGTCACACTGGCAAGGATAATTATGATGACCAAGGTGATGATGATGATGCGTGAGGCGAAAAAAGTAAACTTTTGTGGAGTTCAGAATTAGTTAAGCTCAGCTCTGCAAGTTCCCACATAGAAGTTGCAGGCTAAAAGAAAACTGGGCAGGGAGCCTAAAAAGAAACTTAATAAGCTCAGTTTCTCTTTTCTAGCCCATTTTTGTTTAATTTCATGGGAAATTATCTTTGCTGGAGAACTCCATGTGTGTCTAAAGGAGTCAGCTCCTTGAGGACACTTTAAGGAAAGCGGACACGCCCCCAGCTGAGCCATGCTCACTTTGTACTTCAACATTTTTTATCCCAGTCTGACCGCACACCAACATCAAGGTTGATGAGATCATGCCTGTAGGCCTCTGAGAGTCATAAAAGATGTCAGTTAAGTCCAAAGTATTAATACACAATATCTTCCCGGTATAGTAATTGTAGGACAGACATAAACCAGAAATCAGAAGGCATGACATTTTTCCACTGCTGGTCTTAATCATGCGAGTCACACTTTTCAATTTAAATTCTGAATCTCTTGTGCTCCCTTTGACCTTAGGGTCTAACACGCCAAAGGAACATGTCAGTCCTGTTCATTTTTCTCTCTTCCCATTCTCTGGTTCTTTGGGGAAACCTAGGTATTTACTCACAAGAATGTTAGTGGCCAGAAGGTAGCAAGGCACGGCCTTAAGCTCAGTCACACCTTCAAAGTCCCAACACCCCAGATAGGGAACCCCAAGTGAACATTTAGTGCTAAGAATAACAGGCAGAGGAATTACATTTGGGTTCACATTTTACCGTTGGGATGAAAAGAATTCAGAAGAAACAGCATCGTAGAACACAAATGACAGCATTATTGATGAGTCGTTTCAAGTCCAGGGAAAATTATACAGCTAACGTAAAAAATGAATGAGGTGTAAAGGTAACAGCAAATATCAGTTCCATTTACACACTTACATATGTACTTAGTTTATCAGCAGGGTGCTTACTATGTATCAGGAAGGATACTAAGTACTTTACGTATTTTGTTTTAACTTCCAATAACCCTACTTGGAAAGTACTATTATTATAATACCTACATTAGAGCTAAAGCATCTCAGGCACAGAGAGTAAAAACTTGCTCAAGGTGGGGCACCTGGGTGGCTCAGTTGGTTGAGCCTCTGACCTCCGCTCAGGTCATGATCTCCGGGTTCATGAGCTTGAGCCCCGCGTCGGGCTCTGTGCTGACCGCTCAGAGCCTGGAGCCTGCTTCGGATTCTGTGCCTCCCTCTCTTTCTGCCCCTCCCCTGCTTATGCTCTGTCGCTCTCTGTCTCAAAAATAAATTAAAGTTAAAACAAAAATTTTTTTTGACTTGTCCAAGATCACAACAGTAGCAAGTGGTGGTAACAGGATTTGAACCCAGGCAGCCCGACTTGAGAATATATGCACTTACACACTACTGTATATGTTAGACTCGTTATGACTTAGAAACGCGATGTGTACAATGTTTAGGAATTTGGGACGTTTTTCCAGCCAGCAGATTTCTCCTTAGGGAGAATATGCCATACCACCCCCAGCCAGATATCAGCAGAGAAGATCAGCTCAATGGCGCCAGCCAGCAGTAACGAGAGAGGCTGTCAAGCAATTAGCCTGACGATAATTTGGTATAATAAAACCGGCTTCAAACCATAATTTAAACAGACAGTGTGGAGAACATTTTCCCTTTCTCTTTCCCTATCCTCCATCTTGTGCCATAGTACAAAGAGGCAGTTTGGATCACAGTGAGGCTAGTGAACCCACATGCCTTGAAACGAAACGTGACAGGAGACACACAGGAGCAGGCAGTCAGCACCTTATGTAGGGGTTTTCACTCACTTGGCAAACATTTCATGAGGGCTCACCAGAGTGGGCACTGGAGAGGTCAGAGAGAGCAAGATGCCATAATTCCCTGCCTTAGTTTAGTATTAGAAAGTGTCAACCATCCCTCTCCTGGAAAAGACTCAGTCTGGACAAGGGGCTGGAGATGGAAAAAGATAGCTAGCCAACCTGGGTTTGGGTACCAGGCTGGCAAACTCAAATGCCTACTGGGCCAGGCAGAATAAATGGGCAAAATGGCGGGTGTAAGATCATAGGAAGCTGTGGGGCCCCACCTCACCCGAAATGGGTACACGGAGTTCCAAGCCGCTGCTTCCAGATCAGATGTTTTGCCAGAAGACAGAAAGCCAGATTCTTACGTAAAACATTCAGATTTTGAACACAGATGAAACAAATGTTTGCAGGCCAAATATTTCCACAACATGTAGTTTTCAAATTCTGCCGAAGAACTTAATTAAATTCACTGAGTAGCATTTTAAAAATAAATTTGCTTTCATAGTAGATTTGGAATATGTAGGCCTTCTGACCCTTATGGACCCCTCATTCAAATCATTTTTAAAATTTGTATTAAGATGTGTAGCATAGACATAACATAGGTTGTGTAATATGCACTAATCTTACACAAATGGTAAAAATGATAGTGAATATTTCCAGCTTCTGCATAAGGTTCCTTCTAGACTTTTCCAGCCCTCTACTTTTGACTTCCATTATTAATTTGTTTTGCCTGTTATTGCCTTGTTCAAATCTTAATCACAAGAAATTGATAACAGATTTAGTTGCTTCAGGTCTGAACAAAATAAAATTGGATTTAAACAAATGAAGGTACAACCAAAAAGAATCATGGTAAACCCAAATCAAGGAGTCCACTAACTTAGCCAAGGGCTTCTTAAAGTTCCACACATCTAGGGGCACCTGGGTGGCTCAGTCAGCTAAGCATCCGACTTCGGCTCAGGTCATGATCTCATGGTCTGTGAGTTCGAGCCCTGCATCAGGCTCTGGGCTGACAGCTTGGAGCCTGGAGCCTGCTTCAGATTCTGTGTCTCCCTCTCTCTCTACCCCTCCCCTGTTCATGCTGTCTCTCTCTGTCTCAAAAATAAATAAACATTAAAAAAAATTAGAAAAAAAATTTAGAAAAAAAAAAAAAGTCTCACACATCTATTCTTTCCAGTACCTAGCATTTTCTATGTGAATACCATATGCCAAGTATGCACTTGTCACTCTGTACAGAGTATCTCATTTAAGAATTACAAAAATCCTCTGAGATACAATTGAGAAAAAATCTATACCTACTGTACAGCTAAAGAAAACCAGACTTGCAGTAGGTTCTGAGCTAGATCCATGGCCAGTACAAAGGCAGGGCTGTTACAAAGCCCAGGTATTTATCCACCAGACTACAGAGCCTCCCTTAAAATTAGTAAATGGTGTGTTTTCTTAACGCTTCCCTGAGAGTGTGATACACTCCAATTCTTAACCAGGAGCATAATGAACCTTATTCAGTTTCGAATCTGACTAGGAATTCATGCTTCACATTATAAAGATTGGTAATGGTTGTAGATGTATTGAAAGCCAATGTTTATCATGTAGGTCCCACATGCTTTACGGACCGAGTCAGCCAGGAACCCCACAGATACTTTTATTTTTAAAACAACTGAATGAACACAGTAAGTAAATATGTATGTGTATATATAATGTGTGTGTATTACACATTGTGTGTGTGTGTGTGTGTGTGTGTGTGTGTGTATCAGCTACCTTTTATTAGCATATGTCCTACCTAGCTTTATTTACCTAATTTCCTGGGACTCATGAGAACAGTGTCTTGTACAAATGTAGTCCTGAGACAGGAGGCAGATTTGGATGTTTAAAGATTTTTCTCTTGGGAAATTTGTGCAGCATGGAAATGGGATTAGAACTTCCTATAAGAGGGGCTTCCTGGTGATGAGTGGACTGCAAAGGAATTGCAGAGAACTTGTTTTGAAGCTGTGTTCTGCGTAGCAGACTCATTGTTTTCACTTAGGAGCGGTTCTCATTAGTTTTTTAACAAGATTGAGAAAACATGAATTGTTTATAGCAAAGAATATTATTTTACTGGGTGCGCAACTCACATATATGTTTTTGGGAGGTGGGCGGGCATCTAAAGCCCCGTCATCTGCCAATACCAACCGTTCATGGCTGCCTGTAGAGAAGGCAGGCTTATTCACCTGAAACCAAGTGATTGGAAGAGTAGAACAGTAAGAGGACTTACGAGGCCTTCTATTCACACCAGTGGACAGAACTGCCAGGCCCTTCCCAGTGGCTCATCCTTTCGGCAAATGGGAAGAAGTTAAAGGCTTGCCAATACTTTTTAGCTACACGGATATAGGCCACTACGGATTCATTTACGCCCAATGCATTTTAGCCTCAGATATGCAAAAATTTCAAGTATATGTTACTTTTTATCTCAGTAGCCACACTGAGAGCAACTATCCTGTTTGACTCGCTTCTTCCTACATTTCGGGTAGCTCAGAAACTCAAGTAAGGTCTGGTAAAACACCCAGATTTCCCCAGAGCATCTGTTCCAAAATTTACATCTGAACTCTCAGATCCAGGATTATGTTCCATGGGCAACCTGCTGAGTTAGCCTCGCGACCTTTCCTCAAATCAATACCTGCTAAGCCATTTTTAACCCACGACTTTAATTTTTGCTTTAGTCGTGGTATTATTTTTTTTAATTTTATTTTTAAGTAAAATATTTTAATTGTGGTGAAATTCACATAACATGAAATTTACCATCTTAACCGTCTTTGAGGATGCGGTTCAGTGGTACAAAGTACAGCCCACCATCCTGTTCAGGATTCCTTTCATCTTATAGAACTGAAGCTCTGTAACCATAAAACAATAACTCCCCAGGCCCCTCTCCCCCACCCTCCAGGCCCTGGCAACCACCATTCTACTTTCCATATCTATGAACGTGGACTACTCTTCCCATAAGTGGAGCAGACAGTATTTGTCTTTTTGTGCCTGCTCGTTTCATTTAGCAATAACGTCCTCAAGGGTCATCCACGCTGCAGCATGGAATTTCATCGTCTTTAAGACTGCAAACTCCTTGTTTTTAACTGTAAAGTGTTTCCAGTTTATCTAGCAAGTTAATAAATCAACTAGATGGAGGAGGAGTACTTGTGTGTTTAATAAGACTTTAGGCTTGGATACCATAAGCGAAGGGGGTGATAAAATTTGTTGAAATGCTGAAAGCTGTGGTTCTTCACGGTGCATCAGAATCACCTGGGAAGCTTGGTAAACCACTGGCTGCTAAGCCCAAACCCTAGAATATCGGGTATAGTATAGTAGTATCTAGAGTGGGGCCAAAGACCTCGAATTTCACAAGAGTTCCTGGTCAGTGAACCATGCTTTTGAGAACTGCTGTACCCTATTGGGGGGGGGGGGGAGGTAAACCTGAAGGATTCCAACACCAAATATTTGCCACAGTGCAAGAAGGCTATGCCTCCCACCTAAGATAGGAGGCACAGAGCAGAGTAAGAATAGTGAGAAAGTCCAGTCCTTGCAATCCCAGGGTATTGTGGGAATGAAGCATAGAACGTGGCAAGTCAGAACAAAGCTGTGGGGACCACATCTGCTTTCGCCTGTCTGGCCTCAGGGAGAAGATGGCAAGCACAGGAGGTGAGTGAGGGGGATATTTAGGAAGCTGGGGACTCTTGGCTCCATCACTCCCTTTGAGGCTCTAGGGAAAGGTCACCGTGAGGAGTGCCTGGCCCACCTCAATTTAGGCAGACGTGAGATGCCAGCCGGTAGACTTGGAATGAGCGGCTATGAAGGTGTGAGATGATCCTGGGCCAGACCCCTGGGCTGGGCGTTGCTGAGATGGGGAACTTGGCAGACGCTGTGTCTGAAGCGGATGGGAACACAGCAGACTGAGTCTGCCAGTGGGAGTTGCTAGCAATCCCCAGGGGCAGGGCTCACGCCAGCTCTGAACACAGTGACCGGAAGACCATGGTCACAGCCAAGACACCAGGGGACAGCGTGCTCAAAGACCTACACTCGTTACTGCCCCAAGCCCTCAGACACTATTTTGGCAAAGCAGCCAGGCAGTTGAAACAAAAGATGACATCTGAGAAAGAGGGCAATGTATGTTAAGAGACTGAGCATTACCTCAAGGGACTATTCCAACCATTAGACCAGCCTAGCTTCTAATTTGGCTGGGATGAAACTTTATATTTTTTGTTTCCTTGCTAACCAGCAGGTATGAGTTTGTGAGGAAGACCAGATTAAGTTCTGACAGAGTAAAGAATCACAGTTTAAAAAAAATTTTTTAAATGTTTATTCACTTTTGAGAGAAAGAGAGAGAGAGAGAATCAGCAGGGAAGGGGCAGAGAGAGAGGGCGAGACACAGAATCTGAAAGCAGGCTCCGGGCTCTGAGCTGTCAGCACAGAGCCTGAGGCGGGGCTTGAACCCACCAGCCGTAAGATCATGACCTGAGCTGAAGTAGGAGACTTAACCAACTGAGCCACCCAGGTGCCCCAAGAACCGTGTTTGTGTTTTTTTTTTTTCCTTCCTGTATGTCTAAGTTATCATTTGACTAGGGTTGTTAGGTAAAATCAGGGACATACTTTTACTAAAAAATTGTTATCTGAAATTCAAATATAACTGGGCATCCTGCATTTTGATTCGCTAAATGTGTCAGCCCTGCATGTGACCTACTACGATGTGCATGCACGTGGCTTTTAGAACATCCCCTTGCCCCACTGCTTACTTCAGTCCACAAATCTCAATCGTTACACGGTCTCATTATTGCACCACTTGAGGGCAACTGCCAAAGAGTTAAATCCCAATTTGTGAATCCTGGGTTTCAAGCTTGTGTTATTATTTCAGAAACAGTGGAGTAGCAGAGAACTAGCTGAGCATAAAACTCCCCCTGTAGACAATCTACAAAGGGGCAAATTCAACCTGAGACATACCAATGGCTTTCTTTTCACTGTGAAAAGAAACATTCATTTAGATGAATGTCCATCCAAACATGGACATTCACATTTGAATTGTTATAATACACCTGTAAATGATTTCCAAAATTGTGAAATGAGCAAGCATTTCAGCTATTCCATGAGGATATATGATGTATCCTCTAACCCTCAGCTCCAGGGCACAGTTTCTGGCCACTCCTCAGAGCTGTGTCAGCCACACAGGCTGACATGGCCAAGGTCAGCCTTTTGAGGTTGAGGTCACCTTGTGCCCATGACTTGAAGGCTTCTAATGAGAAGACCCACCTATCTATCCATGGCTCCAGCCAATGTGTCACAGGGATAGCACCATATTGATTACCTGCAAAATCACTTTTAAAAATATGAATAATAGTTTTATTACTGCTATTTGGTATTAGGGTAAGATTATATTGTTCTCAAAAGACTTCAGCTGTTCTTAGCCATGTCTTTAGGGCTTGGCTCACCTCCAGCAAGGTTCTGAGAAAGGGAGAAAGGGAAAGGTAAGTTCGAATGAGGAACCAGGAAAGAGGTGTGGAGGAACGATTCCTAGGTGAGGAAAAATTTGAGCCAGACGGGGTGGATGTGCAGAGAGCAGTGGGTCCTGAAACAAGGAGATTCACTAGGGTGCTGGCAAGAACAGGGCATAAAGACAGATTTCGTCTTCTCTAGAAGCTGGATCAGACCTCAGTTGAGTCACTCTGCAATGGATGGAGTTTTCTAGGGCTACGTGTCAGTACTCATAAAGCTAGCACTTAAACCCAGCATTATTTTTCCACCATCTACTATGTGGGAAAGAAGTGATACATGCTCCATGCTCTCTTACAAAATGATCAATGTGCCAACATTTCCATATTAAACAAGTGTCATAACCATTTAAAAATTACAGAACAAGTTGTGATCGGAATCAAGCGGTGGGGTGTGTTGTTTTGGGGGAAAATAAAAATGTTGGGCTGTACTGATTTTTTTTTTTTTTAGTTTATTTATTTAGTTTGTGAGAGAGAGAGAGAGAGGCAGAGAGAGAGAGGGAGAGAGAGAATCCCAAGCGGGCTCCGCGCTGTCAGCACAGACTCCAACACAGGGCTCCATCTCATGAACCGTGAGATCATGACCTGAGCCTAATGAAATCAAGTGTCAGACATTTAAGCAACTGAGCCACCCAGACGCCCCTGTATTGATTTCTTAATAACCATAACCCACCCCCCCCCCCATCACTTCTCCCTTCTTGCTGTGTTGTTTCTCCCATCTCCATCTTGACTGGCATGTGAACTTGATCCCATCAAATGAGTTAGACAAGATGGGAAGGTTAATTTATTTAAGGGAATGCGAATCAACACTGCAGGGCAAACAAAAGACAGCAGTGTGCGACTGTCCTTAAAGCAAAACAAATGAAAGCACCAGCAGAATCAAACTGTGGTCACCCAGAGGCCGAAGAATCCACGTTGTTTCAGGGGTTTGAGCAATTACCGAAAACCAGCTCCTCTGAACACCTACTGGCTTAAACGTTGGGGCTCTTGTGTCAGACGGACTGGAGTTCAAATCCACACTTAATAGATGTGCCCCCTTGGCCAGGCTGCACAATGGAAAGTCTGGTTCCTGGCCTATTAAAGTAGCGTAATAATAACACCCATTTCATGGGTTGTAAGAATTAAATGGGAGGATGAAATGCTTGGAATAGTCAGAGCCAACAAGTGAGAGCTTTCTAGAATTTTTTATCTAAAGGCAGCAGGCAAACTGGTAAAGCAGAATTGATTCCTATATCTGATCTGAATTAATCCACATCTTCAGAACCTACTATGAATCTTACAAATGTGACTGCCCAGTTGGTCCAGTTCAACGACCTCATGTAAATTCAGCGTCAAGTGCCCCCACTCTTTTATCCTCTTTCCTTAATTTTGGAATGTTAATCCCAAGAAAATTTAATTCTAATACCACCCACGTCGTCTGCATTTAGGGGACAAGACAGGAGTGTCCATGAATTATTACACAAAAAGAAAAGACCTCTCACTATTGGAGGGCTGTTCCAAAAGGGTTAAGGACAAGTCAGCCTTTTCAGAACATTTTACAGAAAGGTCTCAAACTTAAATTTGCAACAATATGATGCCTTGTAAACTGACATGTTTGTAAAGAGGAAAAATGCAAGACGGATTAAATAAAACAAAACAAAATACTGTGGGTCTTAAATTCCTGAACATGAGTTTATTTTTCTGTTCGTTAGTATCTCGTAAAATGACCTGGAGTTTTTGACCTCTGCCCCTGACTTTGAGACAGTGATGGAAAGGGGATGACGAATCAAGAAGCAAAGGTTGAAAGGGCCCTTAATCCAAACACTGCTGGTCTCAGTAGGGATGCTGTTCAATGTTCGTGGGGCTGCAGCCCTGGGACGCACTTACCATGAATTCCCACAGACGAATGTCGGTCCTCACGCCTCACCAAGTCAGTACTGTTTTTATGAAGGTGTCAGATGTGAAACTATGTAAACAGAGTGACACGGAGGCCATTCCTGCCTAGTGACCTGTACCAGAAAGTTCTATTTTTAGAAACTGCCGCAAGCTGCTCTGCCCTTGGAAAGAAGGCAAGCCCCACATTCTTGCTATTTTGGAACATTTCTGTGCATTTGGGTTGTGTTCTGAAATGTCTGTCAAAGAGTAAAGAGAAGAACCATCCTCGATCTCTCAAGCTGAAAATCTGAATTTTGAATTTTACTTATATATCATGGCCAAGAAGGGGCAGGAAGCTAGTCTTTTATTCCAAGGAATAACCAGGGGATCCCATCCTTTTGGGTCTTCTGTGGGCTAAAGGGACAAGGGAAGATCATAGGAATGGCCGACGCAGCAGAGGGAAGCTACCGGCAAAGTTACCTGGCAAGTTTGTTAAAAAGCAGGCCTCCTCCCAACCCCTAATCCTGAGAGTCTGATTTAAGGAAGAGTACAGACATCTGCATGTTAAACAGGCAAACAGGTGATTTTGAGGCCCTTAAAGTTCACACTTTGAGGGTTGCCTGGGTGGCTCTATCGGTTAGGCATCCAACTTCAGCTCAGATCACGATCTCGGGGTTTGCAAGTTGGAGGCCCACATCGGGCTCTCTGCTTTCAGCCCAGGGCCAGCTTCGGATGCTCTAGCCCCGGGCTCTCTCTGCCCCTCCCCCACTCATGCTGTCCCCCCAAAACAAACAAACATTAAAGTTCACACATTGAGGGAAACCCGCTACAGGAAGAAGATAGGAAAGCATGCAAGATGCTGAAGAGTGAGAAGCGAAAATCATCGAATAAAACATGAACACACCAAGTGATCAGTTCTTTTCTGTCAGAAAGGAAAAGCCATACGACTGAGGCAGAGCAGAGCCCTGGCATCGGAGTCATTACATATGTATGCCCTGACACAGCTGGCTTGGTGGTAGGAAACTTGGCTTCTCCTCCTCGGCCTGTGTTTCTAGCCCGGTGACCTAAGGCTGAGTCCTTCCATTTCTGGGGCCGTCAACTTACAGAAAGTAGGCAGCAGTTTCTCCAGAATGACTTCTTGGGGGTCAGAAGAGGGGCTCTGCTCGTCCACTCCTAGACCAAAGTTCTTCTACGTCTACAGTCACAAGCAGGTCACCTCTTCCCCTTGATTTTTTTTCCTGACACATTGATTTCTGTCCAGTTTTGTTTGACTTTCACTGGCAGGAAACACAAGCCCCCATCCACCCCGTGTCCTGCTCTCTCACCTACATCTTCTGGGCTCTGGGGCAGAAAAATTGGGCTAAAAGCAGGGAGGAAATCACTTCTCTTTGAAAAAGATGGGGCGGGGGGAGGGTGTCTGGGTGGTTCAGTCGGTTAAGCATCCAACTCTTGGTCTCAACTCAGGTCATGATCTCATGGTTTGTGAGATCGAACCCTGAATCAGACTGTGCTGACAGTGTGGAGCCTCCTTGGAATTCTCTCTCTCCCTCTCTCTCTCCCCCTCTCTCAGAATAAATAAACTTTAAAAAAAAAAAGAAAGAAAAGGATGGGAATGCCTCCCCCTAACAAGAAGTAAGTAAGCAGCAGGTGCAGCATCTATTGGGTGACTATTCAGTGATTGGATAGGATTGCACCAAACCCAGGGCCACATACTGTTTTCCTTGGCATATGTTGTCTTTATTATTACAGCCTTAATACAAAGTAGGGACAATTGTCTTCACTTCCCAGAGGAAAAACAAGGGAAGTAAGAGGGGAAAGTCAGTTGGCCCAGAACTCAGAGTTAGGAGTGGGTTGCACACCAAGGTCGGTCAGATTCAAAGCCAGAACTCTAACCACTGCCCAGCACTGCCGCTGGAGTAGGGGGCTTGGGGAAGGAATCTAAATCTCCACGTGACAAGGTGGCTGCAAGGCCCGCATTCCAGTTAGGCCGGCAGAGCTGGGGGACAGAGAAAAGCCACCAGAAGCATTCTGAAAGCCGAGTTCCCAGGACCTAACTCCCAGGCAAGAGCCCCAGAGGCTACCTTACTAACAGGAGGCACAGGGGAGTGAATTAGGCCCATCTCGTTTCACAGAGGGGAGACATATCCTTTCAAATACAATCCTTCTTGGGTGAAGGATACAGGTGAAAAGTGTGGTCAGTTCAGTGACCGCAGTGGTCAGTTCTTAACCATGAGGGAACAGAGAGAGCAGTGAGGGTGAGCCCAACCTATCCAGTGAACTTTTAATGTAAGAAAAAGGACTACCCTGTCTAACGACATAATTCATAGCAGCCAACGTTTATTTATATGGCAACTTACTCTACCAGCGAGGGAGATATTGCCATTACGTCCCTTCTGCAGACAGCGAAACTAAGGTAGAGGTTAAGGTCCTCAACCAGCAAATGGTAAGGCTGGGATTCAAAGTCACACAAACTGGCTGAGAGCCTGTACTCATAACCACCATGCCACCCGGCTGCTGTTGGGTAGAGTTTTGTTTTCATTTCAGAGATATCCAGTGAGCACATATCATGTGCCAGGAACCATTCCAGGCACTGAAGACACCACGCTGAACAAAATCGCTACTAGTATGGAGTTTATATTCTAAAGAAAGGAAGCAGAATGAGTAACTTTGCGAGCATATGTCTCATAGGTAAAAAAATAAAAAAATAAGGGGTGTTAGGGATACAGCACGAAAGGGGCTGCAATTTTTTTTCATTATTATTTTAAATTATTTTAAAAAAATGTTTTTTATTTTAGAGAGGGTGCAGAGGGGGAGAGAAAGAGTATCCCAAGGCTCCACGTTCAGCGCAGAGCCCGATGTGGGGCTTGATCCCATGACCCTGGGATCATGACCTGAGCTGAAATCAAGAGGTGGACACTCAACCAAGTGTGCCACCCAGGTGCCTGGGGCTGCAATTTTTAATTGGCTGTACAGGGAAGGCTGACATTTGAGCAAATACCTAAAGGAAGTGAGGGGGCAAGTCAAAGGGGTATAATAAAAACTTTTTTAACTTATTTTTTTAAATAAATAATTTTTAAAATTATTTTTTAAAAAAGTAAGTGTTGTACCTGGTGGTTCCATCGAAGAGCAGGTGACTCTTGATCTCGGGGTCATGAGTTCGAGCCCCACGTTGGATTTAGAGATTACTTAACTAAATAAAACTTTAAAAAAATAATAAAAAACTTAACTAACATGCAGCCACTAGTGAAAAAACAATGATTCTCTTTCACCACTTGGTCGTTTAAGTTATACAGGTGAAGGACAAAAGCTTACGAAAATGTCTCACTCCCGTGACTACACCATGAAATACTGTTTTAGGTGTCTAGGGCTCATGGGCCCTGCTTATTCACAAGTGACAGATAAAAATGGCTGATTCCTAACAGACACCCTTAAAGAAACATTCCAAAGAATCCTTTTAAAAATACTCCTTAGAGGGGCGCCTGGGTGGCTCAGTCGGTTGAGCGGCTGACTTCAGCTCAGGTCATGATCTCGCCGCCCACGAGTTCGAGCCCCGCGTCAGGCTCTGTGCTAACAGCTCAGAGCCTGGAGCCTGTTTCAGATTCTGTGTCTCCTTCTCTCTGACCCTCCCCCTTTCATGCTCTGTCTTTCTCTGTCTCAAAAATAAATAAACATTAAAAAAATTTAAAAAAAAATACTCCTTAGAGGTGCCTAGGTGGCTCAGGTGGTTGACTGTCGGATTTTGGCTCAGGTCATGATCTCACAGTTCACAGGTTCAAGCCCCGCATCAGGCTCTCTGCTGTCAGCAAAGAGCCTGCTTTGGATCCTCTGTCCCCCTCTCTGCCCCTCCCCTGCTTGTGCTATCTCTCTCAAAATAAATAAACTTAAAAAAATTTTTTTTAATTTTAAAAATGCTCCTTAGATCCACAGTTCTCATGGAAACAATGTAGCAACCTTCCTACATAGACAATAAACACACTAACCAAGCAACCGTCCCCCCAAGGATGGATAATTTTACACCTCCTACGCACTAAGCAAACAACATCAGACAGGAAGTCGGACAGCAGAATAAAGGGGGAGTGGAAATTTTGCATTTTTCAAATGCACTGACAAACTGTTACAGTTGACCCTTAAACATCCCGGGGTTTAGGGGCATTCGCCACTGCACAGTCAAAAATCTGTGCATAACTTCTGACTCCCCAAAAGCTTACCTACTCCTAGCCCACTGTTGACTGGAAGCCTTACTGAGAACAGTCTGTTGACATATTTCGCCTGTTACAGGGATTATAAACTGTATTGCTAAAATAAAGTCAGCTAGAGAAAAGGAAAGGGAATCATAAGGAAGAGAAAATACATGTACAGTGCTGTACTACACTTGTTTAAAAAACAAAAAACAAAAAACCCTTGCATAAGTGGACCGGAGCAGTTCAAATCCGTGTTGTTCAAGGGTTGACTCTGCTACAACAGCAGTCCTGCAGCTAGTAAGCGGAGAGTGAGCCTCTAAACCGTGAGGCAGTTGAACAAACGTTTTAGTAACAGAGGCAAACGTGCAAAGAGGCTGACCTTAGAGCGGTTATTTTACTAATGACTAAAAAGTCTCTTCAAGACTGCCACATGCGAGGACTCCGGAGGCAACAGAACCATGAGGAGGTGGTAACAAATACCTATTTGGGGTCACCACCTGAAATAGCAACGGTCGAAGGGGCACCTGGGTGGCTCCGTCTGTGGAGCGTCTGACTTTGGTTCAGGTCATGATCTCTGGGTTCGTGGGTTCAAGCCCTGCCTTAGGCTTGCTGCTGTCAGCCTGTCAGTGCAGAGCCCACTTTGGATCCCAAGGGGTCATCTCAACTCAGCCAGACCCAGGGGTTTCTCTGCCTTTTGAAGGCTAAGAGTCTGCATAGGGCTCTTAGTGTTTCAAAACCTGTATTTTAAGCCTCTTCCCAGGACTTTAGTAGGACACCTGTGATCTTAGAGCCATGATAATTAAATAAGACATAAAAATATATCATCTGGAAGGAAAGTGGACAGTAAAACAGTGGAATTACCCAGAACAGGACAAAACTGCCAGGACCTTCCAAGCTTGGATTTCCCATTGAGGACACATGTAGTGTATTTAACAATGGGTGGCATTTAACAATTCTTTCTGGAAACCGTTTCTCTACCCATCACTCCCAAGAAGTGTGGGATTTGTGCTAAGGCTATACAAAGTGTGGTTTAAAAAAAAAACAAAACAAAACCAGGGACTGACAAAAGAAGTGAATATCCCATGAAGACAGATAGATGCTCACATGCTCATTCAACTTTACTACCTCTTGACATTGTCTTCATGGAGCATGTCCCATTAGATCGAGTAAGTTCAATGGCACTGAGCAAGCCATCTTTCTTTCGTGGTTTGTCTCCTGGGGGCACCATCCAGAAACGACACGTAGACTGAACATGGCAACTGTGGCATGATGGGTATGGTTTTACCCGTTCAGAACAGCTGGATGGCCCCCACACCTGCTGGCAAAAATGAGCTCCCGACTCAATGACATGTGGTAACAGCTCAGGCCACAGACATTCACGGGCGGGGGCCGGGACTGATGGCAGAACAAGTGCAGCCCAGGGACAACCCCTCCCCTGCCCACGCCCACTTATCAGTAGCAACATCTCTTAATGAGCTTTTAAAGAAAATTCCACCTCCATATAGCAGCAATGAGAAACAGGTCTCACAGAAATGCAAGGAACAGGGGCCACTGGTGGGGTGGCCCTTCCCCGGCAGACCTCTCTAGACCTTAGTCCTGAAATCTCTGAAGCAGGGGTCTTTGTGTTTGCTCTTCAGTTCCCAGTGTGAACAAGGCTCTGGTCCGCCCTTGCCTCCCCTGGTCTGCTTCCTGATTCTCCTCCTGCTACTATCCTAATGTCCCCTTCCACTCTGTGGGTCTTTCTTCTACCTCTCAGTTCCTGCCTCCTTGTTGTTTCCCTTTATCACTTTGACTTACAGCTTAAACTGGTGGTTCTCAAACTTTGCACAACAGAATCACCCAGGCAGCTTTAAAAATGCTCGGTGCTAGGTTACACCCTATACCATTTCAATTAGAACTCTAGGGGTGGGACCCGGGCATTGGTTTGTTTTTTATTAACTTCCTATATAAATTCCAACGTGTAGCCAAGTTTGACAAGGAGCAGCTTTCAGCCATTTTGGATCAGGGGTGCAGATTTACAAACGTTTGGTTCATATTCTAAATCGGAACCACCCAGACTTATCTGTTCTAGCTGATAAACCCACATTTGGAACCGGGGGAAAGGATGCCACCATAACTTCTGAGTGATCTCAGAACTCAGGCTTCATATCCTTCATAAAGGCTCAGACGGATATTTGAGTGCCATTCTTTAATAGTTGGGCATGGAGTGGTGACTCCCACTTGGAATACATTTGTTCAAAGTCAAGCCATGTTATCCCAGGAATGAAACCGGGTCTTTCATCATCAAACCTCCTTCGTTGGGAAGCGGTACGGCATTCCTTTGCATGCGGCTAGCGTTCAGCGCATAGCCAGTGAGCATATGTAATCCACTGAATAAAAATAGTGGTTATCATTATGGGCTACAGGAAAAAAAAAAATGTCCCTTTTCTCATTACAGTAAGGGAGTCTTATTGTGCACTCTTAGGAAACCTAATAATGTGTTACATGAATTTTCCATGGGAAGGAACAACTGGTTAGGAAATCAAATACTATACTTCTAGACAGTGACATTCAAACCTAGGACTCCAGGGGAGCCAAAAACTGCTCTGAGTATGGTCCCAGCAGGATTGAAATACCTCCTCAAAGCATACTGAGCAAATTCCCATGATGCCAGGCCTCTTGGAAAAGTTTCTGGGGGTCGAAGGTCACTGCAGCTGCCTCCTTCCCCTCCTCTCCACCACTTGCTCAAGTGGAAAAAATGTTTCAAGGGTAAGTTACCACAGTTCTCAGTTATACTGGTTTCCCCTCTGGGGAAGCCTAACCCCGGGTCCCGGGACGGGATGCGGACTATACTGCAGCTTGGGGGTTTGTATTCACATCCAGCTATGTGCGAGCCCTTTGCCCAAATTAAGAACTGAAAAGGGCGAAAGAGCCAGAAGGACAAGTGAAGTCATGGTGAGGGTCACTGGGCATGGGATGGGCGTGGGGTGGCGACAAGAGGGGCATCACAAGTGCTGGGGGGGAGGTGGGGGTGGGAGGTATCATATGGAAGACATGGAAAGCTTCCAAGACACACGGCACAAGAGTGATACCGCCTGCCATCCTGGCCGCCACTATAGCTGCATGGTCTCCTGAGGGGGCATGGGTGTAACACACCCCCTTCTCACACTTCCGCAGAGGACTCAGCCGCAGAGCACAGCATGGAGCCCTTTTTCACATCTTGAGAGGCAAATCTTGGGACTTGCACACACATCTTTCTCATCTGGCTTCTGTGTCCAGGTAAGGTGGAGGAAGGCACCTGTGTTGTGCACCGAGGCAAGCACCTGGAGCTCCAAGAACAGTTTTGCAACGGTCTCTAAAAAGATCATTGCTCCTTTTCTAATCGTCCTCAACTCCTCCTGCCTGCCCACTTGCGAGCTATCTTTTGACATCCTAATTTTCCCAAAGGCCACATGCTGTGCCGCCTAGAGAACATTACATTTTCAAATTGTTCAGCCTGTGCCACGTGTGCTTATATAACCTTAAGCATTTAATTCGGTGGAACCAAGATGCACGGGCAGATGAAAGTCACTTCCTAGAAAGCCCAGTCTGCAGCCTGAGGGGCCTTTCCTGTAGTTCAGCCTCCCGCCAGTGAGCCACAACTGCTGACTTGTTTTAGAATCAGAACTCTCTTTACATAAGTTCTTCAGGAAAGATGGTCTTTAAAAAAAAAAAAAATCCCACTCTGAACTTGCGCCTCGTTGACACTGTCCTTTAAAATTAAATTTCCTTCTAGCAAAACAGTTATAATCAGAATCTTTAAAATTCATAGATTCTCATTTGCACGAGTAAATCAAGTCAGTGCATTAAATAGAAAAATCGGGGCGCCTGGATGGCTCAGTTGGTTGAGTGTCCGACTTCAACTCAGGTCATGATCTCCGGTTCGTGAATTCGAGCCCCACGTCAGGGTCACTGCTGTCAGCGTGGAGCCCACTTCAGATCCTCTGTCTCCCTCTCTTTCTCCGCCTCCTCCCCCGCGTTTGCCCTCTCCCCCACCACCTCAAAAATAATTAAACATTAAAAAAAATAGATCAAAACAGAATGCAGTCAGGTAAATTTTCATGAGCTGGAAGTGTATAATATATACTGTACAAAATCATGGAATAATGATTGGACATTTTATTACAGTGAAGCATTTTCAAATATACTGTCTTATTTTACCCTTCTAGCAACTGAGTAGGGAAGACATTATTATTGTTCTCCATTTTAAGAAGCAACTTATTCTCAGAGACATTGATTTGTGCCCATGATACCATGGGAGATTGGAATCCAAGTGATAGGGACTCCCCTTTGGCATGCACCTGAGAGTATGCTGGCATACTCTGGTTGAGAGATTGTCAATTTATAAGGACAAAACAGAGGCTTTTTACGTTCTAGAAAAGTTCAACCCATCCTTCAAACTTTGTTGCTTTGAAAATAGGGACTTCTGTACTTTTTAAAGCTCTTAATAAATTCTTTCCTTAAACTACCTTTAAAAAGTTAAAAAGAGACATCAGATGGTTAATCAGAGTAAGTTGCTTTAAGAATATAGACGTTTTTAAGGGAACAGACTCAGGCAGGTAGTAGGGAGGGGAGGGGAGATAGCAAAATAGTGTGAAGGAAGAAGGGAATGGAGAGTGATCATATCCCAAGAAATTATTTTCTTTTGTAAACAATAACCATGAGTTGAAAAAGGAACTTGTTTGCAAAATCCTTTTCTTTTTTTTTTTTAATTAATAGTTAATAGAGCTTTTTTTTTTTTTGTATCCTTTAAGACTCTTGGAGCATCTGGGTGGCTCAGTTGGTTGAGTGCCCAACACTTGATTTTGGCTCAAGTCACAGTCCCAGATCCTAGGGTCATGGGATTGAGCCCCACATTGGGCTCCACACTGAGCATGGAGCCTGAGTAAAATTCTCTCTCTCTCTCCTTTCACTTTCCCTCTGCCCCTCTCCCCGCTGTTGCGTGCATTCTCTCTCTGAAATAAATAATAATAATGATAATAATAAAACAAAAAGGCCTTAAAATGCATTCTGTTCATTACCAGATACTTCTTTTGAGATCACTGACTTGCAAATCCTAAATGAGCTATATCTCACAACTCAATCTAGACACGAAAAAGAATTCTGTGTCACAGAAATCTGACACAGAGGTAGCAAGTGTGTGAGCCACCCATCCCATTCCATTCCAATAATGTCATCTCACCCATTTATAAAAAGAACTATTCTGCTAACCCTCAGATATGTGGGATGGGTTTGGGGGACGGGGGGGAGGTGTGGGCCTGAGGGCTGTGGTGAACTTAATTCCATCCCCATTTTTGTTACAGGGAGGAAGCAACTCTATTTTTTTTAAATGTTTATTTGTGTGTGTGTGTGAGAGAGAGACAGAGTGTGAGCAGGGGAGGGGCAGGGAGAGAGGGAGACACAGAATCTGAAGCAGGCTCCAGGCTCCAAGCTGTCAGCAGAGAGCTTGACGCGGGGCTCGAGCTCAAACGGCAAAATCATGACCTGAGCCAAAGTCAGAGGCTCAACCGACTAACCCACCCAGGTGCCCCGAGGGAGGAAGCAACTCTAAAGCAACAAACGGTTTTACTTCCAGAGGCTGATGAAGAACCTGGGTGCACAAAGCAGTGACGTGAGGCCCCATGACCTGTGTTCTCAGAGACCAAGCTTCTCACTTAGGCTACTAGCATTTGGCTTTGGGCAAGTCACTACACATCTTTGGATGCAGTTGTGTCATTTCTTCCTCTAGGCAGAGCCATGGACCGAAAGTAACAAAACCTAGATTCTCACTTTGGCCCTCCTACACCAGGCAGTTCACATATTCTAGGCAGATGCTTATGTTTTTCTGCTAATTCAACCCCCCTTTCTCCTTTGTCCCTCTTTTTCAGTAAAATGTGATCCACTCCTACTTCTCACATATACACATATAGTCGGTCAAAACAACAACAAAAACAACAACAACAAAACATTCCCTTCCAACACCATCAATTCATAGAATCATGAATGGGGAGGGAAAATGCTTATTCAAATTTCCAGAAATGCTGGGAAGGTTTGGGAGTAAGATTTCATTCTGAAAAGGGGCTCACTTTTCCCCACCCTTCCCTTACTGTTCTGAATCAGGCATACTGCCTCCTATGCGCAGAAGGAAATGGTCCTCTTATTAACTGGGACCTCCAATCACATGCTATGTTCTAGAGATTAGAGTAGACTTCTCACAAGAGGTAATTTAGTTAACAAATATGCATTATATTTCCAGGAGAGCTCATGCTTTAATCACCATGCTATGTACTGCATATACATATCTCTCTTTTAAACCTCACAACCTTCAGATAGATTAAATGACTTGCCCAGGGTCACAGAGCTAGTACCTAATGCCATCAGACTTCATGTCCAGGCAGCCTCAAACCTTCATCATCATCTCATGCATCCTCTCAGAAAGAATGAGTCTGACTTTCATGTGGCTACCCTCAGGAATGTTAAACCTGAAGATCTTTTCCTTTGTTTCCACTTTAACAGTTAACTTGGCTCTAAGACTTGTATTTTACGTATATCTGTCAAATAAAGTCTCTATTGATTTGAAAGAAGGTTTGGAGTATTGACTCTTACTTGTGTACATGTCTGCTTTCCTAATTTAAATGCTCTGCATTCCACAAAGGTTTTCCTTCTTCAGTTTTCCTTCAGCTAAGATGTTTGTTTTCCTTTTGGAAGGTCTTTTCTTGGGCCCCCTTCTTACTTTATCATTTTTTTCCCCATTTATCCATCACTAGCTGTAGACCTGCCCTCTTTATATACCCAGCACCCAATACATTCTCTGCCCCTGCAGCAAGCACACTGCCCCTTCACTCCCTGTTCCTGGAGGACTGACTCTGCCTTCTTCATGGGTCAGCAGATCTTGCAAGGTCTTTGACTCACAACTCACTCGAGACTGCATTTCTCTTGTCACTGTAGCCTTTAAAGAAGGTGTTTCTACGTTTGATTGTCTCTGCTCACTGGGTAAGACACCCTCAAAAGGTATATAAACACCACTTCTCTGCTCAACATTCTTGGCATTTTTATGATGGATGTGAGCTGTTGCCCTCAACTACCCAAACCTAACTTGAATGGAAAAAGAGGCAGGTACAGTTAGAGCTGCTGATATGTAAATTTTCACTACACAAATGATTTCTCTATAAAACAGAGCCTCCAGTTATGTTTCCAGGAAGCCACCTCAAACTTTTTTAAACGTACAGAGATCACTCAGGAAAAGAAGGAAATTTAATAGATGATATACGCAAGTCACTCTATCATGAATGAATAGAAGGAAATGAAATCTCAGGACATGACAGGTGCCTAGGTAGAAAGGCAAGACTTCTCAAGAAAATGGTAGCGCTACTCAATACAAAGTCAGATTGATCCAGAGCAAAGGGGTTTGCATATTTACCCAGTTCTCTGAAAGGTCACGGAGGAATGTCCATCCATGTCTACCAAAGCATGTTTATAATCTCCATCTCTAAGTATGTGTGAGAAGTAAAGACAGCCTCCTTTTCCTTAAACTCTGAGAGTTCAACTATAAAAATCGACACATAATAGATGAGATAAGACATATTCAAAAGACATCTGAGAGACGAAATGTTTCCCACACCAGAAGCAGGGAATGCAAGGACTCTCCAGTAACCTTATCGATCACATTAGCATATCTAAAGAAAGAATGTGTCAATCAGAAAGGGGATTTGGTGTGGAGGCACAGGGAAGAAATGAGACTGGAGAGCAAGGCTTAGGCAGCATGACTCCCTGCCGTCCAGAGGGGAAAGGGTCCCCACTCACCAGTGCGAGCATCTGGGCCACCTGGCAGATGAGTCCCTAGTGGAAACTGGGCCATCTGGCCATCACAGCAGATGTCAGCACTTGCTGGGGTCCCAGAGCCTGTACCTTCACCCTAACAGAGATCACCGTGCAATCATCTCACCTCACCATGGTCAGACTTCTTAGTTTTCCTGTCAAATAAAGTACTGGCTCTTGGACCACTTGGGATACTTGTTCCACTTAGAGTCATCTTTTGCAAAATGAGTTAATACATTAACATTGTGGTATACATCCTTCAATTTCTCGTGAGTTTGGATAACATAAATTAACATTCCTAAATTTCACGAACTCCTGGGCACTGTCATGACCAGTTCTGTACCTGTAAGGCTGGTGACCAGCCCCTTAATGATAGTAAATTCACCAAGGGAATAAAGGAGGTGGGGGGGAGGGGAGGAGCGGTAAGGAGGGCTTCTTGATAACCAGGCAATCAGCATATTTGGCAATATGGCAATTCTCTTCCATTTTGCCACATGCCCCTCTAACCCAATCCAGAATAATAATGATCAAATATTGCATACCTACTCTGTACTTATTACTCTATTCATTAAATCCACATAATGTGCTTTTGTGGCAAGAATTTCTATTTCTATTTTATAAATGAAAAAATTGAGGCTTAGAGAGGCCCCAGGTCATGCAGCTTGCAAATGACAAGGCCACATTTCAGTCCTGAGACTGGTTCCTGTTCTGCTAGAACACATAATTCAAATCTCATGGCATCATCCACTGGAAGGCAGAACAGGAGGCCAGCATGACTACTTTTCATAGCAAAAAACAGAGCAGCCTTCTCCAGAAGTTAATCTATCCCTAGAGTCCCATCAAAACAAATCAAGCCTATGGATTCTGCTATTGGTCCTAAACAGATAGAATGCCAGGGTTCTAAAGTTGGGCTTTGGGTTTCAATGCCAAAGCGAGTTCAAAACCTTCAACACTCTTCTGAACACATGGAACAGGTCTCATGGTTCTGAGTCTTCCTATGCATCCGTTTGAGAAATCAGCCATCATGTTTGGGATGACCGCTTTTGCTTTACTCAAATCATGACCTGTAAGGAATTAGCCTATGCCTACAGTTAGCCAATAATAATGTAAAGAGCAGCAGCATCTGTTGCAACCATGTTATTACCATGAGCGTGGAGAGTATTTCATTTCACCTTTCCAATCACCCTATAAAGTAGATTTTTTAATCTCCACTTAAAGATGTGGAAACTGAATCTTCAATGAGGTTAACTAAGTTGCCCAAGGTCACACAGCTGGATGACAGCCCTGGGAATTTGAACCTGGGCCTGATCTAACTCGGTGCTTTGAGCCACTCTACATCCCTGGCCACCAGAGAAGCAATGGCTACTTAGATGGTCCTGAAGAGAAACCAAACACAGCCCAGCACTGAAGACTAACATAGTGAGACCACACCCAGGGCTGTGTTTTTGTGGTTGGGAGTTGCTGCTCTGTTCCCCTATGCAAGGGCTCACTCAGTAAAGTTTGGAAAATGAATGAATGTAGGAGTGAATGGTCTCATAAGAGGGTCTCTTATGAGTGATGAAAAGATTAGGTAACTTTTCACATCCTGAAAACAGTGTAGCATGATGAATGACTCCTAGAGTTCCAGCCAACTTGAACATTCTCAAATATCATAACATATAGTTGCCATATGAGGCAGCCAAAACCTGATTAGTGAAGAAATATCCAAATAAGCAAAACATGCAGGCATAGGGCTTAATAGGACAAGGTAATGACTCGCAAGTGGTGCGGTGAAGCAGAACCAGGGGCATTTGGAGTCTCTTCTGGTTCTTCCACTTATCAGCTCTGCTGCCTTCAGTAATTTAGGTAACCTCTTGCCTGTAAGTGGGGCTAGTGATGGCTATCTCACCAGATTCTTATGAGGTTAAATGAGCTAACGTACGTAAAACACCGGAGTAGAGCTTGGTTTGTAACAGTGCTAAAAAATTTTTTTAACCCCTATCCCTTTTTATAAATACTTCCCTCCACCAAGATGCTGGCTTCCCAGGAGTGGGAAACATCTCATTTTAAGGCATTATAACCAATCACAACCCATACCTTTTCCAAGAAAAGAGCCACCACAATTGCAAACAGGAAAAAAGACAACACAAACAAAAGAAGGAATTTGCTTGTTTTGATGACTGCCGTGGTATAGGTGAGGCTAGTGGAATGGCACCTAAAGCTCCAAGCTAACTGCTTTCTCTAGTTCCACAATGAGACAAGGCTTCAGAGCGCTCTGACCACCTCGGGGATTAGAGTCACCTTTCATTACACCTAGAAATTTAGGAAGTACTGTGAGGCAGAGCTCTACCAAGCCAATACCTGCTGGGAAAGCCAGTGTTTGAAAAGAAAGTGGTATCTGAAATGTCTTTACTCAACTTCCTCCTCACATGCCACAAGATGGGCATGGAAAAAACCAGGGCGGGTGCGGGGGCGGTAAACAGGGTAGAGGCAGGGAGGCATAAGGATCCACACAGGGAGGTTTAAAAAACAAGGTAGTGAACCCAGCTCTTCCAGGGAGGTGGGTCAGGGTGGGGGCACTGGCTTAGCCTACCTGCGTACCAGCAGCCTGAGGGTCTTGTAGGATCCTTTCACCAGGGAAACGGCCTCCCTCCTGGAGCTGCTCAACACAACCTCGTTGATGTGCACCACCTCGTCCCCAGCCCGCAGCTTGGAGCTCACGGAGTCAGCTTTGCCCCCTTCTTCGATCTGCTCAGAGAGAAGAGAGAACCATAGGTAAGCTGCCCCAGGCCCTGCTGGACTTCTGCAGAGCAGACAGACTGGTTATGACCACGCCCCACTGGTAGCCAACCTGAGGGTATGGGTGGGGGGGGGCGGGGGAGAAGGTAGGGATTGCCTCCTGTTTTCCACACCCTCTCGCACCCAGCACCCTGCCTGCCCACAGAGGGCGCTCGGAAACATTAGCCAAAGGGGTGAAACTAGTTTCCATCCAAAAGCAGCCATCCCATTCCGCTCTTGATCCCCACCCCTTTCCAGCTTCAACTCCCCAAGTCCACTCAAAACAACTGTTTTGTTCCTTTACAAGTTGAGTTCTTCTTATCTCATTTTTTTAATCTAAAATTATAATTCAGTGGATAAGTAAGCTGTGGTACACCCAGACAATGGAGTGTTACTTAGCACTAAAAAGAAATGAGCTGTCAAGCCATGGGAAAACATGGAGGAAACTTAAATGCATATTACTAAGCGAAAGAAGCCAATCTGAAAGGCTACCTACTGCATAATTCCAACTACATGACCTTCCAGAAGGGAAAAACTATGGGAACAGTAGAAAGATCAGTGGTTGCCTGGATTAGGGGGAAGGGAGGGATGAGTAAGTGTAAGGCAATGAAACTACTCTGTGTGAGAGTAGACAGGTTGATAACATGACATTATACCATAGATGTGTAACACCAAGATTGAACCCTAGTGAAAGCTCTAGACTTTGGGGGATAACGATGAGTCAGTATAGTTTCACCGACTAACGAATGTACCACCCTGGCAGGGGATGTTGATAATGGGGGATGCTATCCAAGGGAGGGGGAACAGGAGGTATATGGGAACTTTACTCCACTCAATTTTGCTGTGAACCAAAAACTGCTGTAATAAATGAAATCTATAAAAATGTTATAATTTATTCAACAAAGGGATTCAACACTGGCTTTATGCAAGAAATTGTTCTAGGTGCTAAGGGTGTAACAGTGGACAAAACAGAAACCCTTGCTCTTCTGGTGGTTAGGGTAGAAGTGGGGAGGCAAACCCTAAACATAAAAAACAAGTAACTGATGTAGTACATTAGAAGCTGATGATGTCTTTTGGAAACTAACAGAGCAAAAGAATTGCTCGGTCCAGTCATCAGATGCCAATGGATGCTTGTGGAATGTCCATAATGATGAAAGAGATTTAAAAAAGGAAAAAATAAAAGAAAACAAAAAACACATAAACAAAACCTGACCCATATTTTATCTCTTTTCAATAATTACTCACTAGAATTGCCCACATTTTCATAAACCTTCAATCGGTCTTAATATATATAAAATGGACCAAATTCCTAGACTGAATTTGTAAGTATGGCCCTTGCTGGCCTTTGTTTTTAATTATTAATATATGCTAAAACCGATGCTTTAACTAACTTAAAATGATATTCGTGAGTTTACTCTTAAATCACATGTTCATTAATTTATTAGAAAGGATGAAAATAACAAAGCACATAAGAGGAAAAGGGACAGTGAGTCTTCCCCCTGCTCCCTCCATGTTACTCTCTAAAGGTAACCACTGTTTACAGTTTAGTTTATAAATTTCATTTCTTTTTCTTTTTTCTACAAAAATAATATCACACTACCCATACCTCCTCCATCTTCTTTTGGCACTTAACAGAGAGGCATTAAAGTGAGGTGGTTAAGAGTTTGAAGAGTCAAACAGAGACCTTGAGTAAGGGGAAGTCACTTACTCTAAGCTTCAGATTGATCATCTGCGAAATGAGAGACAATAATAATACCCATCCCAGAAAGCTGCAGTGAGGACTAATGAGATAAGCCACATGAATGGGTTAACACAGACCCTGGCCTATGGTAAGATTTAAAAAGTGGTAGCTATTGTTTTCATAATTCATATAGCATGAAGATCTTTCCATTCATAAAATATTCTACTGTAACATCATGGTGTGAATGTAACCCAGTGTATGTAGCCATCCCCTCTTGATCATTTCCTCCTGCCTTTCTCCCTTTCTCATCCTACTAAACTTCCCTGTCAACCTTCTGTAAATGTGCTTTTTTCCAAGCACATTGGGCATGCTCTAAACACAAGGTTACACCAGCAGTTCGGTGTAGCAGTTCAGTTTTGCTTCTTGGAAATCCAACTTAGATCACTCTCCACACCCGTAGCACCCTTGAGCCACCTATGAAAACTGCATTATGCCATTGTGGTTAAGAGCTGGTGCGCTGGAACCAGAGAGCGTGGTTCTATCCCTGGCTGTGCGACTTTGAGCAACTTATTTAACTTTATTGTACCCCAGTTTCCTCCTTCGTACGAAAATCATGCTCTTCGCAGAGACTGTCATGAGGAGTGAGTTCCTCATTTACTGATAAAGCAAGTAAAGTGCTTAAGCCCGGCACACAGCATGTATTCACTGAAGGTTACCTCTAATTTCTACCCATCCTTTGAGGTCATGTTCAAATCCTGTCTCCTTAAAGCTTTTCCAGATCTCTCATCCATACCACCCAATTCCCTTACCCTTGCAATCTGTCCTTTAAGAAGTAACTCCGTTTTCCCCCATTTTTAGAGAATCAGATGAGTAAAGTAATACACAAACGGTGAAGTGGCATCTAAATAGTTTATTATGTTTACACCACTTTCACATGCTGCTTGTGGTTTTCATGCCCTGTCTTCCTGATTGCAGAGCCCTGTCTACCTGTGCCTGTTCCCTGCCCACAGCCCCAGCTCACCCCCCGCTGGAGCTGTGAACTCTTCGAAGGTGGGAACCGTGGTTCCATCTTCACTTGTGCCTCCTTTACCTCCCCAGAGCCTGGCACATAGGACCCCTCCAGAAATATCGATTCATCCAGCAAGTACCTACTGAGCATCTACTGAGTGCCAGGTATGGAGCTAAAGGCTGTGGGTACAATGACGAGCACCACAGACACAGTCCTGCTCAAGTTATGGTTTGTGGAGCCAAATCCTCCCTGTATGATTTGCCAGCATTTTCAATAAAATGAGAATGAAACAAGGCTGAGGAAATGATTGATTTCTTACAAGAAAGGATGTCAAGGAAGCCCATTTGTATATTTTACATTATATCCATCTTGTGACTGATTTATGTGAAAGCAAACAGGAGGGATAAGGTCATAAAGAGTTTCACTGTCATTCACTGCTCTCACCAACTATATTTATGACCCTCTGTATTTACAGAGAACTTCTCATAATCTCTTCACTTGGCGCAGAACTTTGAGGTTTAAAATGCTCACTTTTTAAAAGTCAATCAATATAATTATTTATAAGATTGAGAAAAAGTGGAGGTTGGGATGACTTTTTGAAATGGTATTTATTTATCAAACCTAAGTTGGGCACTTTGATTCTCTTATACTTTGTCAAATTTCTCCATACTCTTTCTTTGTGATTCATGCTATCTTGGAGCTTTAATTATTACCAGGGATGACTTCAATATCATAATGACATAATACTAATTATTATTAATGTAATGACAATGATATTAATCTTTTACATAAGTCCCTATCCTGTGTTTTCAGTTTCTCTTTTTCTCTTCCCCCTTTTCCCCCCAACTATCCCTCCTTCATTACAAAACTTCTCTTCAACCCAGACAGAATCTCTGTCCTCTAAATGGTTTCTACCTGTCTTAAAACAACCCACAATCCCAACCTTTGCTGGGGGGATTTCTGATTATGACCTTCTTCTAGGTTTTAAACTCCTTGAGCTCAGAAACTTAGTGAACATATTCATTCACAAATATTTTGTGAGCAGCTATCTTGTGTCAGACACTGTTCTAGTACTGGAGAAACATCGATGAAGGAAACAGTAGTCTCTCCTTTGCTGAGTTTACATTCTAGTATATTTTTAATTTATTGCATACCTTTGTATGAAACAACACACACATGCACTGAGGTAGGTCAGAGAGCCTGCAGGGAGGAAAACAAGGCTGGATTCTTTGTGTTCTTAGGGTGCTGAAATTTACCCATGTAAAGAACTCTCTCCGGGAGGTCAGGCAATTTCTGGGGAATCAGGGGAGCCCTGGGAGGTTTGCTCTGTGCTAGGATACATCCAGGGGCTCTACTCCAAAAGGTAGAGATCCAGTAGGACCAAGTGAGGCCTTGAGTTGAGCCAGTGGGCACAAAGTGTAGCCCCCTGGTCTAACTTGTTTCAGCTGACCAGATTAAGGGCCGCTCTCCTGTTGTGAACACTCAGGACGCCCATATTCCCCTCTCCTCCTTTGCTGCTACGGGCCCTTTCACCGACTTTCTTTTTGGTACCATCACTGTCTGTGGATATTCTGTTTGTTGACCACTCAGGTAATTGAGTGGTTGCCAAGAAAGGTGAAACTATTGACTAAAACCAGGCTGTGAATTACCTTAATCTATATTGTTGTCTCCATTTGCTATCAGGAACGATAAATTGAGATACTGAGGTACTTTGGCTGATGCACCGGCAATGATATAATTGATTTCAATGTTCTGAGGCTAACTAAATGCATAAATCTTAAGTTGATGTCAGTTATTCACACAGTTTATCTAAAATAACTATTATGACTTTAGAAAAACATTTACAAAAGGTTTAACAATAATTTTCCTGAACTATTCATCAAAGAGGATTATACTTCTTCTAACTCCAAGCCCTGCTGATACTGTCTGTCAACAAGACCGAGTGAAAAATGAAGCTTATTATTTTAAACCTTTGGACCAATACTTGAGCAGCTAAAAAGGTCACTGGCATTGTTTGTCCAATTTCACCTGCCGAGAACTTACTTATTCCAAGAATGTGATTGTCAACAGGTTAAATGACTTCAGATAATACACCATGTACAGCTGGTGGGAAATCCCTAGGCTAACAAAGTAGGGAGAAGGTGAGCATACCCCTGGAAAATTAGCATACCGTTTTCTTTCTCAAATCCTAAATGTGTCCACATCGACAGGATTAAGTTGATTTTTCTTTGACGACCACGTGAGGGATTGGCTTTTGAATTATTTATAATCTTTCACGTTGCTGTAAATTTAGCACCTGAAATAGTGCCTGCACATAATGATGATTGATAAACATTTGTTAAACAAATGTGAAGGGGCTGGCTTTAAAGAAAAAAATACAGGACTGCACGATATGTAATATGATAGAAATATATTCAAAATACAGGTATGGGCAGAAATGCAGGAGTTCAGTGTGCCAGGGTCAGTAGCTGGATCTCCTTCTCTCTCCCTTAACCCCTCTAGCCCAGGCTAAATGAAGAAAAGGGACACTGTCAATTTGCTGGTGTTAATTTTTTTAAATGTTTGTTTATTTTTGAGAGGGAGAGAAAGAGAGAGAGAGGGAATGCGAGACAGAGAGAGAGAGTGCAAGCAGGGCAGGGGCAGAGAGAGAGGGAGGCAAAGAATCCGAAGCAGGCTCCAGGCTCTGAGCTGTCAGCACAGAGTCTGATGCAGGGCTCAAACTCACAAAACAGTGAGATCATGACCTGAGCTGAAGTCGAACGCTTAACCGACTGAGCCACCCAGGTGCCCCAGGACACCGCCATTATGGATTGGTCCTGTGTTCTGCTCCTGGGTTTGTGCCCTCCAAACCCAAATGCCCCGTCTCTCCGCTTCCCCAGCCCTATTTTCCATCTTATGTCATTGGTTTCAGCTTTACCATAATTATAAGCACGCCTTTGGCAGTGACCTAGTGACCCTGTTACAATTTCGATTAGATCAGGTCACACCCCTCTTTCTTGCATGACTCTACTCATCACACTCAGAGTAGAAATCAAAATCCTCCCTATCTGTGCACCAAGGACCCTGTTGGATTTGGCCACCTTACCTTTCTACTTCCTACCGCCCTCCTCCTTGCTTACTCAACACCAGCACCCACCTCCTCACCTCCTGGCGGCATGTGGAGTTTGCCAGGCACACGCCCATCTCAGCCCTTGTACCTGCTGTGCCCCCCAGGTAATCATTTGCTTTTCCTCCTCACCTACTCTAAGCCTTTACACAAATTCAACTTCTGGGGGAGGCTCTTCCTGACCACTCCTCTAAAATTTCAGCCTCCCCTAATATTGCTTATCTCCCTTCCTGTCCTTATTTTTTTCTTTAGCTTTTAGAAACTCACTATAGATTTCTGTTATGCTTCTTGTTTATTGTCCATCCCCTCACTTAGAATGCCAGCTTCCTAAGGGCAGGGATTTGGGTCTGTCTTGTCCACTGCTGTATTCCCAGTGCACATAATAGCATGAGGCACATAGACGTGCTAATATTTGTTGAGTGCCTTCTGTGTTCCAGTAACTATCTCATCATCTTAAAAGTCACAACGACTCAGTAAAATATTTATCTCCCTTTTATAATTTTTTTTTTTCCTTTTGAGAGTGAGAGTGTGTATGAGCAGGGGAGGGGCAGAGGGAGAGGGAGAGAGAGAGACTCTTAGGCAGGCTCCACACCCAGCCCAGCACAGAGCTCAAGAAGTGATGTGGGACTCAATCTCACAACCACGAGATCATGACCTGAGCTGAAATCAAGAGCCAGACGCTTAACTGACGGAGCCACCCAGGCACCCCAAAATCTCCTTTTTCTATGAATGCCAAAACTAGGGCTCACAGGAGCCAGATGATTTGTTCAAGTTTTCAAAGTCAAAAAAAAACAACAGAGCTGGGACTGGAATTCAAGATTTTGACTTCAGGGCCCTCAGTCTCCAGCCTGCTGCCTCTGAGGATCCCCAGATCTTTGTCCCTAAACTAACACTTCTTTACTTGTCTGCTAAACACTTCAAGTGCCTGAGAAATCTGACATCCTGTGCTTCTGTGTTCTGACCCTTCTCTTTCAGAGATGCTAAGAACTCTGAAACTATTGTGGGAACTCTGCAGTCAATAGGGTGCAGCTTACCCATGAGAAAAAGTTGGTGTGCACCACTGCTGGGGCAGGTGCACATAAAACTGAACATGTAAGGAGGTCCATGTACGTGCATTTCTGTCTGGAGTTGTAACTAAAATTGAGCCCGTCCTGTACAAGTCTACCACAACTGAATGAAGTTCACCTGCATTTTAATGTCTAAATTCTTGAATGATTTTTTTTTTCCTTTCCTGACTGCTTTCATTCCAGGATGTCAAGGTAGAAGGAAGGGAGGAAAGGATAACTGAATAATTCACAGTCAACGCAAGGTGACGTACAATTTGTTTGCTGTTTTGTGCAGTTGCTGTTTTGAAGAGAAATATGTTCTCTGTAAGTACAAAAACCGTACTAAAGCAATAAGCAAAATAAAGAAAGAAAAAGATAAGTAGATTAAAAAATATATTGGGACACCTGGGGGGCTCAGTTGGTTAAGCGTCCAACTCTTGATTTCAGCAGGTCATGATGTTATGGTTTTGTTGGTGAGTTTGAGCCCCATATCAGGCTCTGTGCTGACAGCACGGAGCCTGCTTGGGATTCTCTCTCTCTGCCTCCCTCCTGCTCCCTTGTATGTGTGTGCGTGTGTGCATACTCCTCTCTCAAAATAAATAAATAAACTTAAATATATACATATAAAGAATCTCTAAAGCAAAGCTTTTGAGTGTTGCTTTTTATTTACCAGGGATTATCATTACTCACAGCTTGGTTTTAAACTATGTGTAAAGTGGGAATAATGAAATAAAGTCAAATCAATCAAAGTTCCTCCCTGGAACTTTATCTGGCTCTCAGGTCCTATGAAATTAGTAAGCGTTCTTTGGAACCCAGGACTAGATTTCAACTGCTGAACTTTAAACAAAACAGAGAAACCTTCCCATGATTGTACCGAGTGGCATGAGGGTACAGATGTGAGTCCCCTCCACTCTCTCCACCTGCTTCTCATCTAATCCCAAATAATTAGGTATATACTGTTGGAAATTCCTTTTTGGATTACAGAATTGTGTATGTATTAGTAGAAGAAAGAGCCCTAGGTTAGGACTCAGGAATCCTGTGTTCTGATCCTGATTCTGGCCTCATCTGTAGGGCCCCAGATGAGTCTATTACTTATAAAATATGTGTGACATTGTTTGCTGTGCATTTACGATAAGACAGTGCCTTAGAAATGGAAGTATGTGTTTCTTATAACTTAAAATGACCAACAGGGAAAATGTCACAGTTTTACTTGAAATTGGAATTCACATATAACACTTACTATTAAAATTATACAATCACTTTCTTTTGTTACCTTCTAAATGGGAAGTATGTTATTTCCCATGCAAGGTTCATTCAGCCCTGAGCTGGAGGCAGGGCAGTGTGGTGTATAAAGACTGAGCGTTCTACAGCCAGAGCAACATGGGTAGGAGTCTCACTCCCAGGACTGGGTGATCTCTGGCAAAATACATGCCATCTCAGAGCATCTGTTTCTTTAGCCTAAGTATGAGAACAAGAAGACTCACCACACAAAGTTAGTATGAAGATTCCATGAACTAACACATGGAAGTCTCCATACACATAGCAAGGCCTCCATACAAGTGAATTGCAGGGGTTTGTAGTTTAATTAATAAGTTTAATTCTTTTCTGACTGGTCCCGCCACAAGAATCATGTGTTAGCAACTGCAGAGACCAAGGGGAAGGCACTTACTGAGAGGAAGAGAGAGGTTATTTTCTTAAAGTCAAAGAATAAGAGTTAGTTAACTTGAATTATATATGAAACAGAAGACAGCCTTTCCTTTGGAGGGAAGTTTCCAGGGCAGGAAGTTACCCAGTGACACCCTATGGACCATCCAAATGAGCTGCAGCCCCTGAAAGCCAAGACATGCCCATAATTCTTGATTTACTGCCCACTGAGTGGAGGAAACCAATCTCAAAGTAGGATAAAAGTCAGGCTTCAGCAAAGGCACCTCAGCCACTCAACTTTCTTCATTGCCTGCAGAAAGTTTTCCAGACTTCATTTGCCCCAGCACAGATGATTCCATAAGTTTGGTGGTAACTAAGAAGTTAAGTTATAGGGGTGCCTGGGTGGTGCCTCGGTTGGCTAAGCATCCAACTTCAGCTCAGGTCATGATCTCACAGTTTGTGGGTTTGAGCCCTGCATCAGGCTTTGTACTGACAGCTCAGAGCCTGGAGCCTGCTTCAGATTCTGTGTCTCCCTCTCTCTCTGCCCCTCCCCCACTGGTGTTCTGTGTCTCTCAAAAATAAACATTAAAAATAAATGAATAAAAATAAAAAAGTTGTCAGTGTTTATTTCCGTGTGTTGATAGATACTCTGCCTCATCTTACAAAAGATTTGAGAAAACTCCTTGTAAATACAAAAGAATAAAGAAAATAGCTGAAGGAATCTAAGCAAAAAGGAAAAACTAAAATAAAATCAAAGCCGAGATTAAGATGAACCTTGAGAAATACATCACATACATGAGGATTCTCATTATCTGGGTATTCATTGTTCAGGTCTCCCCAGTTACAGGGTTTCAGAGGGAGACAAAGTCTTCATAATTTATAAATATTCACTAGTGAAGAGACACTAAGGCCTCACTCGAGTAGTTAAGCACTAGCCCCCGTCTCCTGCTACTATATCAATGTCTTTGACAGTCTGGTTGCATGTGAGGTTGCAAATCATCAATACAACAAGCAAATAAAATGCAAATCAATTGCATAGTTAACCAGAATATCTTTCAAAAGAGGCAGGATGTAAAATAAAATGCAAACATAGTTAACTTGACTATCTTCCTAATGAGGCAGAGTATAAAGGTTAAAACATTGCACGATCTTAAAATTTTGTGAGAAAATTAGGACCAAAAAAGTCAACATAATTAATTCTTCATTCTGAGGATTAGCACATGGTTGCAGTTGTAACTTAATTTTTTTAAAAAGGTTGAATAAACTTATTTCCATAGTTTGTTTTATTTTAAAACTACATATAATCTGAAAAAAAATTTAAAAAATTTTTTTCAATGTTTATTTTTGAGAGACAACATGAACGAGGGAGGGGCAGAGAGAGAGAGGGAGGCACAGAATCCGAAGCAGGCTCCAGGCTCTGAGCTGTCAGCACAGAGCCTGATGTGGGGCTCGAATTCATGAACTGTGTGAGATCATGACCTGAGCTGAAGTCGGACACTGCTTAACCGACTGAGCGACACAGGCTCCCCCTATATATAATTTAATACAATTGTTTATAGATAATAAAAGCCACCTGGATTATAGGATAGTGTCATTTTTGGCTCTTGGCCTCTTGGTAGCAAAAACAAAATGGAAACATAGTTAGAAAAGTCATAGGTTATTAATATAAAAACAGGAAATCATTGTGGAGCATTGGGGATGACAGTACTGAAATCTCCTACTGGAGAAGACTTAAGACCCTTAGTGGCTAGTAAGAGGTCTAAGAAAGTAGAGACCAGTCTTTCTAAACTACTTTGTGTTTGCCTTAACAGAGTCATAGGCTAAATGGCTAATGAAAACAGTGATGGTCATTAATGCTGTTCAACAAGTGTTCCTGGGTCTCTACCTTGGCTGCAGTTGAAGTTGCTTCTCTTTCTCTGAGTGCTAGGCTGGGACTCTTATAGTTGAGTGGAGCCATGTAACTATTTCTGATCAGTGTGTTTTGAGCAGAAGAAACATGTGTCACCTCCAGGCAGAAGCCCTCTACCATTTCCTTTCCCTTTGGCATAATGACTGGCAATGTTTGAGACAGTGACTGCTCTCCAGCAAGGGTCCCTGAGTAACTGAAATGAGCTGCCACCCTGAAGACACACCATGAGTTTATAGAATGAGTAAGAAATAAACCTCTGGTTTAAGCCACCAAGATTTGGGAGCTGTTTGTTACTGCAGCATAATCTAGTCTCTACTGACTGATACAAAGATCATCTTGCCAGTGATAGAAAATATAAAATGAAACAAAGTTGTGTGGAGACAAGTTGCATATGATGCTCAGATCCCTAAATAAAGATCCCACCTAGCAACAATGACATTCTGGATAATTTGGGCAAGATAGGTCCAGGAACAAGCCTGGATCTCTGATGTGTACTCTAGCCTATTTTTCTCCCTTTATTTTGTGGTACATCTCGCCCAGATGTATGCAGACCTGAGAGTCCCTACTTTTCGTATATATAGTGAATAATTTTAATGTATATTAAGCTTTAGAAATGGGAATATTTTTATTGAAGTGAGATAAACTGAAAGATTATCATTAACAACTGGGGGAAAAATTACTAATCATAAAAGGAATATAGAAGCAGGGATAAAAGGAAGACAGCCTGTTTGGGGAGAAACTACAGCTAATAAAATAAGAATGGCTGCAGGGGCGCCTGGGTGGCGCAGTCGGTTAAGCCTCTGACTTCAGCCAGGTCACGATCTCGCGGTCCGTGGGTTCGAGCCCCGCGTCGGGCTCTGGGCTGATGGCTCAGAGCCTGGAGCTTGTTTCCGATTCTGTGTCTCCCTCTCTCTCTGCCCCTCCCCCGTTCGTGCTGTGTCTCTCTCTGTCCCCAAAATAAATAAACGTTGAAAAATAAATTTAAAAAAAAAAAAGAATGGCTGCAAAGAATGGACACTAGAAAAAGTGGGGAACCCTGAAAGCAAGAGAGTGGGGGAACAACACACATGAAGAAGAGTGTACAATAATTCCAAGAAACCAGGACCCGAGCAGAGAGGTGCTGAGGCTTGAATCCAGGAGCAGATCTCAGTTCGGGGATGGAAAAAGTAAAGTGAGAGTTCACTCATTTTGGAATTGAGCAGTGAACCCGGGACTAGAACCCTAGGCAGGAGGGTTTCCCACACGGTAAGGGAACTGAGGGCAATGAGTTTTGGCCAGGCCCAGGGGAGCCAGTATCCTGTGGATTAAGGCTAGGAAACGGACCCAAGCCTGGAAAAGATAGAGTTCTAGGCTTTTAAAGAGTTATATTATTTATACTTCCTTAGTTTCATCCAAGAGGTTCTGGGTCAGTATTCAGTGAGGTTTCTTCACATACCTCAGTCAAGTCCTTTTTGCACTATATGTAGCTGCCTGTTAGGGAACCAGAGAGGGTGGACTGAGGCATTGCAGCAACTTCTTGGCTGCTCTTCCTGACAGTTGTCTAGTCCCTGCCCTGCCACTGGATCCGCTGTTGTTCCTCTACAGGCCACCAAAGAGGTCTAACTGTTGCAAGTCTGACTGTAGCACTTCTAGGTATAAAACCCTACAGTGGCTCCACATTTTTCATAGGATGATCCAAATTCCTGAGCTCAGCATCAAAGCTCTTCCTGGTTTCTGTCTGCCTCTCCTGCCTCATTTTTCCTACTCTCTCACCTTTGGCTGTAGCAAACCTGTGTACGGCTTTTGGGTAACCCATATTCTAGATGCCTCCAGTACTTTCCACCTGCAGCAGTCTCCTCTCCAACCCTCAGCTCCCCCATATCCCTCAAAGTCAACTTTCAAGACATAGTTCAGTGATCACCTTCTCCAGGGAGCCATCCCTGAACCCCTGAAACCAGTCACATGCCTTTCCTATGCTTTTCCATATACAACATCTCGGCACTACTCCACTGAAAGGTAATTGTCTGTTTACTTGACTGTGTCCCCCACTAGACTGTTACACCCGAAAGACCAGACACAACTTCCTTGCTTTGGTATCTTTTGCACCTAACGCAGTGCCTACTCTTAGCAGATATTCAGTCTGTGTTTGAAGAGTAAGTGTAAATGATGTAACGCCAAGGTTGCGAGGGTTCAGTGTTTGAATGAGATGAGAACTTACTCGCCCCGCTCCTAGCCCATCCCACCATTCCCTTATTTGATGGGGACAGATAATTTGCCATTCCTGAGGTGTTCATGGTCTGGTTGGTGTTTCTCCAGTCTTTTCAAGCCCAGGGCTTTCTGGTGGAGCTGCTAAGTACAGTGGCTTATTCTCTTCTACCAAGGCCTGTGCTACTCTCTATTCATAGCTCTGCACTATAAGGGTGGTGTTGAGGGCCCCACCTCCAGAGCCAGACTTCAGACCTCAGATTTATCGCTGTTTTAGTTTCCTATTACTGCTTAGTGGCTTAAAGCAACACAAATTATTATCTTGCAGTTCTGGAGGTCAGAAGCTCAAAATGGGTCTCACTGGGATAACACCTGTCTTATCAAAGCTATGTTCTTTCTGGAGACTCTAAGGGAGAATCCATTTTCTTGCCTTTTCCAGTTTCTAGAGGCTGCTCGAATTCCTTGGCTCATGACCCCTCTCCTCCGTATTCAAATCTAGCAATGGCCAATTGAGACTTTCTCACAGCGCATCACTCTGACACTGACCCTCCGGCCTCCCCCTTTCATTTTTGAGAACCCTGGTGATTACATTGGGCCCACCCAGATAATTTGGGAGAATCCCTTCAACTCAAGGTCCATCGCTTAGTAACCTTAATTCCATCTGCAACCTTAATTCACCTGTGCCATGTGATACATTCACAGGTTCCAAGAATTAGGGTGTGGACATTTGGCAGGGGGGTTGGTGGTGGTGGAGGGGGCATGGTATTCTACTTACCATAACTTACTAGCTGTGTGACCTTAGGCAATTTATTCCTTTCCTCTAAAACTCTGTTTACTTCTCTGAAAAATAGGGAAGGTGATAATAATAGTCCCTACTCCTGAGCATTATGGAGAGAATGAAAGTAAATTATGATAATAAATGGAAAGCTTATCACAATACCTGACACAGAGTAAGGATCAACAAATGGTAGCCTTTATCATCATCATCATCATTTACAGGGGGAAGTAGGTAAAGAGGTTCTATACACTCAATCCTCCGTCCTTGTTACATGCAATAGAACGAGCACCATCATAGAGACTTCCTACCTTTCCCCCCATTCTTCCTTTGCCCAACCCCTATTTCAAGACACAGAAGGAGGAGCAAGTCCAGCAAACACGACCAACAGACAGGAGACCACCGCAGTCCAAGCTGAGTTCTCTGAGCTTCTGGTATTTGAACTCTGTCAGTCAGCTACTGGGCTCTCATGTCATAGAAAGAGGCTCATGAGATAGTCCTAGCTCAAAACAAGTTTTTCAGAGTCACCTGAATGTGTGGAGGAGCCCTGGGAACCCCTAGGCTGTGATAAGGGCAAAATTCTCCAGTTCCTGGAGCTTGGGTCTGTGTGCCTGTGTGTGCCCACATGCGTGAATCCACATCTGTGAACCTTTGCCTCCTTAGAATAGGTACTGGTATCGCTTTCCCTCTCACTGAATTCCCAAGCGCCCACAGTCATTATGTGACCCATCCCAGTGAACTCCACCAAACTTCAAAGAGAAGTTCTCTTTAGAGAACAGGAGGCCAGGGCTAGATGAACCCCAGGTAGCCTCAATTCCCCCCTCTGCTCCAGTTAGATTAAAAATTTGGGCATTTCTTTACATTTAAAGGCATTTATTTATATTTTACTCCATTCTTCAAATAATTTTAGCCATCGCAGTTAGCATGGTTATGTCATGTTCCTAAGAAAGACCCTTTGTCTCATTCATTTCCATTCAAGTCATAATGTTTTCATTTATTAGACTGATTCTGCTGTATTTATCCATGGAAAGATAGTATATTATGTATAATATACATATATGTATAGGACATCTATTAAAATGCACATATATGGAGAATGTATATATAAACCATTTTATAAATAAGAGAAGGAGGACTTTTATTAACCACATCAATGGAGAGCTCAGATCTTTGGAAAATAAATAAAATCTATAAATTACATATGATCTCATGTATTTTATAAGTATGCAGAATAAGTCCACTTCTTCTTACCAAATAGAAATAGGAATCACAGGACAATAGTTAAATAGACATATACGCACACAATGAAAATATATATAACCTTAATCTCATTTTAGATAACCATTTCCAACTTGTCCTTCGTCAAATTCACATCAAAGTTTCTGACATGCTAAAATGATCAGGCTTTAGTTTTATCTTCTCTTTTTTTCTCTACTCCCAGTTTGGGAGAAATCCCAGTGATCAAAAACTAAAATCAGTGGCAGCAGGAAGAAAAATGACAAATCTCTAAGTGTTTTGAATGTTTGGTCATCCACTCCTAAAAAAGCCACCTTAGCTATCAGACCTCTAGCACTTAGTAATGACACTTTAGTCTTGTGGTTCTGAGACGAGTTTCATGAGTGCCCAACGGTACAGTTTCAGACCATATACTCTTCTGCTTCCCAAGGAAAAGTCTGCCTGAACCAGAGAATCATTATGAGGTTCATTTAGCTTTATGAACTATTTGTTTCCCAAAGTTTTCCAAAGTTTCCCCTAGGTTTTTAGATTTATAATATGGAGAAAAGTTGGGCTTTCAACAAGCAGAACTGTTAACGTGACAAGGGTGACTATTCGTACTGCTATTATCTTAGAGGGACTGACTTCTTTGTCTCTACAAAAGAATTCTCAGGGGTGGCTGAGCTAGAAGGAAGTCAGGTAATAAAACTCATACAGGCTCCCCTCTTGTATAAGATAACAATAGTATTCTATTAGTCACCATTGTGAATTACCAACATTTTCAAGCCACATGACATTCCAGAGGCCAGAAAGATACCTGAGCAGTAACTGGCAGAAGGATTTCTTCACTCAGGAGTTCTAAACAATGATTTGTTTACTTACCTTCTATCAGAGCCATATAGTGTTTAAGCTTTGGAACTAGACTGCCCAGGTTCAAATCCTGCCTCCATGCTTAGAAACTATGTGATCTTCAACAAGGTCACGTATTTGACCTCTCTGTGCCCGTTTCCCTTTCCATGAGACAAGGTTAATAATACCCCTCATAGGATTATTGTGAGGATTAAGTTAATGCACATAAAGTGTTTAGAAAAATGCCAGTTAGTAAATAGCCAGTAAATGTCAGTTACTCTCAATACCTTATATTGGCTTCCATCAATTAGGAACACTAATACCTCCTTTTTATACCTCACAGGTTATTTTAAAGGTTGAAATTGGGGGCGCCTGGGTGGCGCAGTCGGTTAAGTGTCCGACTTCAGCCAGGTCACGATCTCGCGGTCCGGGAGTTCGAGCCCCGCATCGGGCTCTGGGCTGATGGCTCAGAGCCTGGAGCCTGCTTCCGATTCTGTGTCTCCCTCTCTCTCTGCCCCTCGCCCGTTCATGCTCTGTCTCTCTCTGTCCCAAAAGTAAATAAACGTTGAAAAAAATTTAAAAAAAAAAAAAAAAAGGTTGAAATTAGAAAAATTTCATGAAATACTTTAAGAAGCCTAGAAAAAGGCTTCTGATTAGAAGCCAGATATTGGAACTGCTGGAAGCTGGAAATCAAACAGTAGGAGCGTCATCAGCATCAAGGCAAAGGATGGAGAGAAAGGGAGAGAACAGGACATTTGTGCCCATTGCCTACTGTCTACTAGGAGCGTGACAGGCATGAAGCCATTTCATTCTCACCTATGCTTACAAGGTAGGTTTTTGTCAACAACAAAACTAAGACTCAGTGAGCTTACAGTTATAAATAGCAGAGCCACAATCCAAACCCAGATCCATCCAAAGCCAAAGCCCATCATTCATTCTCCCACCCAATTCTAAAACAGGCAGCAGCCACCCCCTTCAAAAAAATAAAGCCATTCACTGTGTTAGTGACAGCCAGTATGATGCCTGTGATCAAGGAATGGTGACATACTGCTCAGCACAGCCTTCTACTCTGCTGGTGGCCAACAGGTTCGAGGGAAGCCCAATGAAAGAAGACTATCCTATAGCAGCAGGGGCGGGGACACTGCAGCCATCCTGAGTCATCTCTACTGTGCTTGGCTACAGCCAAATGAGTACGGAAGGTGCCAGAAAACGAATAAATAGGAGTTGCATGAATGAATAATTGAAGAAAGGAAAAGGTACAGTAAGCGCTTAATACTTCGGGCTATTTTAAGTCCTTCACAAATACCCAAATTCCAGAATATTCCCTCTAACCCCACCCCAGCTTTGAACTGCCTGCTATCAGATTTCCACTAGCTTTGATACTTCTTTGTTGTAGTCACTTGCAAACCCTCAGGTCGTCCTCCTCATTCCCCGAAGATCTTCCCCCACACCAGCTGACCGTCAGACTCCTCCCTGACATTACTCCTGCCACCATACTTGATGCCCATTATCTCGTGGGTGCTCCTCCAGCACTCTGGCAGCACCCCGGAGTCTTCCTGACTCTAGATCATCCCGGTTTCTCACTTCCATGGACAGACCCTAGCTCCTGTCATTACCAACATGCAAACCCTCCATAATGCCAGTTTCAAGCACCCCATTCTCTGACCACCTCCTCCTTTTCTTTTTTTTTGTATCAGCTTTATTGTGATGAGTTACATATACCATAAAATTCACCCTTTTAAAGTATACAATTTAATGGTTTTGGTGTATTCACAGAGTTGTACAACCATTACCACAAGGAACTTTAGAGTATTTTAATCCGACCCCCTCCAAAAAACCACCATAACTTTTAGCCTTCACCACCCCTCTCAGTTCTCCCATTGCTCCAGTGCTAGGCAGCCACCAATTTGCTTTCTGTCTCTATATATTTGTCTACTCTGAATATTTCACATTACATAGGATGTGGCCTTTTCCAACTGGTTTCTTTCACTTCGCATGTTTCGGAGATTCATCCAAATCGTAGCATGTATCAGAATTTCCTTCCTTTTTTGTTGCCAAATAATATTGTATCATATGGATATATTTTTTTTTAATCCATTCATCAGTTGATGGACATTTGGGTTGTTTCCACTTTTTGGTTACCATGAATAATGCTGCAATAAACACTGCGTACATCTTTTTATGTGAGGTATGCTTTCATTCCTCTGGGGTCTGTACCTAGGAATGGAATCACTGGATCATGTGGTAATTCTATGTTTAATATTTTGGGGAACTGCCAGATTGTTTTGCAGTCACTGCACCATTTTGTACTCCTACCCACGATGAATGAGGACTCCGATTTCTCAACATCCTCCTCAGCACTTGTTATTATCTCTTTTATTATAGTCATCCTGGTAAGTATGGATACAATGATATCTCACTGTGGTTTTGATTTGCATTTCCCCCTCCTCTCTTTTTGGTTCATTTGTTTTAATATTCTGACTCCAGTTTTTGATTCCATAAAGACCTGCCTATGGTCCTCTGGCTCTTTCACTGCTTCTCACCCATTTCATGTGCTCACTTCCTTCCTTACCTCTCTTAATGCCCATCAGCTATCATTATCATTAGTTATTTGCATAAACCCTCAGCTCTTTTGCCCTTCTCTCCCTTCCTTATAGTCAACTGGCAAAACCCCAGTCTTGGTTAAATTGAGATCTCTATCTTCTCTACACTTTTATCTGCATAGATGAAAGTGGCTGCTCTCAGTTTAAATCCATGACCTTCAACCTCAAGTCAGCTCTTAATGCTACTTGGCAATTCTAAATGCACCCCGTTGGCAATCCCAAATCCATTCATTCTTCCACTCCCCTGGTCAATCATGGCTTTGTCGTTCTCCCGAGACCTTCAACCCCTCATCACCACCCTCACATTGACTTTGTCTTCCAGTTTCACCAAGAAAATACATGCAGTCAGAAGATGACTCCTCAAAATCATACCACCACATGACTCATTCTATCTACATATATTTTGTCATCCTTTCTGTTACTAGGGATGGACCAGCTATAGCAATGCTTTGGTTTGTGCACAAGATCCCATCCTTTGTCATCTGTTTAAATATACTATTCCAGCAATTGTCCCCTCTCAGGCATTATCACATTTTTCCATTCTATTGGATTATTCTCACCGCTGGAAAACATTCTATTATTTCTTCATCTTAAATTAATTTAAATTCTCCCAATCCTACCTCCTTACCCAGCTATAACTCCTTTTCTCCACATATGGCCTATATCTAATCTGAACTCCAGGGTAACATATTCAATTGCTTACTGATGGATGTTTATTTGGCATCTCAAATTTTATAAGGCTAAAATTAAACTCCTGGTATTCTTCCTGAATCTTCATGGTGTTCTTTTATGGCAGATAGCATCACTATCTTCCAATTTTTTGGATCAAAAACCTTGAAGAAGTTGCTCTCACGTTACACATTGAATCCTTCAGCAAAGCCTAAATTGCTACCTTCAAAATATGTTCACAATCTGACTACTTCTCACCCCCTAACTGATCTCTGACCTGCCATCATCTCCTACCTGGATATTTAGTGGGATCCAAACTGGTGTTCCTGCTTCTGCCCATATGTTCTTCCTACTCACTCCACATCCCTACCCCATAATGTGTATTCTTTCTCTCTTTTTAATTTTTTCCAGATTTATTGAGATATTATTGACATATAACATATATAAGTTTAAGGGGCACAACATGATGGTTTCATACATGCCCCATAATGTATTTTCAGCACTGTAGCCAGAGTGATCTTTCTAAAACTAAGTCAAACAAGGGCACCTGGGTGGCTCAGTTGGTTAAGCATCGGACTCTTGATCTCAGCCCAGATCATGATCTCACTGAGATTGAGCCCCACATCAGACTCTGCACTGTGTAGAGCCTGCTTAGGATTCTCTCTCTCTCTCTCTCTCTCTCTCTCTCTCTCTCTGCCCCTCCCCTGCTCACACGTGCATATGTGTGTGCACATGCTCTGTGTGTGCACGTGCTCTCTCTCTCAAAATAAATAAACTTAAAAAAGAAGAAACAAGTCAAACATGTCACTCCTCAGCTTTAAACCATCTAATGGCTTCCCAACCCACTCAGGGCAATAACTCAAGTCCTCTTAATGGCTTTCTTGGTCCTACACAATCACACAATCTGCCCCCTCTGTATCTCCTTGACCTTTTCTTCTGTCACTCTCCCTTGGGGGTATTCTACTTCAGCCACCCTGGCTTCCCTAAGATTTCCTGACTGCCCAAGTACACATCTACTGCATGGTCTTTGCACTTGATGGTTTTGTTGTTGTTGTTTGGGGCACTTTCTCCCAGGTAGCCACCTGACTCATTCCCTCTCTTTCTTCAGGTCTCCTACATTATTCATAAGTTTAGCAAAGACTGTTCTAAATTAGAAAATTGCTGGCATGAGATTGGAAGGAGTTTGGAATAAAAGAGAGATGAGAAAAGAAAAAGCATGTTTAAACTTTGAGGTTCTCCAAAGGCCAGGGTCTAGTTGCTTTACTATTTGGTTGAATCCTCACATCCTATGAGATGAGGATGATTATATAACCATTTCACAGATGAGATACAAAGGCAGAGAGGGATTAAGTCATAATCTCTCATAAATGTCTAGCAAATGGTGGAGCTAAGTGTCCAATCAAAAATCTAACCTCAGGGGCGCCTGGGTGGCGCAGTCGGTTAAGCGTCCGACTTCAGCCAGGTCACGATCTCGCGGTCCGTGAGTTCGAGCCCCGCGTCAGGCTCTGGGCTGATGGCTCAGAGCCTGGAGCCTGTTTCCGATTCTGTGTCTCCCTCTCTCTCTGCCCCTCCCCCGTTCATGCTCTGTCTCTCTCTGTCCCAAAAAAAATATTAAAAAAAAGTTGAAAAAAAAATTAAAAAAAAAAATCTAACCTCAAAACCAGTCTACTACATCACAGATTTCTAGCTTCCTATTTGGTTGAGAGCAAGCTGGGATGCCTGTTACAAAATTCAAATATTTGCAAAAGTAAAGAAATCAATATGGCTTATTTTTGTAAATTCTTCACCTTGACTGTACCCTCAAGTGAAACTTATGTGTTCAACTGAGGGTTAGATTCCAGGGATTCCTGGCAATCTTTCAACTAATCATCTGGGATCATTTTTTCAAGATGAAATTTCCAACAAGTAGTCCACTACACATGGATGCTTGTCAGCAGATTTACTCCTTCCAGTTGCTACTAAGGAGGCATCAACTGCAGGGCCTGCTAGGGAAGGAACTGAAAGGAAAGTAATTTGTCAATGGCTTTACTCAACAGGGTCACTTCCCAAAATTCCATGCTGGGTGGCCCAAATGTTTAGAAATCCATGCTCCATAGACCTTCTTTTGAGATGAGTTGTAACACTGGTCCTCATGCAGATGCCTGAGAAAGCATGGGGGTGTCTGACTCCCCCTGTTATTAAGCTGCTGTGACCCACCCTCACATCCATTATCTTTCAATTATCAGCTCAGCATTTCTTCCACCCCCTCTGGCCTATTCTTTGCTTCTGACCTCTGACTTACGTATTTGCTTTTCCCTGTCTGGAATCCTTGCCCAAACTGACTTCAATCACTCAAAACTCTGTGCTGTAAGGAGGGAGATGGATGTAGGGGAGCAGTAATAACCAAGTGACTCCAATGGAATTGTTTGCGGCATGCCTTACAGCCAACCTCTCTCCACTTATTTTATGGTGGTGGGTTATTCATTAAGTGACCATGAACCATCAGCAAGAGGTTGGTTTTTATTCTAGATTAGTTTTCTATAAACATTAAATCAGCTCAATAAAATAGCTAATGTAAAATTTCTTACCAAATCTTGTTTCAGCTTCCTACAGTGGAAGTTTAGGAATGAAATGATGGTCAGAATATTATGGAACAGTCCCCTACGTCTTATTAATTGCCATCAGTATAACTGCAACTTCCAGCTAGAAATGTTTCCCAGGTGCTAATTAAAGTTCATCAACCTAACAATCTGAAGAGGTCAAAGAGTATTGTACCCATTTTACAAAGGGGGAATGTGATGTAACTTGCTACAGAGCCCAATCTTAAATATGAGCAAGGAATTGGAATTCACACTGAGTGTAACTCCAGAGCCCATTAGGCAACACACCTTCTGATGGCTGGCAGTATCCAATGGAAAGATTAGATTTTGTTTTTCTTGTACTGGTTTATTTAAAAAAAACAATATATTGAGTACCTACTGTGTGCTGGGTTTGGAAGATATATTAACATTTGGTTTTTATTCCCTTATAAGCTAGTTAAAAAGGAAGGGGATATAAAAAGGAAAGATGGCTAGCAATGCAAGGTAGCATTTCCAAGTGTCAAACGTGAATTAGAAAAAGGAAATGCTGTGTGAGCTCTAGTTCAGACCAGAGAATAACCACTGACGTCAGGCAGGACCAGGATGGTCTTTTAGATGGAACGGGTATTGACCTGGACCTGGTTGGCTCTTAGGCCATTTGCTGTAAGGGCTCTTGAATGATATAAAACTTGAGTTGGAGAGGTAATCTTTTCTATGGTCCCCAAGGAAGAAATTGAAAAAAGGACAATGGAACCTGCCCTGTTAAGGCCAGTTTCTCCTTTTAGAATAAAATGCTAATGGGTCATGGTCAGTGAATACTTTAACATCAGGTGCAGACGTTAAAACAACCATCTTGAGGTTTAGACATTATTTGTGGTTTATCCAAAATTCAAATTTAATGTCCAATATTTGAATTTGCTACATCTGACAACCCTACCCTCACTGCCACAACCTGTTCAGAACTCCCTTCCTTGAATATCTTTTATTGGCTTTGAAAAGAAGAACCTTTAGAAAGGGGAAGAAAACAGGCCAACTTTGCAGACCTAGGAGCTTGATTTGGCCACTGCAGGCAGAGGTGAGTTCAGAGGGGGAGAAACCTCACATGAATCAAACTCATAGGAGACTGACACATGGATCAAAACCACCCAGCCTTGTGGTTCTAAACTACCATGTTTTCAGTCAGTGCCTGGAATGGCCTTCTTCCATCATTTTCTTGGTAAACTCATTTACTCATTTATTTATTTAGTCAATTCATCCATTGAGTTAGCTAGTATCGGTTGAAGATTATATTAGAAGCTGAACATCTAGACTTCCTTCGCTGTTGCAGCAACAATCATCACAATAACAGCTAATACTTTGGGGGGCTTGCCATGAGCTAGGCACTGTATTAAATGCTTTCTATCCGTTAAGCCATTTCATGTTTACAGAACACTATGATGTATGACTATTATTTACATTTGACCAAAAAGGACATTGAGGCATAACAAGGCTAAAACAAAACAAAATAAAACAAAACAAAAAACCCCACTTGTTTTCGGTCATGCATCTAATACTTGTTGGAGGCAGGATTTGAATCTAGCAGTTTTCAGAGCCTGTATAGTGTCTAAACACTATATTAAGCTGCCTCCTTTTAAAAACCCTTTCCTCCTGATTCTCCCCTTCCCCAAGTTAGTTATTTCTGTCCCCAGGCACATGTACCACTGTGAACTTAGTAAACTTCATTAGTAAATTTGTTTCAACTGCATCATAGTAAATTTAAATTTGTTTCAAATTCGAATTAGTAAATTTGTTCTCTGCTTACATGTCTGTCTCCTCAATCAGACAGTAAGCTTCTCCAGAGCAAAGACAACACCTTATTTATTTTGTATCTTCAGTGCCTAGTACAGTTTATGTCCTAAAATAAGTGGTCAATACATACAGTTGTACTAATTTCTTGCTAGCTGTGGTAAGCTAGATTGATCCAAGTATTAGTCAGGGTTGATCGAGGAAAACAGAAATTAATCTAAGTATTTTAAACACAGGGAATGTAACAGAGGGAATTGGTTGTATAGATAGTGGATGAGCTCCCAAGCCACAGTGGGAAGCCACCTGCACCCCTGCCTCCATCTCCAAGAGGCCGGAAATCTGCCTGATGGAGCCATGGCCGGCAGGATCTAGTGCATTAGAAAAGATAAAACCATCATCAGCTGTCTGAGCTCAAGAGACAGGAGATATAGCCTGGCTCTGCCTTCCTCCCCTCATCCCTCCAATCATTCATCTCTCATTGGCCAAACCCTGCTAGAAACCTGTTGACTATGGAGATTGAGAAGTGTGGCCTGCAGGGTTAGCCCTCTTGGGGGAGGGGCCAGACTGACTTCAAGGGCAAAAAGACCCAGAACAAGAGGCAGAGCACCCATCAGAAAATGCACCTCTTTTGTGACCATGCTGAGAAACTGCAGGGTAATGAAGCTGACCACCCCTGCGGTGCTAGGTGACAGTGTCATGTGCTTGTCCTTTGGTGTCCCATCATCATCTAGGCTCCATGAGGATACCACTTTTCTGCTAACTTACTATGTGTCAGCTAAGTCTAAATTCACTTGGATTGGTCTACATCTTTCTTTAGGTTTCAGGTGACAATGACAATGAACGCTTGCTGAGCTTCTGCTTTGCATCGGACATTGTGCCAGGTCCCGGGCCATAGATTCCAAAAAGTGAGAGAGCCTGTACATCACGGAATCCTTGGTCAAGGGAAAACAGACAACTAAACAGCTGATTTATCTGCCACATGGTAAGATATGACTATGGTAAGCACATACGTGCAGTTGGGGACTCCAATGAGAGTCACACCCACCTCCAAAGGGTTGGAAATGTAGGGGTATGATCGTTTTATGAGAGTTTAATCTACAAAATCAATGCAAGTGGTTCAGAGTAGAGACAAGCAAGGACAAATGAAAGATATGTAATAGCCCCTAAAGCTCCACGCAGCTCTGAAATCCCAGGAGAACTCTGTGCTCTACACACACATCGGAACACCACCTTAGAGCGCACCTATTATATACCACGCATTGAGCCAGGTCGTTCCATGCATAATTTCTTTTACAGGGCCTCTGAGTCTCTGAATTTCAATCCCTGAATGCTTGAACTTCATAAATAAAAATTTTACAAACGGAGAACGATGCAAGACTTTCTTGGTCCTGCTCACAGTCATAGAACCAAATAGTTGCAGAGCAGACATTAGAAACCCAGGCTCCAGATTCCCATTTCTGCTCTAAGACACAAACTACCCCAGACACAGGAGTGTGTTCTACCATTGCAAAAATAAAACTTGGCTAAAGTAAGACTCCCTTGATTTCCATTTAGTTGGTAGCTTCCCAGGCTGAGTGCCAACTCCTTTTTTTAAAAAATTAAGTGCATGTAATATTTGGATAATATTTTTCACATTCAAACAGTTGATTGGGTCAATAAAAGAAGGTGGTGGTTTTATATGTTTATCATTATGTTTTTAATTGTTGTTTTTTTTTTTTTTAAGTAGGCTTCATGCCCAGCCTACAGCCCAACGTGGGGCTTGAATCCTGAGTTCAAGACCCTGAGCTCAAGATGTGGGCTGAGATCAAGAGTTGGACATTTAACCAACTGAACCACCCAGGTGCCCCTTATCATTTTGTTTTTTAAATACAAAACCTTTGCAGGGTATGTTGCATTTAAACGTTCTACACCAGTAGCGAGCTCATTCTTGGCTTTTCCACAACAGTGTTCTCTAAGATGAGATAGAGACTCTTCACCTCTGTCTTCTGTCCCCAGTCATCTACCGGTGGAGCTGGGGGAGCAGCTGGCTCCCTGAAGACAAATGGGAACAGCCTGGAAACAGGCTTTAGAGCGAGGAGTACAACAGTTTCTGACTCCATTGGGTTTCTCTGGGAAATCACAAAACCTCCCATAGGTTTTTACGTGTTTATTCCAGTTTAAGCATGCTACTGCCTTTTATAGTCTTACCACTTCTCTGACCCTAATATATACATAGCTACGGTGAGCACAGCAGTGAAGTGAACTATTATGAGGCATCCGTAAGTAAAATGAAACAAAACAATAGCTCATCAAGACACATTTAAAAAAAATCCCGGCCCTGATTCTTCCTGTGTATTGGAAATGAACCACAGGTGGCTCTAAAGTTTGAGTAAATTATTTTATTCCCACTGGAACAAGACACTGAAGTGTTTGTGCTTTCTAGCTACTTATTGTAAAAGAAGGAAACTTGAGGAGCAAGTGGACAGAGAGAGTTGGGGTTTATTCCAATGACCACCATCGCTGACATTCCTGGAAAGGAATTATTTGTTTGATGGCTTTGCTCATGGCTTTCAGGATTCTCCTTGTGCAATGGAGTGGGACGTAATTATCTGTTAGACATTTTCCAAATGCTAGCTGAACTGGATGGCTGGCCATGGACTCTACACACAGGGCCTACTGTCATTTGGTAATCACTAGGTGCTGTACTGAACACTTTTCAGGGGGGCGGGGATCTGTATTTAAATCTTTAAACAATCCCATGAGGAAGATACAGTTATGATTAACGGATGCAGAAGTTCAGATTATGGTGATATTTCTAATCCTTTTCCCATCACAGCACCTCCATCTCTTGAGGGAAGGCTCAAGTTTGGACAGGGTTAATGTATCTTGCCGAGGTTAAGAAAGTGACCCAGCTGAGATTTAAACCCAAGGCTGTGACTACAAAAATTGTGCTCTTAAATGTGATTCTAGGAACAAAATCAATAAGAAATAAAGCCTTGGTATGCTATACCATTCAATTCGTGAGAAAGTTCTATCGTATTGCTAACATTGAGAAGATAGTACCAAATCACATGAGTGCGGTCAACATTAAGACCTAGAGCAAAGCTACTAAGCAGTGTGATTTATGCCCTAACAAAGATATTCAAAAGAATAAAAATTATGTAAACCTTCCCCCTCCCCCCAAGCTAGATAGAGAGGTAATTAAAAATATATATATTTGTTGAGCTAGAAGAAAAGCAAGAAAGAGAGTAAGTCACTGGTCAGTGTGATTAACAGAAAGTCCAAACCTGGGGTTAGGGGTGATAGAAACCCTCAGAAGAGTTTGAGGATCTCAGAGCAGGAGACTTGTGCCTTCACTCCCCATTAATAATCCTGCAAGGAAAGATTCTCACAGAGAGCCTACACCAACACAAGGGGCTATAGTAGAGTAGGACAAGTTAAGCCAGAGAGACCATCTGAGATAAATCTGCCACCACCAAGCCCATATTTCCTGGAGTGTCAGAGCAACACTCTGAGCAGCCGATGCTTTCCCATGGCTTCCCTCACACCCTTCCCGCGTGAGACTGGGCAAAAGTGGCTGAAGGAAAGCCAGTGGCTTGGCAATGCCCTTATCACCATGTGTAACTGGAAGCCAAAGAACAGAGGTGTACTATGGTCATCAGCAGTGAATGGCAGTGAGGATAGACACCAACAGCCAAAGCCAGTTCAGGAGAGACCTCCTCACAAGGAGAACCTCGCAGTGGCCCTCTACTTAAATGTCCAGATCCTGTAGAGAGTCCCATCCTGACATAGTTCTTATCCTGATGTGCTGGAGTTTTCAGAGAGAGAGTCTGCTGGTCTTGAATCACCGGCGAGGGTAGGCAGCACCCCCAGTGGTGCCCACATCAGAAACATGCACTCACTAGTTCCTAGATGGAGTAGCTTGGCAGGCATCTTTTCTCATACCCATGAGGGAATTGGCAGCTGCCGTGGTGTGTTATAAACCCTTTTCTCTTTCCTCTAGGACTACTTTGAAGTTCTGGGGAAGGAAAACCTCTCAAAGCAGACTGTCATTGTACAGGTAAAATTCTTTAGCAAGAACTGAAGAGAAGATTAAGGGTGTGGCTTTTTTTGAGCGGGGGGTGGGGACAGAGGGTTGTGTCCCGGTGGTTTGAAGTCATGGAGGAAGGGCCGTTGAATACTAACCAGTGCTTTTCAAAAGAGGGAAAAAAAAAAAAAAAGAAAAGGACTGGATTTTAAATCACAAGTAATTGAATTTTACTTTGAATTAGAAAGATTTAGTTTTCTATTATCAAGAAGAAATTGGGGCTTATGAGTTAATTTAATTCAATTTTAGGGAAATAAAATTACTTCTTACACCCAGTATACAAATTACTTGACACCCAGTATTCACTGCCCCCTTCCTTCACTCTGAAGCAGACTAGGTGACTGTGCCTCCTGTCGCATCAGGGTGAGCCACTGTGTGGCTGCCGGACTGGTTCAGGAAAGCCCAGCGTCAGCCAGTCAGCACATGACATGTGTTGGCCAGGGTGTTAGTTGAGGATGATCAGCCAGCACCAAGGGCAGGCCTCCTCTCTCTCGAGATGAACCCTGAAACATGGAGCCAGCCTTAGTTTGAAACTGACACCAGAAGAAGGTAAAGATGTCTGGCAAAGTACTAAACCAAATCAACCCTGAAACCACTGCTTCTGAACTTTCCAGTACTGAGTCAGTTGCTCTCTTACTGTTTAACCCAGTTTGAGTTGAGCTTTGTGTTACATGCAACCAAAAAGCCCTGAAATGTTGCAATTGGACGAAGGGGCTTTCTTAGCTTCTAAATCTCAATATATGAGTAAGAAACCTCATACTTTAATGCCTTTTTTTTTCTATAAGAGTATTCAATGCGAAAAGCCAACAAAGAAGTAAAAACACCTTCTACCAAGTGAAAAACCCAGGGCATCCTTTGTTTCCTGTATTTCACATTTATCTTCTGTCCAACCTGTGGCATCATTCTCCTGGTGACCTCCGCACAATGGGTCTAGCTTTCTTTCCCTTCCTCTCTCTTCTTTCCTGAGGAGGATGAGGAGAAGGAGAGAGAGAAGACAGGCAGATAGGCAGGCAGTTGGACATCAGCAACAGCTCCCTGCTTCTGATTGGGTGGGAGGAACATTCCTTCTTAGCTCTTATATAAAACCAAGAATGTGTGCTCCCATTGTTCAGGGATATTGGGTGACTCCAAGAGAACAATCCATTCCACAAATTCCACTGACAACTCATGACCAGGTGATGCAAGCAGGGGACACAATACATGTTGATTGTTTGATCTGTCGTGGCTCTTGAGGCTGGCAGCTACAGGATTATTATATTTCACTCACTGTTTCTCTCTCACAAACCACTCCTAGTCTCTCTTGGTTACCTCCCAGGCCAGAGTTTAGAACAAGCCACTGGACAGGAACTTATCAGAGTGCAAACATTGACTTTACAATGTGGCAGTTAAAAATAACCTGCCAGAGACTCCAAGTGCGTCAGGGAGGCGATTGTCCTGCATGGTATACGTGTACCCAAGACTTCCTCCGGGAGGCCTTCTCTCCCACATTCTTTTCTTTCCTTCCTGTAGCTACAAACTGATGATATTTGAAGGGAGCCACTGTCTTTAGGATGTTAGATATTTAAATTTCTTCCCTTTCCCATCTACTCTTTGCCTTTTGGGATAACAGACAAATCCCAAAGTGCCTGGTGCATAGAATAGCCATGCATAGGAGCCTACTACCGTTAACTCATTCATTCATTCATTCATTCATTCATTCATTCATCCATCCATCTGGCATCCAGATCATGTGGAGAGAGGTACAATTCCCAAGGCTTGGTTTCAGCTCACAAAGCCAGCAACGAGGTCAGGAGGAAATCCGAGGCTAAAGTCCCGATTGCTCTGTGGGCAGCACACGGGTAAAGCTCAGGGCATGGCCAGGGAAGAGCAGAGTATAAAGCAAAATATTTTCAAATGTGATATAGGTGGGTAAATGTCCCCTGCTAAATAATAATAATTGGATACCTACACCCATGCTGAAGCAAGGATGGGTTTAGAGTCAACACCCTGGTAGTTAGAGTTAAATTACAGTGGGTTCTGTGCTTGGAAGAGTGAGATGAAAGAACCTTGAAAAACTCTACTGAAAAAAACTCTCAAAACCTCTACATTAAACAATCCAATTGGAAAATGGGCAAAAGACATGAAGAGACATTTAAACCAAAAGAATATATGATGAACATGAAAAGGTGTTCAACAGGACTAACCATTACAGAAATGAAAATTAAGATCACATTGAGATATCATTAAATACCTGTTAGAGTAACTAAAATAAAAATATAGTAATAATGCCAAATGCTGGCAAAGATATGGAGAAATTTGATCTCTCATACATTGATGGTGAGAATGTAAAATGCCACAGCCACTCTGGAAAGTAGTTTGGTAGCTTCTTTAAAAACTAAACATACACTTACCATATGACCCAGCAACTACACTCCTAGGCATTTATCCCAGAGAAATGAAAACTTATGTTCTGCATAAGTACACAACTGATGACAGTAGCTTTATTTGTAATAGCCCATGACTGTAAACAACAAAAACATCCCTCAGTAGGTGAGTGGTTAAACAACCTGTGGTATATCCATGCCATGGAATACCACTCAGCAATAAAAAGGAATAGCATTTATATTATATAACATTACCAAAGTGACAAAATTAGAAATGGAAAACATATTAGTGGTTGCCAGTGATTAGGGACTATGTAGGAGTAACATGAAGGGGCTCTTTGTGGCGATAGAATGGTCCTGTATCTTAATTATACTAGTGACTACATGAATTTATATATGTGATAAATGGCATTTTCAGACAATATATGTGATATTCTTAAAGAGCCTAGGCCAGTTTTATAGATTGTCCCCAAATTTAGATTTGTCTGATTGTTTCTTCATGATTAGATTCAGGTTAAATTTCATATATATATCATGAATTTATATATGTGATAAAAGTATACACATGCGTTGTACCAATATCAAATTCCTGGACTTGTTACTGTACTATAATTAGGTAAGATATAATAAACCATTTAGGGAAATTGGGTAAAAGATTCACCAGAACACTTTTGTACTATTTTTTGCAACTTCCTGTAAATCTATAATTATTTTTTTAGTGTTTATTTATTTTGAGAGAGAGAGCAGGGGAGAGGCCGAGAGAGAGGGAGAGAAAATCCCAAGCAGGCTCCAAACTGTTAGCACAGAGTCTGACATGGTGCTTGAGCTCATGAACCGTGAGATCATGACCTGAGCCAAAATCAAGAGCCAGATGCTTAATCTGCTGAGCCACCCAGGCTCCCCTCTATAATTATTATTTTTAAAAAAATTTTTTTAACCCTACAAAGAATTTCTGGACATAAGCCAGATGCTGTGAATTCTGTGGTTTGGGCTATCCAGTGTCCATTGACCAACAGTGTCCTGTTTACTATGCCCATGTTTCCTCAGTGGAACCCCCTCTTGGTCACTTTCCATCCAGATAGTTCCAGTGAAAACATATGACCTGGGCCTGAGTGGTGAATACATCATGTTCTCCTAAGCCAGTCTAGACTGGACTTTGCTGGAGCTGGGATAGAAATGATTGCTCTTTTGGACTGGACTCAAATCTGGAAGGATGGAGGTCTAGGAACCACATAGGGGGCTGTGAATGGTGCTGTTGCCAGGGAAACATAAGTGAGAAATAGAGGAAGAAATTCCTTTTAGAGGAAATCCTGTAAGCCTTGTGTCCAGTCATGCCTACCTTTGGACTGTTCTGCTTGTGAGCCAACACATCTCCTAAATTCCGGACCAGGTGGCCCTCTGCTGGTTACCATAACACCTAGATATTTAACAGTTAATGTAATCCCGGGAGAGAAAACGGTCTACTCTTTCAAAAACCAAAAACACACACAGCTCTCAGGGTTGCCCACAAACCCATCTCCCTGTACCGGTGGTATTGATGGAAACCTGTTCTCTGGGAATCCTGGCCACAAAGCCACTGAAGCAAGACTTGTAGGAGCTGATGCTGAACCCTAACATCTCCCTTGTGGGGACCTAAGGGGTGGGGTGGGAAGAAGTCACGTTTCGTTAAACAAGGAGGAATACTGATCTCCTGAGGGGATAATATTTGGGTCCCTGTCTCTGCCTCTAACTCTACATGTCATTCTGATTTTTCATTTTCACGTGTTATTTTGCTTACCATTTTGCTTCCAAATTCCCTCATGGGTCACTCTGTTTTTGCCTCCTTTCTCTGGTCCGCCCCAGTCACAATATCCACAGTTCTGGCCCAGCCTGGTCTCTGTCCACCTCTCTCTTATCCCTCATGAGGCCCCACAGAGGTCTGAGGCCCACGCCTTCCCTCTCCTCTAGCCCCTGCCTCACCATCTCGGTGAAAATGGGGTTCTTCCCAGCTGTGCTCTGGGTCCCAGCTCCTCAGGTCTTGTGTGGTCAATGATCTCTGCTCTCTGTTATCTTCAGCCTGAACTCTCTGCTGGCTCCTTCTCCTCAGCCTGTACACATGCCCCAGTTTCTCTCCTCGTGTGAAAACAAACACTGATCCTAACCCTTTGCCTCCTGATAACTATTGCCTATCTCTCTGCCCTTCTCAGCCAAGTTTCTGGAAAGAACATTCTACCTTGATCGGCTCTATCCTTCCTTCCCTTTTATTAAATGCCCAGTCCTTGGCCATCTGGCCTCTGCCTTATTGAAACTGCTGTCTGAGACTTCCCAATTGCAAAATGGAAAGGACTGGTGTGAGTCTCAGTGCCTTCGGTCCCTGTGTGCTGTCTGATGTGGCCACCCACTCCCTCCTCACAAACACCCTCTCATGGACTTCACTGATGCCACGCTCCTGGCTTTCCTCCCACCTCTCTCCCTGTCCTCCTCTCCTTGGTCTCCTTTGCCAGGCCTTCTTTGTTTGCCCTGCTTCTCAGAGTGTCTGGCCTTCTATTTGTCATTACATTCTTATTGTCTCCCCACTATAACTGGGAAATCTCCTCAGAATCCATGACTTCACCTAACACCAATATGTGTACAAGTTGCCAAGTCCATTTCCTGGGCTTCAGGTCACCTCCCTGGAGGCCCTCTACCTGGGCCTTCAAGTTCCACATGTCCAAAGTGAGCATAGCCTAGATCTCCCTCCACCACTCTCTGTCTGCAGCCCTTCCTCTCTTCTTCCTTCATCCCCTGCAGGGAGGGACAGCACCAACCACCCAGGCACCCACGCCTCCCCCTTCCTCTCTCTATGTGGTCAGCAACAAAGCCCTCTGGGTTCTAGCTCCCCCCCCCCAGTTCTCCCCTTACCCACATCCTCCCCTCCTGTGATGTCCCTTGTTTCTTATCTGTTTGTCCCACCTGGCTTGGCTCCAGGCTTCTCCACATACCTAGCCCCCAAACAAAAATGTGCTCAGGTTATACCTTGCTTAGAGCCCTGCCTTGGCTCCTCCTGGTCTTCCTGGTGAAAGGCTTTTCTCGATGCAGCACCCTCACTGACATTCTTCCTGCCTCTCTGCAGGCTCCACTCCCACCATCTTCCAGCATGCACCCTTCGCTCCAACCATTCCGGGCTGCTGGCAGCTCCCCAAGTGTGCCCTCACCCCTGCGGCTGACCCCTACACTGTTCTTCAAAACTGTTGGTTTGGTTTGGGTGTCACTTCTCATGGAAACCCTTCCTGATGTGCCCAAGCCAAATTAGCTTCATTGTCTCTGTTTTTGTCACACATGCACTGAGATCATGATGATGCATGTCCCTCAACTGTGTCCTCCATAACTTTGAGATAGCCTATGGGCAAGGGCAGCTGCTGCTGCTGCTGCTGCTGCTGCTGCTTCTCCTTCTTCTTCTTCTTCTTCTTTTGTATAGCCTATTTTTTCCCCAAATTTTATTTTATTTTCAAACACTTCAGACATTCAGAAAGTTTGAAAGAATGGTGCAATAAACACATACCTTTCACCCAAATTCACCGTGTGTTTACATTTCGTCACATTGTGCACTCTTCCATCCTCTCCCCTCCCTCTATACCATCTTTATGTGCTATGCTGGGTTGAATAGGGTCCTCCCAGGATTCTGTCTACCCGGTACCTCTGAATACAACCTTATATGGAAATAGGGTCCTTGCAGATATAATCAAGACATGATGTGGTCATACTAGATTAGAATGGGCCCTAATCCAGTGATTGGTGCCCTTATAAGAAGAGGGAAATTTGGACAAACACACAGAGAGAATATCACGTTAAGATAGAAGCAAAGATGGAAGTGATACCTGGAAGAGACAAGGAAGGATCCTCACCTACAGGCTTCAGAGTGAGCGTGGCCCTGTCCCCACCCTGATTTCAGGCATCTGACCTCTCAGACAATGAGAAAATGAATTTCTGTTGCTTTAAGCTCCCCAGTTTGTGGTAATTTCTTATGGCAGCCCCCAAAAACTAATAAAATTATCTTATTTAAAGAGAAACACAATAATACGCAGTTGACCCTTGAACAACGTGGGGGTTAGGGGCACTGACCCGATGCAGTTGAAAATCCACTTATAACTTTTGACTCCCCAAAACTTTACTAATAGCCCAATGTTGACTGGAAACCTTACCAATGACATAAATAATTTATTAACACATATTCTTTATGTTATATGTGTTATATGCTTATTATAATAAAGTAAGGTAGAGAAAAGAAGACGCTATTAAGATCATAAGAAAGAGAAAATACATTTACAGTGCTGCATTTATCAAAAAAATTATGCAAATAGACCTGCACAATTCAAACCTATGTTGTTCAAGGGTCAACTGTAGATATTAATATACCTATTACTATAAAACATAAAGTTAATGGAGTGCCTGGGTGACTCGGTTAAGTGTCCGACTTCAGCTCAGGTCGTGACTTCATGGTTTGTGGGTTCGAGCCCCATGTCAGGCTCTGTGCTGACAGCTCAAAGCCTGGAGCCTGCTTCAGACTCTCTCTCTCTCAAAAATAAAAATAAACATGAAATAAATAAATAAATACATACATAAAATAAAATATAAAGTCAGTGTGTAACATAAATATAAAATAGGTATTAATATATCTATTAATATAGATATAAAACCTTTTTTTTTTACTGAATCATTTGAAAGTTTTAAAGATCATAACATTTCTCTCTTAATACTTTAGTATATATCTCCCAAGAGTAAAGACGTTCTTTCATAATTACGATTATCAGCATACTCCAAAAATGTAGCCTCAATACAATAATATACTATAGATTACATGCAACACGTAATATATAAGTAATATATATTTGAACTTCCCAATGGCCATAACAATGACTTAATAGCTTTAAAAAAAAGTTCAGGATTCAATCAAAATTTAGTTATTTATTTATCATGTTTCTATAATCTCCTTATACTGCAACAGTTCCTTGTCTTTTTTTCTTTTTTCTTTTCTTAACATTGATATTCTTCCAACGTTTATTTATTTTTGGGACAGAGAGAGACAGAGCATGAACGGGCGAGGGGCAGAGAGAGAGGGAGACACAGAATCGGAAACAGGCTCCAGGCTCTGAGCCATCAGCCCAGAGCCTGACGCAGGGCTCGAACTCACGGACCGCGAGATCGTGACCTGGCTGAAGTCGGACTCTTAACCGACTGCGCCACCCAGGCGCCCCAACATTGATATTCTTAAAGAGCCTAGGCCAGTTTTATAGATTGGCCCCAAATTTAGATTTGTCTGATTGTTTCTTCATGATTAGATTCAGGTTAAACAACTATGGCAAAGAACGACAAGGGTGACATTGTGTCTTAGTACATCACATCAGGAAGCATACTATGACATTCATTGTTTTGTTTTTTCTTAATTTTTTCATTTGAGTATAGCTGACCCATAATGTTTATTTCAGGCATACAACACAGTGATTTGACAGGTTATATGTCATGTGGTGCTCACCACCAATGTAGCTCCAGCTATCTGTATGATACTTGATTTGATTACCAATACTTATTATTGATAATGGTAAGCTTGATCACATGGTTAAGGTAAAGGACTGTGTCTTATTGTATTCCCAGTATTTATCAATAGGCCTGCGAGTCAGTAATTGTCCACTGGATGAATGAGTAAAAGAATAAATCAGTAAATGAAGTAGAGTAGTATGTACTGAAAGTAAAAAAATTTGAAAATTTAACAACATGTGCAACTTCACGTTAATCATCTACATCACCTCCTGTTAACCCTGGACGTCACTGGGCCACAGTGACTATGCCATCCCCACTTGTACCATGTTAATGTTCTGCACTAAAATGTGAAATTTTTGTGCAAGCAGAGTGGTATTGGCTTATAGAGAATTCAGCTGGGAGCTGGGAGCTTTGGAACATAGCTGTCAGGATGGCTGGATGTAACACTCAAAAATAAAACAAACTACATCTTACTGACTTGACTGTCATTATTTTCTTCCAGGATATTTTATTTAGGTCCCAGAAATTTAGGCCAGTTTTCAGAGTTCACTAATATGTTTGTAACAGCAAATTATAAAATGTTAATTTCGAAAATTATCTGTTTATCTTTCAACACACATACAGCCTTCTGATCACTTAAAACAAAGATACTCACTTTAATCAAAATGAATGTTAGAGGTAAGATCATGAATGATTAAAAAAAAAATAAAAGCCTTTTATTATAGAACCAAATATTAATGGAACCATATGATTTAGCTAACTCTTTTGATTTTAACAGCAGCTACCTCAGCAAGTTACCTCATATCCAAAGATGGAAATAATGAACTTTGATTGCTATAACAGGACTTGTTGATTCTCTTACACAGTGCGAATTCTCTTTTATAATACATGGTCCCTAGTTTTGGTTGCCCAAATATTGGGGAAAAGCTGTGGTAATTATTCTAAGTGGCTTAGTCTGGACTAACTTCCCACATTGTGTGAGGCACCGGCATAACCACACTGGTTAAAAAAAAAAAAGTTGATGAGCTCCCCTTTGCTTCAGTGTTTATGAGGTACAGCATGCAACTAACGGAAACGTGGGTGGCACTAACAGAAATTTAGTAGGTATAAAAATGCAGTCCATAGACCGTGCTTGTAGCACTGTATCCACTTCTGGACGTCATTCTAACAGAGATGGGGCAATCTGGATCACACACAGGAGTGTCATCAAGCAATGGTATTAAAAGGGAAGTCTTGGGAGCCAAACCACCTGGGTTCAAAGTTAGGCTCTGTTATTACTAGCTGTATAGCTTTGGGCACATGACCAAACCTCTCTCTGCCTCAGTTTCCTCATCTATAAAATGGGGGTAGTGCTTACCTCATAAAGTTGTTAAGGGATTTGCATGAATTAATATATATGAGTTGCTCAGAATGACACCTGGCCCATAATATATAACCAATAAATGTTGACTATTATTACTAGCATTGTCATCAACATCACCATGATCATCAGGAACACCTGGTGAAAATAAAGCAGGGAAAATTAAAAAAAAAAAGACTTGGAGGGATATGACTCATCTTCTCAAAGGCTTGAAATGCTGCCAACAGGAAGAGGGATTAGATGATTTCCATGTGACCCGGGAGCACATCTAACATCAAAGGGTATCAATTACAGGAATTCAGAACGGAGCTCACTATATGGGCAATATCGTTTTAATGGTCAGAGTTACCTGAAGATTAGAGGCTTGCCCTAAATGAGGGGTGTCCTAGGTTACTGAGGTATTCAATCCTACCCTGGATGATCCTGTGGGATTTAGGAATTAGCTGGAAGACTGAATTAGATGATCCAAAAGAACCTAGCCTTGTGGGTCTATGGTCAAGTACACCCATTAAAGCATCAAGCAGAAGGTTGAAGAATGATTAAGATATAAGAAGCTCTATACATATCAGAGCCCCTATATTGCAACACTACCACAACTCACACCTCCCAAATCTACTCATGAGTCATCCTGATTTCTACCTGATACTCACATAAACAGGAAAGATGTAGTAAAGACATATCACCTCAATAATACACTCAGAATCACATACAGAAACATAAGAAGCACCTTAATTTCTAAAATCAGTCAGTGTATATAGTAAGAATCACATAGTCAAAATTGGCCTGAAAAATCAAGAAACGCACCACCTTAGCAACTGCCTCTTTGTAAGCTGAGCACAGTTAGTTGTCCCCTGCCCGCCCCCACAAAGTGTTGGAAATGAACTCTGCTTTTCTGGTTCAGCACTAAATAAAGGGGTTGGCTTGAATTTAAGTGCCAAGTTCTATGAAGAACATATATGTTTAGACAGTACATTCAGTCAGGGGGAAGAGAGATTGTTCCATGGCAAGATGGGAATAAATGAGACCAAGGAGATTCACGCCACACACCCCCCCCCTTCTCACTTCAGGACACACTCAGTGAGTAGAACATCAAGCCAAGTTGATTCTCCTATTTTGCCTATTTCTTTTCTTTTTCCTGTTTATCCAAATGCACAGAGTTGAAGTCACTCAAGTTAAATGCACCCTTCTGAACATTTAGGAGCAAACTGGGGATTCTTGTCAGCAATCACTCTTTCAGTCCATGGTTTCTATGACTTCTCCCTGGCCCCTGGAGATGTGCTTGATTGTTTATCCAACGCCCTCCTCTCTTCTGGGAAAGGCACCCCCTTCTTTGCAGGAACTGCCCCTTCCTGGCTGCAGTCTGTGATTCCAGGGTACCAACCAGAGTGCCTCAGTGGCCACATGGCAGGCATGTGACCTAAGCAAGACCAATCAGGAGCCTTCCCTGGGATTTCTGCACTTGCAGGGAGTAGATCTCAGCCTACTGGGCTGAAGAAGACAACAAGCAGAGAGAGGCGATGTTGAGGGATGGAGAAAGGGTTCCTGGCTCCACTCGATGTCCCAGTTCCACTTGTCTCTAGGGTCTGGCATGCCCCTGTCCTTCCTGTGGTGATCCAATAAATAGCTTCTTTTTGCTTAATTGGGTGTATGTCATTTCCAATAAAAAGAAACTTCAATACAGCCCTTAAGGGTTTGATTCCCTAACCTGTACCAATCTTAATATTCTGCAGGTAAATAAGAGAGTACACAGAAATAAGCTTGGATGCCTGGCACCAAACTTGTTATGTTACATGTTTGGAAATATGTTCATTTTCCAGCAGCCTCCATAGAGCACTACCAAACCTGAAGAGCCATTTAAATCCTTTCAAATCATTCAGATCATGTAACACACACACATACAAAGAAAAGAAAAGGAAGAGAAGAGAAGAGAGGAAAAGGAGGGGGCGTGGAGGAGAAGACAGAAAATGAAAGAAAACTGTATGCCTTAATGAGAATTCACTCTACTTTTGCCTGTCTTTCAAAGTTACCAAATAGGGGTGCCTGGATGGCTCAGTTGGTTAAGCATCCAACTCTTGGTTTCAGCTCAGGTCATGGTCTCACAGTTTATGAGATTGAGCCCCGCATTAGGCTCTGTACTGACAGTGCAGAGCCTGCTTGGGGTTCTCTCTCATCCTCTCTCTCTGCCCCTCCCCTGCTTGTGCGCTCTCTCTCTCTCTCAAAATAAATAAATAAACTTAAAAAAAAAAAGAATTCAAAGTTACCAAATAAAGGCTCCCATTTAACCACAACAAACATTTACTGAGCACCTGGTATGTGCTAGAGGGGAGTATGGGTCAGAGACTATACAGATGAATACATGTAGTCCCTGCCCTCAGGGCGCTCAGCACCTAAAGGATTCTTGAGGTTTGAGACTTCTCAAAGTACCTCTAACAGATTCATTGATTCTTTCCCCCCTATGTATCAGAAGTTGAGATAATTTGATACTTGATATGATTAGTAAAAGTGTAGCTCTCATTCTTCATTAGGAACACACATAGACACACATACATACAGTATCAAAATAACCATCTTGCAATTTCTAAGAATTATTTGAGTAGAAATTTTCCTACAACAAATACATCTCTTGTTTTGAAATACGACCTTCTGTATTTAAAAAAAAAAACTGAATTAAGGAAGTTTACCACAAATAATTCATAGCGTTTGCTTTGGAAGAAAAAAAGGCTTTGTGTCCCATTCCTAACATTTGCCATTGTTCTGTTGTAGCCACAATGCTGCAGTGAGGCAGCTAGTAGATTGTTCAACCCACATCCTTTTACAGGTGTGCACCTAGGAGGCCTTGGCTCCAGGAGCAGTCTGAGGTCACAGGGTGACGAGTTCTGGCCCAGGGTGCTACTTTGCAAACACCTGGCCGTTTCTTCTCTCTGCTAGCATACTTAGGTCCTCATTGGCCTGGGAATTAACAGAAGAGATCCCATGACGTTTAAGAAATTTCCAAAATGACTTCAGTCACTGACTGAAGCCTTAATTTCCAAAAAGAAAAAGAAAAAACCCTAAGATTTCTCTAGTAAGTCGGCAACTCAACTAAGAGAAATTCTTTAAATTTCATTTGCATGGACAAGAATCCCAAATCTTATCTCTCTATCTAGCACAGCATCTGAAAAAATGACAAGTTAGTCACAGAGGAATTCTGAGAGGCCACACAATCTGAGTTTAGATCGGCAGAGCTGAGACCAGTCTGCTGGGCATGCAGGGTTAGGAATATTTTGTACTTGGGATGCATGCATCTCTACTGCTGGGAATGGGGAAGGGAAGGGAGTGGACCTCTGGACATTCTGTCTTTAACAGTCCAGGTAATTTGCCTACACCCATTCAGTGCCCACTGCTAATAAACGAGGGTGACTCACCAGTTCCTAGACAATGAGGGTGTGATCCAGGATGGGCAAATACATGGACTCTTCTCCATCTGCACCCATGGCAGGCATAGTTCACCTATCAAAGCTCAGACTCCTTTTACAACAGAGCAGACCAGGCAATTGTGATTTAGCAGAAACCTTACTGTTACCCTTCAAAGGGTCTTTTGAGCACTAAGTATCTAGTCCCTTTGTAAGATTGGGGATAAGAAAGTCACCAAGTCATATCACCAGGGAATGTATTTGAAGACAGTTTTAATGATAATGAGATGAACAGAAGTCTCACAAAGTAGGAAAGGACTTTCTCAAGTGAGAACATAAATACCACATCAATGAATTCTGGGTATGATGAAAGTTTGGCTGGAAACAAAACTCCCTGCATTGGCTCACTCAGAGGAGGTTCCCAGGTCTCCCTATAATACTTTTGTTCACAAATTTCCCCTGTATTTGTGGACTGGAGCTGGAATTAGAGGTAGCAGCATATTTCATGAAAGGGACCCAGGACCAGAAGCTTAGAGAACCAAGACTAGAGGCCGAAGTCTCCATTGATTGGACTTTTCCCAGGGACTGGCACTGGGACTTTGTATTTCTGTAAGGTATTTAATGCATTATTTCTATTAGCTGATGGTTTGGGTTTCTTTTCTGTTTGTTTTTTTTTTTAATCATATTCATTTTCTCATAAATCATGACCAAAGTGCTGTTAGTGGAGTGTCAGCTGACTCAGGCCATTCAGTGCAGGGACTACTCTGGGTTCCCAGGGAGGGGCTCAAGTAAGGTAAGGTCTGATGGCCTTGCAAGGGAACCCCATCCTTCACACCATGAGCACCTCTGCTTAGAGCTTCATCTGCTCTCAACGCAGAAAACTAATGGGGCAGAGACATAGCATAATTTGAACTTTAGAAATATTTTCATAATATGAAGGGTGGATTTTAGGGGGGGGGACAAGATTAGAGACTAGGAAACAACAATACTGCAATGGATCAAGCTAGAGGTGAAGAAATATGGAGAAAAAAGAGTAAGTTTGAGTAGTAGGACGAGGTCAAATTAGCAGCCTCGGTAACTGATTGACCACAGAAGGTGGAGGAGAGGGAAGACTATGTGGTGGACCAGAGGAAGAGAAGGACCAGAACCCCCATCTCCTCTTAGTCTACTGTTCGTTTCCATAAGTTTCCACTAACCTGACTTTCCCGACCTCTCTCATTGTATTTGTGTCATTATGTAGTATCATTTCTGATTATTAGAAGTGACTCACATGTAATCATAGCGATGCCAGGCCCTATGTCAATAAGCTGAGCTTTCTGCCCATCTGTTGTTTGAGAATAGGTCAAGACCAATTCATGTGCAAGATTGACTTCATAAAGTTGTACCAGTTGGGTAAGAGTGATAAGTCATCGATCCTACGTCAGAAGAAAGACTTCTCAATGTGGGACTTCTCAGTATGACCATAAATAATGGAATTATATTTGGTGATGGAGAACCTTTATTCAGACAAGCCTCAGCTTGAATTTGAATGGTTTTTAAATGTAATATCCAACTCTAGTTAGTGACTGATTCTGCAAACCAAGACACCTTTCACATCCTCAGTTCATTAATTCCACTGAAATAAAAACAAAGCCACTGAACCATTTAAGGGCAGATGTCAATTAGAAGACTGGAAACAATGGTCAATTTGTTAATTGGAAATGCAAAAGGCAATAATAAATAGGCAATAACAATTTGAAGACCACAGTTCAAATGACCCCCAAAGAACAATGAGAGAAATTTTCTATTATGTCAAAAATCATGGAATCAGTCTCCCTTTCTCCTCTTTTAGTCTCAGTTTCTTTCTTGTGCTAAATATTTTTGTTTGTTTTTTAAATGTTTTCTCTTCCACTTTTCCCCATTGCTTTTTTCTCCTTCCCCATACTTCATTTTTTATTATAATTGGGTTATATTTCAAATAGTACTTCTCTTTTTTTTTTTTAAGTTTACTTACTTATTTTGAGAGACAAAGAGCATGGGCTGGGGAAGGACAGAGAGAGAGGAAGAGAGAGAATCCCAAGCAGGCACTGTGCTATCAGTGCAGAGCCCAACTCGGGACTTGATCTCACTAAGCATGAGATCATGACCTGAGCTGATACCAAGTCAGACACTTAACCAACTGAGCCACCCAGGCGCCCCTCAAATAGTATATTTTTCAAATAAAGTTTCATGCTTCATAGTTTATCATGATATAATTTACATACCATAAAATTAAATTCGCGTGTCATAAAATTCACCTTTGTTAATCACACAATTCAGTGGTTTTTAGTATATTCACGTTGTCATGCAACCATCACCACCATCTAATTTCAGAACATTTTCATCACCCCAAAAAGGGGCTTCATATGCATTAGCAGTTACTTCTCATTCTCCCCCACACCCAGCCCTGGCAACCACTAATCTTCTTTCAATCTGTATGGATTTACCTATTCTGTACATTTCATATGAATGGAGTCATACAACATGTGGCCTTTGTGACAATTTCACTTAGCACAATGTTTTCAAGGTTCCTCTATGTTGTAGCATATATCGGTGCTTTGTTCCTTTTTTATGGCTGAATAATATCCCACAGAATGGATATATTCCATTCAGTTTATCGATTATCAGTTAATGGATATCTAGGTTTCCCTTATTTGGGGGATACTATGAATAATGCTATTATTCATAATTATTCACAATTATTATTCAATAATGTGTGCTAAAAACACACATCCACACAAATAATGAACATTTGTGTGGATGTGTGTTTTTACCTCTCTTGGGTATATACCTAAGAGTGGAGTTCCTGCTTCTATGGTAACTCTACATTTAACTTTTTCGAGGAACTTCTAAACTGTTTTCCAAAGTGCCTACAAAATGTTACTACACTTCATACTTTTCACTTAAATACTTAGGCTTTTAGAAACTGAAAAAAAAAATCCATTAAGTTGCCTCTTGCTTTCTATTAGCCTTTGATTTAGTTTTTATAGGTCATTCATCCTCAATAAACTCATGGGTTCTACCCCAGTCCAGAAACTGTAGCAGCAGAATATTATAATGATGAGCTAATGAATATGCAGTAGTATATCACTTTTTAAGGATCAAAAATGTCTGACCTAGATAAGAAAAAGCAAAGTCCCAAGTCCTCTAAATTTCTCCCTTATCTTCAGCATTTTCTCAATGCCTCCCAAGTGAGGACAGAGATTTGTCACTGTGAGTGTTTGCTAATGACAATGAAGTCATTTTCTTTTAAAGGCTTTCCTTCAGCAATTGCCCAGTTCTCCTTTCACCCTTGAAATAACTAGCTGTAAATGTGACCAAGGAGACGGAAGTATTGTTTTTTCCCAAACTTTAGAGTTGGAATCAGCAAACAGCTCTCCCTTCTCCCATAGTCAGCTTGAAAAGCATTTTCTTTTTCTTTTGTTTTTAAAAAAATTTTTAATGTGTATTTATTTTTGAGAGAGAGTAAGAGACAGAGCACGAGTGGGAGAGGGGCAGAGAGAGAGATGGAATCTGAAGCAGGCTCCAGGCTGTCAGCACAGAGCCCAATGGGGGGCTCCAACTCATTAACCACGAAATCATGACCTGAGCCTAAGTCAGACACTTAACCAACTGAGCCACCAAGGTGCCCCCTTGAACAGCTTTTTCTTGTGTTTACCTGGAGTTCTCTATCTTTCAGAGACTACAACATATGCGCAAACATCTGTCAGGGAGTCGTGAAAGATCCAACAGTACAACAGCTCCATGGAGTGTCCTCTGAAGGACCTGGAAATCCAGGACCAGTCTCTGACACAGAATCAACCACCTGCTCCAGCTCCCTGACTGGAAACTTAACACCAGGCTGGCCTGAGTGGCACTGTGCAAAGCGGTGAGGCATTTTATAGGACTCGTTCATGCAGAGTGGGCGTGCTCCACAGTTGGGTACTTTTATGAAATTGCCAAGGAAATCAGTTACAATCCAAGACTCAGTTGTGATTCTTTTTTCCCTGCATTTTAGCAAAATACTAACCATTTTCCACCTTAGCCCCTCCATAAAGCTCTCTTCAGTTAGTCATCATTCAGGTCTATGATAGGTCTTTACTGGATTTTTTGCTAATTCTCCCTCCCTAGGAACGCCCTCATCAACCTGTAAGATAAATGTGTGATTCAAGTTTGTTGCATTCTTCCTGTCACCCCAAGCTCCCTAGAGCCATGTTAAGTCCTCTTTACCCACCCCAACCCCACTCATTTTGGAGGTAATTTGGGTAGTGGTTCCCAAAAAGGCCACCAGATTCAAAGATTAAGCATTTTCCCTCTTTGTGCCTTGAGCCCCATATACCCTGCAAAGGCTATAGCATCTAAAGCAGGCACATGAAGGTGGAAAGCAAAGTAATTTCGAGGAAATGGTCAGTATTCCAAATCTGCCAGCTTCCTGCTGCTGTTCTCCTTGATTATTCTGTTCTTACCACTCAGCAGGGAAAAAAAGAAGAAAGAAGGAAGAGAATTTTCTCTGCAAATCAAGACTCGGTTCATAAACTGACAGTAACATGGCCCTGCTTTCCTTTCTCTGGACATGTCCTCCCTACAGAGATCTAGAGCATCCCAAAAATCTGTTCAAGATGGCAGCCAATCATTCTTTACCATCATGGGAGCAAATCTCAGGACCGAGCTGAATGCTATTGGGAGGGTGGGGGGTTATAAACACAGTTTCAAATTGCTCAAGTCATATGGCATGCATTTAAACCATTAAATGCCTTCTTCCCAATATTATGTATCAGTTTCCTTCTAGTCTTTAACCTGACCCTTGGCCCTGTCTTTTTAGCCTTTCCATTCTACTTCCATCTGCACTCTTAGGCTGACTTCTGTCTTGAAGCACTCAGTCCTTGGAGAAAGGTCATGTATTTTGGACCTCATGCCCACTCCCTTAGGCCTCAGGTTGAAATTCCTTTCCTAAAGGTCACCTGGCCTGCACCCAAACCGGGACCCTGGCCTCTGCCCCTAGGAGTCCTCAGAAGCACCCTCTCTAGCTCCTCGATTTTGCAACATGTTTGCCCATCTCACTTCATGGTCAGTCTCCTGCCTTTTCCCCACCCCCTCCCAGCCCACCTGGCCGGGGGTCACAGGCAACCAAGGATCACAATGTCCCAAACAGCTTTGCCTCTCCTACCACAGACTGGAACCGGGACACATATAAATTCAACCACAACACAAGGGTGTTTTATTTGAAATTTATTTCCCCGGGTAAGCACTACCAGCCCACTATGTTTTGGAGGAAAAAAAAAGTCCTCATAGATTTGGAAGAAAGAAATTATTGTTTTTACCTCGCAAAGCACACAGCTGCCACCCTGCCATGTAGCCCCCAGCTTATCACAGGTGAAAACTTGGCAGGTATTTTTCTGAAAAGCAGTAGCCATGATGAAAAGGGCCTTGGGAAGGGTTGTGAGTGTGTGTGTGTGTGTGTGTGTGTGTGTGTGTGTGTGTGTATGGCAGGTACTGAGTAATGGCTCCATACCTTCTGTGTATATGTATTGGAAGAACAGGAAAATTCTGACGATAGTGATACAAGCATCATTCTAGGGACTTTAAACGTTAGCCCCATAGAAACCCCTAAGAGTGGGTTCTCATTTTAAGTCATTTGCATTCTTATTACACCCAGTAGGTTAGGGAACATTAGTTTATCCTACCGGCAAATGGCAGCCAAGAGTCTTGTCTTCCGCTGCCACCTTGTGTCTAAGTGAAGAAAGTCCAATTTCATAGAGTTGGTCTGGCAATGAGAAACCTGTATTTCAGAGCTGGAAGACATCTAAGAAATTCCCTAGCTCAGCTCCCTTAAATTTACAAATAAGAAAACCAAGACCCAGACTGAAACGAAGAGCGGCACACCGCTTCTCGGGACAATTACACTGGTAGCATGTACACGTGGGTCAAGTCCTCAACAACTCAGACCCTCAGTGTACATGGCAGCAAGAACCAGTGTGTCCAAATCTATTATATGTCTCATCCAGTAAAAGCATTTCCAAGAGATTGCGGTCATCTATAACACAGCCAAGGAAGCAAAAGTGAGAGCCAACATTTATAGAGCACCCGTCTCGGATCAGATACTGAGGTAACTGCTGTTGTCTGTTATCTCAGTTCTTTCAGTCACCCTCTGAAGCCACAACTATTATTATCCTCATCTTACACTTAAGGAAAATCAAGTTAAGCAACTTACCAAAAATCACACAGCTCCCTCTGGCAGAGCGGGCGTTCAAACTTGGGTCTGTACAGTACAGAGTCTGTGCTTTTAACTCTTTATCATTATGCATCACATTGACTTCACCCCTATCCAGTTTCACTTTATAAGATCCCTTAAGCGCCCATTCACCTAGTACCTTTCTTCATCCACATCCTGTGATCTCCCTTCCTTCTGCTCTCATTTACCACAGTCCTCAGACCCGCAGCTACACCATGACTCACAAACTTGTTAGAAATGCAAATTCTCAGTTTGCATCCCAGACCTACTGAATCAGGATCACTAGCGGTTGGACCTCCCAATCCGACTTTAACAAGCTCTCGGGGGATCCCGATGTCTATCAAGTTTGCAATTCACTGCTATGAACATATAGGTAGTCCGACCATTGTTTGAAATTAAAGCGTGAATGAACACAGCAATTTCGGGATGGGTCTGAAAACAGAAAACAGAAAACAGAGAGAATGTATTTAGTTTAGGGAGAGGCGAAACTCCAGTCTTACTTAGCTAGAAGGAAAAGACTCCTGGAATTTTTGGTTTCTTCCAAATACCACCTGACCCCTTCCCTGTAGGCCTTGAGAGAGAAAGTTTTTCCACTTAGCAAGAGAAGCAAAAAACGAAGAGCTTCACGGATGGGCACAGATGCAAGAGGAGACAAATTTCCATCCTCAGGCTGGTATCCGGTACCACTATCCTAATGCTCTTGCTCTCATCTGGGGCAGGGGAGGGGAGGGGGGCACTGGCTAAATGTTGTACTCATAAGCTCCCAGGCCTTTTGGACAGTGTTCTAAAATTCTCAAGCCACTTTTTTTTTTTTTAATTTTTTTTTTCAACGTTTATTTATTTTTGGGACAGAGAGAGACAGAGCATGAACAGGGGAGGGGCAGAGAGAGAGAGAGGGAGACACAGAATCGGAAACAGGCTCCAGGCTCTGAGCCATCAGCCCAGAGCCTGACGCGGGGCTCGAACTCCCGGACCGCGAGATCGTGACCTGGCTGAAGTCGGACGCTTAACCGACTGCGCCACCCAGGCGCCCCTCAAGCCACTTTTTTAACAATACATTTTTCTGGTGATAAAGTAATACACGCTAATAACCCTAAAACTTTAGAAAACTATGGAAACTATAAGGACAGTTAAAATAACCCATTCTCTAATTCCTCAGAGATAACATTAACAGTTTGTTGCATCTCCTGCCAGTCTTGTTCCATGCAGAGATAAATATTTTTCATGGCACATATAGATTGATTTGAACATTTTCACACTATAAAATAATACTGATGAAGACTCTCTATAAATCTTGATGTGAATATTAGATTTATAGGAAGAGAATTATAGTGTTAAAAGTTACAACCTTTATCTTTTGTTATTGGCAAACTGATTTTCAAGAGCTTGTAGCATTTTATAGTTCCACCAACAGTACCTGCAAGTACCCACTTAAACCCTTCCTGAGTCAACCCTGAAAATGTTCAGATTTTCCCAACTGTGCTGAGAGTGATCTGAATTTTTGGCATTATTCAAGGATTTGGAAGGTGAGAACAGCATGTATTCCATCCTCCTCCTCTATCTGAGAATGCCAGACCTAGATAACCTAAATGATCAGATAAGAACAAGTTCACTTTGGGATACATTAGTCTCTACATGGAAAAAGTTATTAGATGGGGCGTCTGGGTGGCTTAGTGGGTTAAGTGTCCCACTTTGGCTCAGATCATGATCTCATGGTTCGTGAGTTCGAACCCCACGTTGGACTCAATGCTGACAGCTTAGAGCTTGGAGCCTGCTTCAGATTCTGTGTCTCCTTCTCTTTCTGCCCCTCCCCTCCCCCTCTCAAATATAAACATTAAAAAAAAATTTTTAACAAGTTATTACATACACGTCCAAAACTTCCTAATGGAGTATTTGCAGAGTATAAGAAGTACCTACTAATTATCCTTACAACCCACATACGTAAAAAGAACTTTTTAAATGCTTTAAATCAGGATTCAAAAATTCGAATGTTTTCAGGAGTTATGTAGGTACATAAATTACAGTAAACAAACCAGGGAAATAATATAGGCAGCATTTTGCAGCAAATGTAGACTGTACACCAAAGGAAAAGCATTCAAATTTATGTTTGTTTTTTCTTAATTTTTTAAAAATGTTTTAGTTATTTTCGACACAGAGAGAGACAGAGCATAAATAAGCAAGGGAGGGGCAGAGAGAGAGGGAGACACAGAATCTGAAGCAGGCTCCAGGCTCTGAGCTGTCAGCACAGAGCCCGACGCGGGGCTCGAACTCACGAACCGCAAGCCGAAGTCGGATGCTTAACTGACTGAGCCACCCAGGTGCCCCTCAAATTTATGTTTAAAAAATGATCTGTATATACTTGCAATGAGAAATCTGAAAATGAAGTTTAAACATAATCCCATTTATGACATCAAAAAGAAGAAAATACTTAGGAATAAATTTGACAAAAGAAGTACAAAACATTCTTAACATGTACAAAACATTATCAAAATAAATTAAAGAAGACATAAATAAGTAGCAGAACATCCATGGTCATGGATCAGAAGACTTAATATTGTTAAGATAGCAATATTCCCCAAACTGATTCAATGCAACTTCTATTAAAATCTCATTTGACTTCTTTGTAGAAATTGACAAGCTGATTCTAAAATTCATATGTATACTCCAGGAATCTAGAATACCTAATAATAATCTTGAAAAAGAAGAACAAAGTTGGAGAACTAACACTTTCTGATTTAAAACTTAGCATAAAGTCATTAATACAGCATGGTACAGAGGACAGACATAAATAGAATGGGATAGAACTGAGAGTCCAGAAATAAACCTTCATATTTATAGTCAATTGGTTTTTGACAAGAGCATCAAGATAATTAAGTGGGGAAGGAACAACCACTTTAACAAAAGCTACTGAGACACCTGGATATCCAAGGGCAAAGGAAGAAGATAGACTCTTACCTGATACTATATTCAAAAATTAACTCAATACATCAAAGACCTAAATGTAAGAGCTACAACTATGCAACTTTTAGAAGAAAACATAGGCTTAAATTTTCATGACTCTGAATTAGACAATGGTGTCTTGGATATGATAGCAAAAGCATAAGTAACAAAAGAAAAAAATTTTAAATTGGACATTATCAAAATTTTAAATTTTTGTGTTTCAAATGACACCATCAAGAAAGTGCAAAGACAGAGGGCGCCTGGGTAGCTCAGATGGAGCACAAGTGGGGTTGAGGCAGAGAGAGAGGGAGACACAGAATCTGAAGCAGACTCCAGGCTCTGAGCTGTCAGCACAGAGCCCTACGCAGGGCTCAAACTCACAAACCATGAGATCATGACCTGAGCCAAAGTCGGACTCTTAACCGATTGAGCCACCCCAGTGCCCCTAAATTGTATTTTTTAACTATAAATTTATCTCTTTGCCTCATTTAAGACTCAACTCCAGTGTTGTTCAACATTAACAATATGAATCTAAGTTTCTTTTGTTAGTATTCACTCTTTTGTGCCTTTGTCCATCCTTTTGGTGGAGAGGGCCAACTATAAAAATATAAATATAAAAATATATAATTAAATTATCTTTACAAATTATATCTGTATAAATTATCCCATTTATAAATGGAGAAGACTTGGGGATATAGGGAGAGAACTATAAGAGAGCTATATTTTCATCTTACCTAATAGAAAGTCAACAGACAGTACCAGCATCTGACAAAAATCAAGAAAAATCCATATAGGCACATTATTAAAAATATGGTCACAAATACTTTTAAAAATGGTTAAGAGTTGAGTTGTTGCCTCAGAGAATCAGGAATAAGGTAGAATGGCATGGGGGGAGAGGAGAGTATTAGCACCTTTAGCCAAGTTGTTTTAGGATACAGCATTCTATTTACCTTTCCCTACCTTCTGGATTTACTGTTAAGAATATTGATAATATTCACAGATATGATTTATTGAGAATGTACTATGTGCTAGTATAAGTATTATAAGTATACAAAGTGGAAGTAAAGTCAACTTCTGGGAAAAACCTGTAATATTAGGTCCCAAAACAAAACATACAAAACAAAGTGGATACCTTAAAAGATCCCCCCCTCCCAAAAAAAAGCATTTGATAAGATTCAACGCATATTCATGTTTCAAACAAAATCTTAGGAAAGTAGGAATGGAAGGACATTTCCTTAAACCTCCTTTAATCTTTTCGAGAACCTTCGTAAACTGAATGCTGTTATTATCGTCATTTATCAGATAAGGAACCTAACGTTCACCAGGCTTGTAAAGCAACCCTCTGTCTGGCTGCATGACTTGAGATCTTGCTACCATCAGATTCACCTTAGATTAATGGGACACAAGTACACAAAGTAGTCCTCAGGATGAAAAAAACAAAACTCAAAGCAGTACTCTGTATATTGTCTCATATCCACAAGAGGGCACTGGGGCTCATTTAAACCCAAGTGTAATGTTCAAAGAATGAAGTAATTGTATAGTATCAAACTGTAATAGTAAATTTGGAAACCCGCAAGTATATATTCTTCAAGGTCCATCTGCAACTTGGGCCACAATTGACAGCTTTTCACTTTTCAATGACAACCCTCCATAGCTAGTTAGAGTCTTCATATGCTTCTCTCTATCTGTCTTCTAGATAGAGAAGTCTATCTATGCTTCTCTCATCAAGGGACACTCAGGCCATATTAAGAATAGACTGCAAAACCAGCTGATCAGTACCTCCTTCGTGTAGTGGTGATGTATGGATGCTATTTCAATGATTTTAAATTAAGAGTACTGAGGGAGAATATTCTTCTAGGGAGGGTGTTTCAGACTTTGGGAATGGGGGAATATTGTGTGTGTGATTTGGAAAAAAAAAAGCATGATCAACTCTTCATTTGAGAAATTGGTTATTATTTCTATAATACAAATATTAAACAAAGGTGTGAGGGATTTTTATGTTTACCAAAAAGGCAGAAGTTTTAAAAACTGAGAAATCTTGTTCATTTAAACCCATTTGGGGCTGTACAAAATATTTTCTATTATAAAACATCAAGGTCTCTAAACGTTCATCTCCTCCTTCCATGTTTACAGCCACTTCCTTGGTTCAAGTCCATATTTATCCACTATCTGTTTCTGGGGTTTTATAAATGAGGGCATAGTCTAACCCAGGGAAAGAGCTGTAGTATTGGGTTCTAGAGGTGTGTCAAAACAGAAGTGGACAGGGGCACCTAGGTTGGCTCAGTTGGTTAAGTATCTGACTTCAGCTCAAGTCATGATCTTGCAGTTCATGAGTTCAAGCCCTGTGTTGGGCTCTGTACTGACAGCTTGGAGCCTGCAGCCTTCTTCAGATTCTGTGTCTCCTTCTCTTTCTGCTCCTCCCCTGCTCTCACTCTGTCTCTCTCTCCCTTGAAATAAATAAACATTAAAAAAACTCAGAGAAGTGGACATTTTGAGAGATGCAGAAAAAACATTTTATGAAAGTTTGCACCCACGCTTGGTTTTAAACAAAATCTTAGGAAATTAGGAATAGAAGGGTACATCTTTAAATTAGTAAAAGATATCTACAAAACTCCTTCTACAAATATACTTTATTTAACTTACAAGGTAAAGGGTCAACATACAAAAAATGAATTAAATGCTACACATTAGCAACAACAACAACAACAACAAAAAAACCCAGAAAGCAAAAATTTTTAAGTAGTACCATTTACCAAAGCAAATCAAACACCTGGGAATAAATCTAATAAAATATGTATAAGACCTCTCTGCTGGCTATTACAAAATATTATTGGGCAAAATTAAAGAAGACCTAAATAAGTAAAAAGATAAACGATGTTCATGGATTGAAAGACTCAGTACTGTTAAGATGTTAATTTCTGTTAAGATGTTAATTTCTCTAGAATAAATGTATAGATTCATCACAGGATTAATCAAAATTCAAGCATTTCTTTGTGGAAATTGACAAGCTGATTCTAAAATACTTCTGAAAACACAAAAGACCAAGAATAGCTGAGGCAACCTTAAAGAAGAACAAAGGTGGATGACTTCCACTTCCAGACTTGTTTTAAAACTATAATAGTCAAGGTTGTGCAATATTGGCACAAGGTTAGAAAAGCTGACCAATGGAGTAGAATGCAGAGAGCAAAAATACAAGCTCGGATATACAGTTACCTGATTTATGAAAAGGTGACATTGCAGTAAACCAAGAGAGAGGGTTTTGGGTTCACTGAATAACCATATAAGAAACAGTATCAGGATTCTAATCTCACACCACACACAAAAATCGATTTCAGATGAATTATAGATCCAAATGTGAAAGATAAAACCATACAGCTTTTAGAAGAAAGCATAGGAAAACATCTATGTTAGGGTAGCAAACATATCTTTGAAAACTATAAAAAGCAGTAAGCATAAGAATACAAATTTTTTTTTAATTTTTTTTTAACGTTTATTTATTTTTTTGGGACAGAGAGAGACAGAGCATGAACGGGGGAGGGGCAGAGAGAGAGGGAGACACAGAATCAGAAACAGGCTCCAGGCTCCGAGCCATCAGCCCAGAGCCCGACGCGGGGCTCGAACTCACGGACCGCGAGATCGTGACCTGGCTGAAGTCGGACGCTTAACCGACTGTGCCACCCAGGCGCCCCAAGAATACAAATTTTTAAATTAGAGTATATTCAAATTAAGAACATCTGTTCACCAAAATATATTATTACAAGAACGAAAAGGTTAAGTCTCAGATTAAAGGACATTTGCAACGTTTGTCTTTGACAAAGTATTTGTACCCATAATATATAATTAACTTTCACAAATCAAGAAGAAAAAGACACTATATCAAAATAAAAAGCTTGTGTACAACAAAGGAAACAATCAATAAAATTAAAAGACAACCTACTAAATGGAAGCAGGTATTTGCAAATGACATATCTGATAAAGTGTCAGTCTCCAAAATATATAAAGAACTTACACAACTCAATACCAAAAAACCACAAATAATCCAATGAAAAAAATGGGTAGAAGACATGAACAGACATTTCTCCAAAGAAGACATACAGTTGGCCAACAGACACGTGAAAGACGCTCAACATCACTCATCAACAGGGAAATGCAAATCAAAACCACAATGAGATATCACCTCACACCTGTCAGAATGGCTGAAAACAAAAACACAAAAAGCAAGTGTTGGTGAGAATGTGGAAAAAAAGGAACCCTCGTGCACTGTTGGTGGGAATGCAAATTTGTGGAGCCACTGTGGAAAAGAGTGTGGAGATTCCTCAAAAAGTTAAAAATACAATTCCCATATGATCCAGTAATTGTGCTACTGGGTATTTATCCAAAGAATATGAAAACGCAAAAGGTTATGCACCCCTATGTTTATTGCAGCATTATTTACAATAGCCAAATTATGGAGGCAGCCCAAGTGTCCATTGTTTGAGCAATGGATAAAGAAGTTGTTGTACACACACACACACACACACACACACACACACACACACACACACACAGAGGAATATTACTTAGCCATAAAAAAGAATGAAATCTTGCCATTTGCAACAACACAGATGGCTCTAGAAGGTATAATGCTAAGCAAAATAAGTCAGTCAGAGAAAGGCAAATACCATATGATTTCATTCACATGTGGAATTTAAGAAACAAAACAAGTGAACAAAGGGGAAAAAAAGAGAGAGAGAGAGAAACCAAACCAAGAAATAGACTCTTAACTATAAAAAACAAACTGAGGGAAGCAGGTGAGGGGATGGGTAAAATAGGTGATGGGGATTAAGAGTACACTTATGATGAACACTGAGTGATGTATAGAATTGTTGAATCACTATACAGTACACTTGAAACTAATATAACACTGTATGTTCATTATACGGGAATTAAAATTTAAAAAATAAGAAAAGACAGGAAACCCAACTTAAAATGGCAAAAGACTTGGACACTTCACCAAAGATAGCCAAATGGCCAATAAACACATGAAAAGGTGTCCAACTTCCTTCGCTGTCAGAGAAATGCAAACTAAAACCACAATGAGACACCACTTTATACTCACTAGAATGGCTAAACAAAAAAGACCAAGCATTGGCAAGGGTGTGAAGCAACTAGAACTCTCATACTCTACTAGCAGGAGTATAGATTGTTATAACCATTCTTCACAAAGATGTGGATGGAGTTTAACAACAACAACCAGGGATGGTGAAGAACCCTGGGGCCAGAAATATCTTCCTCAGGGCAAGGATAAGGAGAGGGAATGGTTCTGAAACACAATGAGGCCTGTAGCTCCAGGAGAGGCTGGCCAACAGGAGCCATGGCGTTCAATAGAGGAATCCAGCCCCAGTAAACCTAAGGCCAACTCTCCAATTTCCCATCCACTATTGCAACTAGAAACCAGAGGGCAAGAGATCAGGCTGCTAGAGTCCATACAGCTCAGCTTCTTGGGGCCCAGAGCAGGGTGAAGGGAAAAGTGTGGATCTGGAGGCACAAAAAGAAAGTCAAAACTTGTTTTAGGGACACCTGGGTGGCTCAGTCAGTTAAGCCCCCCACTCTTGGTTTCGGCTTAGGTCATGATCTCGCAGTTTTGTGAGTTTGAGCCCCACATCGGGCTCTGTGCAGGCAGCACAGAGCCTGCTTGGGATTCTCTCTCTCTCTCTCTCTCTCTCTCTCTCTCTGCTCATTCCCCACTCACACTGTCTCTGTCTCTCTCAAAATAAATAAACTTAAAAAAACTTGTTTTAGGGGTGCCTGCGTGGCTCAGTCAGTTAAGTGGCCGACTTTGGCTCAGGTCATGATCTCACAGTTCGGCTCTGTGCTGACAGCTCAGAGCCTGGAGCCTGCTCCAGATTCTGTGTCTCCCTCTCTCTCTGCCCCTCCCTGGCTCATTCTCTGTCTCTCTCTCAAAAATAAATAAACATTCAAAATTTTTAAGAAAAAACTTGTTTTAAAATAACAAAAAACTTTTGCCAGAAATGTCAAAACTGGAGCATGGACTCTGGAGTCAGAGTCCATTGGACCTGGGCCCAAGTTTGGCTCTGTTACAAACCAGCCAAGAGGTCTTTAGGCTATACTCTTAACCTCTCTCTGCCTCAGCTCTTCATCTGTAAAATGGGGATAAAAATAATAATCTACCTCATAGAATTGTATAATAAGCAAAAGAAGGAATATAGGAGAAGAATTTAGCACACAACAAGTGTTTCATAAGTGATGGGTACTATCTTTAAATTTAAGTGTCCCCCTTTACATATTCTATTCTCATTTAAAGAGTTTATTAAATCTAAATATATCCTATATTTGTGCCTATGAGTAAGAAGCTCCTTTCAATAGAAGTGTTCCCCAATCTCTTTTCTAGAACCTTCCAAAAAGCGTCTCAAATTTGACTTTCTCCATCAAGACTTCCCTGAGCCCTCATCCAGAAGAAGACTTTTCTGTGCATTTAGAGGCCAATGTCCATTCCTCTCTAGTGGCACTTACCACAGTCCTTACTGAAATACAGCCCAATATACACATGTCTATTCTAACTTCCTTAAGAGCAGGAGCCATACCTAAATCTTAATTATTTTGGAGTTAACTATAGTGCCTCACAAAATACTTGATATATAAATGTTTGTTATCGTGAATTATATTGGAATTTTTGTGTATTGAATATTACTTGAAGCAGGTTTACCATCGGTTGACGTTTCTAAATTCTATAGTTACACTGAGTATTTGTTGAGAGAATTTCCGTTCTGTTCCATCACTGGCAGCAAAAAGGAGCTAATCATAATGCTATTTACTGACCATCTTCTCTGTGCCAGGGCTTTACATATTATGTCATGTAATGTTCACAACCAGCCCTTGAGGTAGGGACAGATGAGGGAAATAAGAATCAGAGAGATAATATGATTTGCCCAAGGCCACAGCATCTAATTAAACCTCCACAAAGTTCTCTACCCAGACCTCCACAAAGCCTATATTATTTCCACGATGTCATGTGACTTCACACACTTAGTGTAGCCTGATGGCAGGTATGAACAGGAACTTCTGGCCTTTACTTGTTTCCTTCATTTGTACAATGAGGGATAACCAGATGCACTCTGTTCTAAAATGTATGATTTTAAAGAAGTAGCTTTGTGTGTTCATATCATGTGCCTGTGTTGATTACTGCTGGGGACATTTCTTTCTTCATAAAATTGGTTAGAAAATACAGGTGTTCTCAGTTTCCATCACAAATGGGAGAGGCAGGTTTGGTGAAACTGCCTTCTATGGGACTCAAATTTCCCCTTCTTCAGTTTCTGGGTTAGAGTGAAGTCAACAAAAGTGTGATTTGTGTTTGCATAAAACCAGAACACAAAAGAAAAGATTTGGGCATTATTGAGTATTCCCATACTGAAAGGGCAAAGTTCACTTTCCGTAGCAAATCTCTTTATTCAGCAAATATGCCTTTTACCCACTGGTGATATCCCAAATCTCTCTAGCTTTCCCACTATCTTTGGGAGATAGGCAGAAACCCAGCCACCGTTTCGTTAAAATAGAATATACTTGATGATTAAGGGAGTGGAGTCAAGGTAGCATTAATTAACCATGAAATTTGTGAACTCCATGTTTGTGATTCATAAAGAAAGAAAAAGTAAACCGGTCCTCCTGATACATTGCCTAAAAGAGGAAGATCCCTCCTTCATCCTCTCTCTCCCTACAATCTATCCATCTATCCATCCATCCCTCCACCCATCTCTATATCCATCCATCTATCTTCCTTGAGCTATCTACCCATCTGAACCTCAGACCACCTCAGGAAAAGTAGGCATACAGCATTAACATTGCACTTAGGACAAAGTGGTTACCCCTACCTGTGGGAACTCTTTGGGAACCAAAAGTACAAGCTCTCCATCTGTCAACATGAAATAAAAAGCTGCCCAAAGAAGAATCCTATCTCTGATCATATAAAACTAGATTTTTCTACCTCACAACCAGAAAAAACAAACCTGCATGACTAGAGTCAAGAGAATAAACTAGAATTCACACAATGGGAAAGGACTGAAGACTTCAGATCGCCTCACCTCACTCAAAACCCTCCAACGGTTCCCCATCCCACTCAGAGGAAGAGCCAAAGTCCTCACCTGGTCAAGGGTCCCAACATGATATGGCTGCCCCCTACTATCCCCCTTGCTTCCTCTGCCCTAGCTCCTCAGGGCCTCTTTCCTGATCTTCTCACATGTGTGCCACGCCTCTATAGGACCCTGGGACTAGCAGTACCCTCTGCCTTGTATATTCTTTCCTTTCATATCCCCATGGTCTATTGTCTTACCTCCTTGTTATTCTATTACAATTTCATTGATTTTCACTCTATTCTCTATTACTACCTTTCCTACTTCTTTGAGATAATAAATTATTGTTTAAGCCATTAAATGTGGGAAGTAGTTGTTACTTAGCAATAGATTACTGAAACACAAAGGAAAACAGTTTCTCTCCAAATGAGCTACTTTAAGAGGTTCTGAGAGAACAGTTTTAGTAAGCCCAGACATACCGCTGAGGTTAAGAATTGTTAATGTGTCCAGGGGGCCTGGGTGGCTCAGTTAGTTAAGCATCTGACTTCAGCTCAGGTCATGATCTCACAGTTTGAGGGCTCGAGCCCCATGTTGAGTCCCATGCTGAGTTCCTACAGCTTGGAGGCTGGAGCCTCCTTCAGATTCTGTGTCTCCCTCTGTCTCTCTCCCTGCCCCGCTCGCACTCTATCTCTCTCTCTTAAAAATAAGTAAACATTAAAAAAAAATTTAAAAAAATTGTTAAGGTGTTCGGCTGATACGCTGTAAAATCAGAAATTATACCATGTTAAAGTGAATAAAAATGTGTTTTGCTCAGAGAGTTGAAATGACTTGTCCAAGATCACATAGCCAAGTAGGAATAGATCTAGAGATACAGCTGGTGTTTTCCTAACTCTCAGTTCACTGTACATTTATTTACTTGTTCTACAAATATTTACTGAGCACATTCTTTATTTAAGACACTATGTCATGAGCTAAGGATACAGAGATGGTCCTTGTCCTTGGAGAGAGTACATTTCATCAGATGAGATAGACCTTAAGCAATGAATTACATAATTTTGTTTGTTTAATTACAACTGGTATTAAGAGTCACGGGGGGAATAGGGTGCTTTTGATGGAGGGAGGGGATCCTGAAATAATCTGGAGAGAACAAAACAGTTAAGCTAAATCCAAAGGATGAGTAAGAATTAATTAAATGTGGAACTAGAGTGTATTATACTAAGTGAAATCAGTCAGAGAAAGACAAATATATGATTTCATTCATATGTGGAATTTAAGAAACACCGCAGATGAACATAGGGGAAGGAAAGGAAAAATAAGATGAAAACAGGGAGGGAGGAAAACCACAAGAGACTCTTAAATACAGAGAACAAACTGAAGGTTGATAGAGGGGAGGTGGGTGGGGGATGGGCTAAATGGTTGATGGGCATTAAGGAGGGCACTTGTTGTGATAAGCACTGGGTGTGGTATGTAAGTGATGAATCGCTGGGTTCTACCCCTGAAACCAATACTACCCTGATGTTAACTAATTTGAATTTAAATAAATAAAGTAAAAAATAAATAAATAAAGTAAAAAAATGAAAAGAATTAACTGAATGAAGAAGGGAATGGGGAACATTTTGGGCAGAAGTAAAAGCATGTATCTTTTCCACAACATCAGTGGCTTCTTCTACAATATGGTGTTCCTTATTCTTTGATGCCTGGGTCAGCAAGATAATTAGGAGACAACATAAGAGGAAATATATATATATATATATATATATATATATATATATATATATATATATATATTATATATTTTTATATTATATGTATACATATATAATTATATATATATAATTATATATGGAGATATATATGGAGAGAGAGATCAAATAAGAGTGAAGCTCTCCTGAGATTTAACAAGAAAGTAACTAGTCCAGGAGAACATGTAATACCATGAAAACTGAAAGATGGGAATATTCAAGCTGTTAACAAGTGGTTTGGGTTATATACCACCAACAAAAAGGGTCTCACCAGAAAATCCTGTACCTCCAATAATTTGTCTTTGCCCACCTACTGCACAATGGGTCAGATACAGAGAGTGATGGCATCTTTTGGGGCTGGGGGTAGGTTAGAGCTACATGTTCAACGTGATTTCTCAGGTCACAACCACTTTTCATGGCTGACAATGTCTGTGAAGACGGACCATCCAACTCCCTAAAACTTTAGTGCTTTGACTTCCTCATCCCAGAAACTTCCCCTCCACTTGATTCAGACACCTGTGTTCATGACATATCCTAGACCTATCAACAGGCAGAAATGCTCTCACCCTCAAATCTTAAATGCTTACACTCCAAACTCTGAACAAACCTTCCCAGTCTCCCAACCTTGCCACAGGTTCTCTGTGTTGTGCTCGCCACACATTTTCTCCTACCTTAACAACATGTTTGGCCCGTTGCCACCAGCGTTTTGTTTCAAACTGTTCCTTCCTACCTTCAAGTCCTTGCCCATCATGGCTGGTGCCTTGTCTTCCTATGGCATTCATCTGTCAGGACTACAACCTTGTGCCATCTACTTCTGTTTTATATCCAGGCTGCTGAGTGCTGAAGGAAATGATACCAATACACATTGGTGCGATATCATGGTCTCTCAACTAAGTTGACAACCAACACTGCTCCTATTCCCCTGAACCACACACTCCCCACATCAGATGTTCACACTGATCTTGTCCACTATCTCTCTTCCGTCAGAAAAAAAGATAAGTAAAAGCTCACAACACCAGAAGTACATCAACTTTCTGCTCCTCTACCATCAGATGAGGTTGCCTAGAAACAGAGCCCGAAACAGGGATTCATGTGTGAGTGATTTACTGAAAGGTGTTCTGGGGAGAAACCTGTATAGAAGTGACAGGGGCAGCTGACGTCTAGCCTCTCAGCCTGACCCCACAAGATCTCTGAAGCATGAAAAACAGCACAAGCACAGAGTTGTCCACTTGGAGGCAAGAGGGACAGATTTTTGTACTCTCTCAATCAGTCATTGGCTATCAGCCATCCCCAGAGGATGGTATGTAACCTATAGGTGTTTTCTGCTTTCAGCAGAGGACAAGTTTCTATGAAAGAGTACAGCTAGGAACCCTAGCAGCCCATAGAACAACAGCTCAGGGTTAGCAACACCAGTCAACCAAGGGGACCTGGGCATAGCACCAACAGCAGCTCTCACAGCAAACCCACAACCTTATTTACATGAACACTGTCTCTCTCTCTCTCTCTCTCTCTCTCTCTCTCTCTCTCCCTCTCCCTCTCCCTCTCCCTCTCCCTCTCCCTCTCCCTCTCTTGTTGCTGAATTCCTCAGTATCTCCCACCCCACAACAAGCTCCTAACCCAGCGTGAATGATCACTGCAGCACTCATTATACTGTAGTTTAACCATCAGCTTACTTTCTTTCTAAACTCCCACGCAGTGGGGGCCATTCATTCTTGTCAGGATCCCTGGTGCCTAGCACATAGAAGAAACTTGTTCTGAATGAATATTTTTGACTCATTATGGTTCTAGAAACAGGAATTTCAGGTCGGTTAAGCAAGAATTTCTCAAAAAGAGAAGACCCTTTCACCCTTTGAATCAGTTTGCAGAAATGACAAGCTTAAGCAGCCCCTTTAGAACTGGCTTTGATGGATGACCTCCACTGGCCAAATTCCACATCTCGCACGTCCAAGTGTCAAAGGCTACCACATGAGGACCACAGAGAGCACCACACAGAGGGCACCACAGAGCCCTCCTGCTACTCATCTCCAGATAAATGACCAAAAATTCAGGGTGTGTGGCTGCACTCGAGTTGCCAGGATTGGGGAGCATCCCTTATCATTGGGCACCTACCTTAACCATTCCTCATGCCATGTGTGTGTCACTATCCGCACTTTCTTTTCCCCGTTCATCCTCTTGCTGCTTTCAGCATAAGGGCCTTGTGCCCTGAAGTGTTCACCATCTGGGAGATGCCTCCCCTATTTCTCCAGCTCCACCGTCCTCTCACTTTGTGGGAAAGTACAGTTGCCTAATCCAAAGGTGTTGGGTGATCTTGTTTGACAAACAGGAACAAACCAGCAATACACAATGTTGATTCTGCCTCTTACGGGCCACAGGCAGCTAGCTACAGGGTGAAAACCCAAGTGCCGTGTGGTCCCTCCATTTCTTGTAAAGACTCAGGCTGTTCACTTCCTTAAAGACATGCCATGTGGGTAGAGAGTGTACAGCTGAACGTGACAACTGAATGATGAGCATAAATCAAATCTGGAAAGGCCTGGAAATTTGGAAAAGAGCTTGAGAGATTTGGCAATCATTTTTTCTATTGAGAAAGAGCTAGTCCACAGCAGGGAGGGGGAAATCAATCTGGGGCACACACCATGAGAAATCAATTTAATGAGGGAGGGGGCAGTGAGCATGGAGAATGAGAAAATAAACAAGGGCCAACATACTCATTTCAAAATTCAGAACAAGCACCATAAATGGATATTAGGACTACAGCCTATGATAAAAAGTTAATTATTTTCATTTTTGTTAAAGCCATTTTGGGTAATAAAAAAGAAAGGGGTAGAAGAGAAGTTCAAGGGTAAGTAGAACTTACCTTTGTACCTCAGTATTCATACCCCTCACCCCTGGCTGAACCCTCTCAGCCCCCTGATGGGACATGAGATCTATCAAACCTACAGAATCCTCCAGTAGCTTTCCCTCTACCCTTTCTTGAGCAACTTAGGCAAATGCCATTACATCAGTTATTTCCCCCAGAATTAGCATTGCTAGATTTAGCAAATACAACTATAGAACTCCCAGTTAAATTTGAATTTCAGGGGCGTATGGGTGGCTCAGTGAGTTGAGCATTTGACTTCGGCTCAGGTCATGATCTCACAGTTCGTGAGTTCAAGCCCCGCATTGGGCTCTGTGCTGACAGCTCAGAGCCTGGTGCCTGCTTTGTATTCTATCTCTCTCTCTCTCTCTCTCTCTGCCCCTCTCCCACTTGCACTCTGTCCCTGTCTCTCAAAAATGAATAAAGGTTGAAAAAAAAATTTTTAATTGAATTTCAAATAGATAATGAAAAAATTTTTAGCATAAATATGCCCCATGCAGTTCTTGGGATATATTTATACTAAAATAATAATAATAATAATAATAATAATAATAATAATAATAATATCCTTATTTACCTGAAATTGAAACTTAATTAGGTATCTTGGATTTTATCCAGCATCTCCACCCAGAATCCCACCATCAGAACCAAATCTCATTGAAATTATAACACTAGTAAGATTTTTATTTGTTTCTAGCATGTTCTCTGAGAGGAATGTAGGGAAGACCTACCTACACCTTGCAACAGCCTCCACATAGAACATGGGAATCTGAGCCTAAACTCTAAGGTCAAGTGGATAAGATTGTACACATGATATAGTCAAATATTTTCACTGACAAATATAGAAATGTGAAAACAATAGGTGGCTTTCCCTGGTGCCACTTATTAATACGAAGTTAGGATGGGAGACTATATAGGATGTTTCTTTTTTTTCTTCCTCTCTTACCAGAATTTTCTTATTATAAACTTTATAAATGGCACACAAAGTTTTAGGAGCCACATGGTGAAACGGGTACGGAGTTCTAAAATAATTTTGTAAATAAAAAAAAAATCAAGTGAGTAAAAGGAAGCATATAATGAAGAAAGTGTTGAATTTTGTGAAATCAAACGTGGTAATGTACCTTTTGAATCTCACTTTTAAATTCCACAATCAATTACTTTTCAATCAATCTGTCATTCAGACCTTCAGAATGCACGCTTGCCCCAGTTCAACAGCTCTGCGAAGCAGGCCAATTCTTGCGAGCACATCCATCACTGGGCTAAACGTGCCTCCCAACCAGAAGACACTAGCAAATTCAAGGAAGGTAGGAGGAAGCAACTGAAAAGAGCAGCCGTTTTGGAAGAAGAAAATTCTTCCTTTGCCTCGTGTGTATCTAAGAGCTGTGGAAATGCTTCAGATTTACTAATGAGCCCTGTTGCCATTTCAGAAGCACATTGCAACACTAGAACCTGACAGGGACTTTCACCTCATAGCAAACCGGGTTGAAGATCAGGGCCAGGATGTTTGACCTTTAGAGACTTTTGTTAAAAAGCCTTCATTTTCTAGAAATGGTATCCGAAGTGCATTCTCCTTTTTAGGAACTCGCTTTCTTTGTAGGCTTCAGTAGACAATTCTGATGATCACTCCCCACATGGTGTTTTTCCAAAATTAATGTCTACATCAGTTTGGATGTTCTGGCTACAAATAGTAGAATATCCATCTAAAAATGACTTGGACAATGGAGGGTTTGTTTTTGTCACATGACACGTCAAGAGATAGATGGTCCCAGTGTTGCTCAGGAGCTCCCTAATATCAGGGCTCTGAGTTAATGCCCAGTCTTGGCCCATGCCTCAAGACTACAAGATGGCTGCAGCTGCTCCCTGGGTGATACAAGTGCATTTGAAATGTAAAGCAGAAAGATATTTTTCTTACTGGACTTTTTATCATTAGAGAGAATTTTTTTCCTGAAAATCCCCAACAGGTATCCACTTGTGTCTCATGACCAGAGCTAGGTCATAGGCAAGGGAATCTAGGAAAGCAAGAATCCAGAATTTCTAGGTTCTGCGTTAGTGAGATGAAGTTCTCCAAAAGCAAGGAGAGAGAGAGCTGCCAGGCTGCTCACGGACTGGTACACGTTGCACATTAGTGCCCTGCTGTCATCACAGGCCCAAACCATCACCACAGGCTTTTGCCCTTCCAACTGTCTTTATCTCTTGATTTCCCTATATCCATTTATGATGCCAGCAATCTTTCTGTCACTACTCTGGAGACCTCAGATTACTCTTAGACTCCTTCCCTTCCCTCATTCCTATAACCAACCAGTCTCCATGTCTCAGAATCATTTATCCCTTCTCAAGGGGTCTTCTCTCCCTCCTCTCCTTTTGGTTCTAATCTATCATATTAATTTGGACCCTTACCCTTATCACTTCACAGCCAGACTAAAGTGCAAAAGCCACCAAGCCATTCTGCCCTCATCCCAGGTGCACCTTTTCATGTTTCCCATCCAGAACGTTTTCAAGGATTCTACCATTAACCACAGAAGATATTTAAAACACTTTAGCCTAGTCCTTAAGATCAGCCACAATGGACAGCAGTGACTAAGAAAGCAGACCTTGTGGTTAAATGACTTGTATGATATTTGGCTACTAACTTAACTCTCCAAGACTCAGTTTACCCATTCATAAAATGGAGGTGAGAATACAGAGCACACATGGAAAGTGTCAATAAATGGTAATTATGATTTCTGCTGTTCTTGTTATTAAGCAGCAGGCACTCTACTATGAATTAGGATGTATGGGTGGCTAATAGACACATTGAGCCTGTCCTCAATGGGCCGATTTCAATTGCTGAAATAAAATCCAACTATTCCACTGGCTGAATGCACCTCCAACCCACCACCGAATATCCATTTTATAAACTGATTCTTTGTCTTTATCTACTTGATCAAGGTGAGTCCCAAGGGTAGAATCATTTTTGGCTATGCTTATTCTCCAAGAAAGCTTCCTTCAAGATCCTGAAACCTCATTTTGTCTTCAAGAAGACCTTCATTTGCTCTGAGGTCATAAACCCTGGTTCATGTCTTGACTCACTCTTTCAAAGAATACTCTATTTCCAGAAGCTCTTAACAGTATTTATTTATCTTCATTTGACATCTTTGCAACTGCAAAAAGTAGAAATTAAGGTGTGGATCTTCTTTGTCTCTGTAAATTTTAAGTACTAGAGATTAAAGGCCACACCAGGGATTAAGGAGACACACAAATTACATTCTTCTCACTTGGCTATGGTCTTGGGAGTTTGCTTTTTCATCTTCAAATTTTTACTTCTTTTAATTTGACTCTTTGGCCACTTTCTGCAAATCAGCCATTAATAAAAGACAATATTGTATACTAGAGCACTCATCCTCTGTTAAGAAAAAAAAATAATAAAGGGCATGTGTTAAAGATAAGCAAGATCTGTACCCGGCTAATCCTTTCAGCCAGAAAAGAATTCCATGTAGTTAATGCTTCTGTTGCCCTCTGAAATTATCCCAGCAGTAAAACGCCAGGACAATGCCTCAGTTCGCCAGTTCATTTTGGCAAAGTGCTGGCAGGGAACTGAGCCCTGTACTCCTTCCCTCCTCCAGAATCCTGGCCAGAGGCAGGCATGAGAGTTTCTCCATGATTCCAGTCTGTGCAGCAACACTTAATGGTTAGGGGTACCAGCTCTGGAAATAGACCACCTGGGTTCAGATCATGGCTGTGTGACCTTCAGCAAGATCCTTAACTTCTCTGTGCCTGATCTTTCTCCTCTAAACTGAGGATAAAAATTGGCCTCATAGGATTGCTGTGAGAATCATGTGAGTGAATACATGTAACATGCTTAGGGCACTGCCTGACATGTGATTAAGAGCTATGTAAGAGTGAGCTCTTGTCATTACTAATACCCTTTCCCTTGGCTTGGCCACCTGTCAACAGTCTTGACGGCTTACTGGAATACTTCCTAAACAGTCCCCCAAAGCGCTCTATTCAAAACCTCAGGCCAGCCTATGAATCAACCAATTTCATTCTGTGGAAAAGAGTCCAAGAAGAATAAATGGGGAATGCTGGATACGGTGGGGCTAATGCTTTATCGGCTTCTTAAGAAATGTGGCCAGGCTAATGCTTTATCAGGTTCTTAAGAAATCTGGACAATAGAAATGCAAACTGCTTTGCTTAAAGGGGAGTCCATATTTTATTCCTCTCCAATGAAACAATGTTCTCCTTAAAAGTCAAACAGCATCCCTCTCATTGCCTACTCGTTGTAGGCTCCTACTCAAATATACATGCCACAAGAAAACTGGTAATGTCTGCACAGTTCGAATAGCTTTGGCTCATTAACAAATCAGACTCTTGACAAGTCCATTAATCCTAGGATCTCAACTCCAAGGTCATGTTCACTTTACAAAATCATAACCAGAGCACCTATGTATAAAGTCACTCTTATGATATAAATATGGTCTATTTTTAAAAATCTTTCTAGTGGTCCTTATTCTCACTTAGCAATGTTGTTTTTTTAAAAAAAAAAATCAATGCTATAATTTATACACTATACCAGCCAAGCCAGATTTGTCTCCCATACTGTAAGTTTTTTGTTGTTGTTGTTTTGTTTTAACTGTCTTCAATAATACCTCTAATAAATAGCACAATACTGGAAACTTCCTAAGAAGAGGTTGAAAAGCAGTTTGCAACTTCTCCATAGTTTGAGGATAAACACAAGTTACAGGGCACATAAAAAACATGATGACACACATAGTAAAAGTTCTTTTCGCCAGAAGACTATATAAATGCTTTGACTGAATTGTCTGTGTTTCAGGTTTCCTAGCTCAGTAAATGACACTAATGAAAAGCAAAAGGACCAAAAGAAAGAAGGATGGCAAGCAACTAAGAAAGCAAAGACCCTGGAATAATCTAAAATCGACTGCATCCATCCTTTGAGAGTTGAGTAATGGAAACAGGGAACCTCTGTTTCCACTCTACAGTTCCACTTCTTAGTGAATACTGTCTGTGTTCCAAGTCCAGTAGCAAAATAATAAATCAGAGTGAATTCAATGCAAGTATGACCCTGTTCGAAGAGACTGCACATTTAGTACAATTCAGTTTTCTGTGGTTCACCTACTAGTTCACAACGTGGGTTGGGGTGGAAGGTGGGTCCAGGACCGTGAACTGCCAGCCAAGCCAGATACATACCATTGATAAGATGACTTTTAATATGATAGTTAGTAAAGGAGATATTTGTAAATTGAAAAATTACTTTTCTTGGGGGGTGGAAGAATGGGTAAATAGGTGATGGGGACTAAGGAGAGCCCTTGTCGCGAGGAGCACTGGGTGATGAACAGAATTGTTGAATCGCTATATTGTACCCCTGAAACTAATATAACACTATAGGTTAACTAACTGGAATTAAAATAAAAACTTTTTTAAAATTACCTTTCTTCCCAGCAATCCTACTCCTGGGTACATATCCAAGGGAATTGAAAATATATGTCCACACAAACACTGCGTATGTGAATATTCATAACAGCATTTTTCATAACAGCCAAAGGTAGAAATAACTCAGATATCCACTAACTGATAAATGGAAAACTAAAATGTGGCACGGCCACATAACGGAATATAATTTGGCAATAAAAAGAAATGAAAACATTATGCTAATAGGCCAGTCACAAAAGGCCACACAATGTATGATTCCATTTTATGAAATGTCCAAAGTACGTAAATCTATAGGGACAGAAAGAAAGTAGATGAGTGCCTATCAGCAGCTGGGTAAGCAGAGAACAGAGAATGACTGTTAATGGGTATGGGTTTTTTGAGGGGGAGGAGGAATAATAAAATGATTAAAAACTGATTGTGGTGATAGTTGAATTACTCCATAAATATACTAAAACCCATTAAATTGTACAGTTCAAATGGGTGAATTTTGTGATAAGTGAATTCTATTTCAATAAAATGTTTTTTTAAGTTTCTTTTCTCCCATTCTTCACCAAATAAATATTTATTAAGTAGTTAGTCAGTACAAGTTACAGGGTTACTAGTAACGTATAGAAGATACACAGTAGACCTTTGTCTTTTCACAAGGGATATTTCTGGAAACATTTCCAAATCATCAAATAAATGATTACCAGTAGGGCTGAGACATTGCACAATTATAGAATGTGTCATTCATTTTGGAATCTACGTGCACGATATTCCTAGAGTCATACAGAGCAAAATCTAATGGCCATACAGTGTGGTCCTGGCTACCTTTAAGAGACTAGCATGTGGCTTTCTTTCCTAGAAACCCCCCCCCCTTTTTTTTTTTGACTTCACAAGAATCACTGAATATGTGCTGATGGATTGGGATATGGATAGTTGCTCACCCAAGCTATATGGTTTATTGCCAGCACACAACAAGGATCTACAAGGAAAAGTTCCATGATCAACTCTACTGCTTTGACCCCACCTCATTCAAATGTTTATGAAGGAGGTTCCAATCCATCATGAAGTTACAAATTGTCAATCTTATCAGTAGCGAAATAATCTTTCTCTGCCTATTTGAAACATCCTTTCCAAAATATACTAATTGCCACCCTCTGTCTACTCTGGCCTTTTTGAACTACTAAATATACAACTTTCTGAGCTTTTGATGTAAATATAGTCAGCAATGCAAATACTTATGCTTTATCTATCAAACTTGGTTTGTGTTCACTTCCATTCCAACCAGCAGTGATGCAAGATGTTGATCTCTCAGCAATTGGCAATTCATACATATGTGTGTATGTCTCATCTGTATGTCAGACAGAGTGGAAAGCAGCAAGTCACATCTATAACATTCCTTTTGTGTTTGCTCAAGTGGTAGGAAAGCAGAAAAAAACATGAATGACCCAACTGAGACCATAGTAATATCTATGCAAATGAATCATATGACCATGTGGGACTAATTCCCCAAAACCATTTATTCTATTTGGTTTAAAAAAAAAAAAACATTTAATTATTATGATACATTTCAGATATATAAGGTTTAAAAATAATAAACATCCCTATGTCTACTACCGCCGTCCATAAGCAATAGATACAATTGAAGCCCTGATCACATTGTTCTCTTTTATGTTTATTCCGTTTATTATGACTTGGGAAAAGACAAAAAGGTGACGCATAAATCCTTTTCAGGAACCGCAGAACAAAACATGGGTCACAGCCAAGCCAATGTTCGTAAAGATGCTGCCTTGTATAATCTGATATAAAGGATTTATCTGACCAAAGCTAATTCCACTCCCCCAAACCCATTCTGCCAGGATGTCTCAAATAATCATTACTAAAGCATCAAAGCCTTACCCAGGTATAGCCGGCAGATGGGTTCATGAAACTGTCATAAATGGCTACATCTCTATAAATATTTATTTCTGGAATAAAATCTCCCAAACGACTAAACATATAACTCTTCCCTCATAAATGTTCTATCAGTTTTTGTATTTATATTAGGGGAAAAATACTCAATTAGGAGTTTATCTACTTTAGAAACCTTCTTACCCACTCTAGCCAAAGAGAGGTTTAAGTCCCCCTTTTCACCCAGAAATTAAAAAAAAAAAAAAAAAAAAAAAAAAAAAAAAGCCCAGGGCCCAGGCTATTGTCAGACAGCTGGTAGCAGTGACAGGCAGGAAAGTGGGGACATACATAAGGTAGGGGGTACAAGACATGGCTGCCCCCCAATTTGACATCTCAACTCCTGAATCCAGAGAACACAGGACATTGAAACAATATGGACAGAGGACTAGGATAGGTTTCCTATATGATCTGAGAAGGGAATGAGTTTTTTGATTATCTAATATTTACTGCGAATTTGTGCATCGCATTGGATTGCATCTCCTAAGAGAAACTAGAGGGAACAAACACAGGAAGGTGAAATTCTGGTTAGCACAGTAGAGAGAAGGGACAAGGGCTTCAGTGTGCTCTCCGTTTGACAAGCCTGGCTGGGCAGCGTGAGTCCTTGCGTCTGAGAGAGGAAAGTGCGGGAGGAGGAGGGGAGAGCGACAAAGGACTGGCTTGCCCTGGCCATTTTCTCAGATGTCAGGCCCACCACCCAGGCTCTGATACTTAGATTGTAATCACAGCCCTCCTACTTTCTGCTCACAGATGTTGAGTCTCTGAGTCACTACATCTCAACCACATTTTCGCAATCTGAGTAAAATCCCTGGTATTAGAAAGAAAGGAAAATTGAAAGCCTGTTTCCTGCTGAACCATAACCAACCCTCTCGAGACCTATTTTTTAGTTTGCTTTTTATTTTGTGTCTTCTTTCTATATTCCCTGTTCATAATGAGCTTCGTTCCTCCTTTGATATAAAGGAAAATGTTAACTAAAGGTTATGCACAGAAAAAGAACCATCCTGCACACTTCATGTGTTGTTTATCAAGCATTTATGTCTCACTGTTTTCTGAAAACAAGTATAGATTACTTTATAAGAGAAAAATTGTATGTACATATACTCACAAATTTATCAATCAGGTAAACCTTACAAACATATATGTGATAAAGTAGAAAGAAAAAATCATGACAATGATTTAAAAATTTAAAAATGATTACAGTCACTGTAACTAAGCATTAAGAATGGTTTTGAGCCTCCAGACAATTCAGGCAAAACCAGAAAAAGGACAAGTTACATGTCACCTTGCTGCAAGGGCAATGGCCTGAGTCTCCCTCAGGAGGGGGGTGGGGCATCTATCCTTTTCTCTTTCTACACATCAAGTTAAATCAAATATTACTTAGTTTCAGAAATGTTGCCTCTAGTGTCTCAGTCTTATTTCAGTCATATGAACTAGATAAGATACATTGCATGAATATTATCTTGTGTCTTTAATCCTTACTTATTTCTTCAAATTCATAGGAGCTCCAGACTCACAGAGATTGTAGCCAAACCTATCCTAGCTCCCCAGCACTCATGCACATCATAGAAACCCATAGCACATTCCCAGAGGCATTATCTTAATGCAATAGGTTATACATGGGGGATTAAGAGATGAAAGGAGAGGCTACATATCCTAATTCTTAATCTTTTGCTATTTCTGCTTAAGGGAAACAAAGACATTTCAGTAGACCAAAGGAAAATAAATTTATACATGACAAGTATCTAAGACAGGACAAAATGCTATATGGTCAAATCTTTTGAGAGTAAGTACAGTTGATAAGCAAATAGGCTCATGGACTTATTTGCAGCTCTTCTTTAACTACGAAACAGAAAAAAATAGGACCCAGCTAAAAAACCCAATGTCTAGAGATGAATTGGATTTTGTTGCCACTAAGCTGGTTTACAAGAAAAGCAGTAATCTGATGCTTGGAGGCCACGGGCTCCTTAATAATGGATGGATCAGCATTTAGAAAACTATAGAAAACAGATCCTTCAGTGTTTAGTGGAGGTCATCTAATTGAAGCAAATGGCTTTGGGAGTCTAGGAAAAGAGTAGAGAGATCATCTCCCCTTGTGTATGGAACACACATGACTCTCTAACCTAATTAGGTAACTGACTCTTTCAAAACAAAGTTTCCAAATTACTCTAAAAAATGGCTGCCTCCAGGGGCGTCTGGGTGGCTCAGTCGGTTAAGCCTCCGACTTCGGCTCAGATCATGATCTTGCCGTTTATGAGTTCCAGCCCCGCGTCGGGCTTTGTGCTGACAGATCAGAGCCTGGAGCCTGCTTTGGATTCTGTATCTCGCTCTCTCTGTGCCCCTTCCCTGCTTGTGCTCTGTCTCTCCCTGTCTCTCAAAAGTAAATAAACATTAAATTTTCTTTTTAAAATGGCTACCTCCAGATTGAGATCTTAGAGTCCCCAGTGAAGTCTTATTTCCCCCATATGCCAGTCCTCAGCACACAGCCTGACTTGTAGAAATATTCTGCTGGCACAGCTGGTCTAAGATTGTTTTGTATGCTCCTGCATTTCACCAGGTTTAAATAAAATAAAATACGTTGTAATACAGGCAAGATTGTTTCATGTGATTTCTGTAACAAGGAGATTTTTTTTTTTGCAAGAGTATTGTTTTGTGATTAAACCATATGGATCTCAAGGAATATTGTAGGAAATACCACGAGAATTCACTACTGAATGCTTTTTCATTCACTGTATTTTTTTCTCCACCTTAGAGTATTAAAGAAGGCTGAGGTGAACAGTGAATTTGCAGTGAACATATTTTGGTGAACCTGTCCTTCTGAAAGAATTGCATTGAGAAAGTTAAATACTATGTATAAATTCCAGTGATTTGCTTTGGATTCCTTAACGTTCTATTTCAGTTTGTAGTTCTTAACCCAAAAAGCCAATATTTGCTTTATAAGCTTTTGAAATGTCCAATAAACATATATTCAAAAAGCAATATGGAAAACAGATTTTATGTATTTTCTGCATTCAATATTTTATTTTAAATTTTTTTTTAACGTTTATTTATTTTTTTGGGACAGAGAGAGACAGAGCATGAACGGGGGAGGGGCAGAGAGAGAGGGAGACACAGAATCAGAAACAGGGTCCAGGCTCTGAGCCATCAGCCCAGAGCCCGACGCGGGGCTCGAACTCACGGACCGCGAGATCGTGACCTGGCTGAAGTCGGACGCTTAACCGACTGCGCCACCCAGGCGCCCCAATATTTTATTTTAAGGTAGGTGTACTTATTAGAGCTTCCAAATACTAATTTGATATTTCTAAAAATTCTGTAAATAGTAACTCTTCCATTAAAGTAGAAATTGACTATGGTAAAATGCAGAGTAAAAAAGTCCTTTATCTCTGACCCAGGAATTTTGTGTCTTCTACGAGTAACTAATGAATCTGTGGCAGGTTCTTTGTTAGCTTGTTAGTAGGGTAAATTCTCCTACTCTTCACAGTCCCTGACAACTCTCATTGAATTATTGTAATGGAAGTGTCTTGTTGAGACATGGACTGATAACACTCGTGTTTCTCTTCTCCTATTTTCCGAATCAGGGATGTGCATTAGTGAACATGACCAAAATCTCACTTTCATCTTCTATCACTTTGCTATGAAAAAAAAGTCATACCTATATATGTCCATAATGCTTTAAATTCTTTTTTTTTTAATTTACTTATTTTTGAAAGAGATAGAGACAGCATGAGTGGGTAAGGGGCAGAGAGAGGGGGGGAGAGAGAATCCTAAACAGGCCCTGAGCTGTCCATGCAGAGCTGGATACGGGGCTTGAACTCATGAAACCATGAAATCATGATCTGAGCTGAAGTTGGACGCTTAACTGACTGAGCCACCCTGCAACCCCCATAATGCTTTACATTCTTATGAAGGTTTATATAATTCAATTTGCCAGGCTGATATAATTAACTCCTTTGGGGGAAAATTTCCAAAATCACATACATTCCTTAACATAGAACCAACCTGCCAAGTACAAAATCACCTGTACTCTCTGGAACAAGGCCAAGGAAAGATGCAGAGATGATGATAAAAATGATGCTGGACTAAATTTCCTGAACCATTCTCTAATCACATGACTTACTTTCTCAATAACATTTAATGGTTCTCCATAGCCAGCTGTCCAGCCATCTTTTTATAATTTGATACCCATTTATATATTTTGTTTACCAATTTATATTTTCAATTTTATTTCCTATTACTTTCTTCATACTCTGTACAATTTAATCAAATACAACCATTCAAAGTACGAAATTGTCCCATACTTTAAATTTTATTTTGAGATATAATTCACCTACCATGATATTCACCTTATTAGACTATACAAGCCCGTGGTTTTAGTATATTCACAGAGTTTTTCAGCCATTACCATTATCTAATTCCATAACATTTTTATCACCCCAAAAAGAAATTCTGTTCGTTAGTAGTCACTCTCTAAGCCACCCCCGCCCCCACTCTCTGCTCCCCACAGCCACTGGCAACTTTGTTGTTTCTATGGATTTGACTGTTCTGGGCATTGCAAAAGACTGGAATCGTACAACATGGGGTCTTTTGTGACTGGCTTCTTTCACTTAGCATAATGTTTTCAAGATTTATCAGTGATGCAGCAGGAGTCAGTATCTCATTCTTTTATATGATTGAATAATATTCCATTGTATGGATACCATATTTTGTTTATCCATCAGTTGATGAACATTTAGGGGTTTCCCCCCCACTTTCTGACTATGCTGAACAGTCCTGCTATAAACATTCATGTTTTCATGTACAAGATTTTGTTTGGACATATGTTTTCATTTTCTTGGGCATATACCTAGGAGTGGAGTTTCTGGGTTGTGCAGTAACTTTATGTTTAACTTTTTGAGGAACTATGCAATCGTTTTCCAAAGTGGCTATACCATTTTACATTCCCACTAGCGATGCATGAAAGTTTCAACTTCTCCATATCCTTGTCAACCCTTGCTATTGTCTTCTTCATCACAGCCATCCTAGTGGATGGGAGGTAGCACCTCTTGTGATTTATAATTTTGAGATGCATCTCTCTGATGACGGAGGATGTTGAGCATCTTTTCATGTGTTTGTTGGCCATTTGCACATCTTTTTTTTGAGAAATGTCTATTGAAGTCTTGTGTTCATTTTTAATGGCATTGTCTCTTTTTGTTGTTGAGTTTTAATAGGTGGTTTTCTTCTTTTATTATTTTAGCTTTATTGAGGTATTATTGATGAATATAATGGTTCTTTATATATTCTACATAATAGACCCTATCAAATGTGTGATTTGCAAATATCTATTCCATTTTGTGGGCTCTCTTCTGAAACAAGTTTTTAATTTTGATAAAGCCAATTTATCTAATTTTTTTCCTTTGGTTGCTTGTGTTTTGCATGCCCTAGCTGAGAAACTATTCCCTAATTCAAAGTCAGAAATATCCCATAACTTTTAAAATTGAGATATAGTTCACATACCATTCTTAAAGAATTTTTTATTATGACTGTAACAAGTACACCAAAAAGTACACACAACGTAATTGCATAACTTAATTTATTATTATAGAACTACCATCCAGGTCAAGAAACAGAATGTTGCCAGATCCCAAGCAGGCTTCCTCCAGTATTCCATCACTCCTTCCCAATTATAATACCTTCTCGCCTCCATGACAAGACTGTGGTTTTTGAAAGCAAGTCCCAAATTAGATCCATTTTTTTTTTACTTGAACAGTGTTTATTACATTAGAATGAATTAACAAAGAACGGAAATTAATTTTGCCATTTAATAGTATCTCCTATAATTTTTGACTGGTGAAGAATTTTAAATTACTACACAAGGCTGTGTTTCTCAATCTGTTTTTGGCTTTTTCTTGTTTTCCCCCAATCTATCTTAGGTACATGACACATTTTGATCAGTTAATGATTTACTGTAGAAAAGGGAAAGAAAATAATAGTATTAATAATAAAATACCCAATAGTTATTGCATGCTTACTGTATGCGTGAAACTCGGCCAAGCATTATGTCAGTCAGTCATCACAATGCCCTTAATGAGATGTCTATTTTTATCACTTCCTGTATCTGCTCCCCACCCCTATTCTTTAATTTTTACCAACAGAAGTCCTAAGGCTTGACAAGGCTAAGTAACACGTCCCAGATCACATAACCAACAAACAGCAGTGACAGGATGCAAAACTGGGCAATCTGACTCCAGAGACTACATGACACAATCCTCAACTCTTCCCAGATCATTCTGACGCCCAAAGTACCTGAGAGCTGTCCTTAAATCTGGTTAGGAAAAAAAGATGCTCACTAAATCCCTGATATCTTTCCCAGATGTTCTTTCAAATGTACAGAGCCTTGGAACAGTATGTGTTCAATAAACGGTGTTTATTACAACACATTTTCTTATTGTTGGATGTTGGACCCATTCCTGATGCATTCATGTGTCACTCTCTGAACAGAAAGCTGTATCTGTATTAGGACTGAATAAGGCCTCTCTTTGGGTAACATTCCAACTGTCCCTGTTTTTTAGATTTGCAGTATAAGGGAAAGTATGTGGTCATAAAGAAAGAAGGAAGTGGTACTTACAAAAGTTAACTATTCAGGTAACCTTGGAGCTGTGTGATTCTTTAAAAAGATACCCATATCAGATTAAGGGTCACTCAGAGGTGCTTTCTTTGGTCAAGACCTTAATGGTTCTCTTTTGATATGAGGATAAGTGACATTTCGTAAGAAAAATGTAGCTGGATATTATAAAGTAGTGCATGTGTGCACACGCACGCACGCACGCACACACACACACACACACACCTGTTATCTCTTCCCTTTAAAAAGACACAGACATAGCACAAGATGGGAACTTGATTGATATCCTTGGCAAATTTTTGAGCCAGGTTTTAATGAGAATATAACCAAGACTTAACTGAAGAACTCTCCACTATCCTCACTACTTTCTGTTTATGGCCCTACTGACAGGCTGTCACCTGATCATAGTGTATTTGTCTCATTTACAGCACACAGAAGTGAATGTATTAGATGAATTAAATTCTGCTTGAAATGTGGCATGCTAAATTGCCCGTGGCTGGCTTGGTGGCAGTACTCTAACAAAATAATGAATTCAGTGTAAGCCTAGAGAACACGTCCTTGGCAAAAGGCTTCTTGGCATTTTTAGCCTCATTCATTAAGTGGGGATACATTATCCAAGAGCTTCATTAGCAGCTGAAGGTGGGAAGAATCTATTAGGTCATGCAATTATCCCTTTATAGCCAGGTCAGTCCTGTTCCAATGACTGTTCTACACAATGTGGCAATCCAATCTCTCTCCTCAGCTTCGTGAAAAACTCTCAGTCAACAAAGATGATTTTTTATTACACCTTACCTTTATACATCACTTTTTCTTTTTATCTTTATGTTTTTCTTAATACTTATTCTGCCATCTAGAAGTGTTCCTTTATCTGTGGTTAATTTTATTGTAGCTTCAACAGTAACTCACTTTCCAAGTACTGTATGAAAAGGAGGGTTCCACAGAGTAGAGTGAATAACATTTTCTATCTCTTAGGAACTGGCTTTCAAGTATCTAGTGCTTTGTGGTTTCAAAGCATTTTCACACACAAAAACTCATTTGATCCTCACAGAAACCCTATGGGGTAGATAGAGAGACACGGTATAGTTAGTGGCTCTTAGTCTAGGGTCAAATGACTGAGTCTTTAGGTCACTTCAACTGCAAAATGGGGTTTATAATAGGACTTCATAGGTGTGCTGTAAAGAAGAAATGAATTAACACCTATAGAGCATTAACTCTCTACTTGAGAGTTAGCTATACTTTTTGTTTTAAAAATGTCGCTAAATCTTCCCTGTCAATGGTAAGTAAAGCTTTAAGTGAGAACTTTTCAAGAATTTTACCAGACCAGATAGGACTCAGCTGACCCATTCTTGACATTTTTCACCTTAAATCTCAATCTTCCTTTCTATAAAGCTCCATATCTTCACCTGTCCATTGTCTCATCTTAGTTTCAAGTGTGCAGCATAGTTATTCAACATGTTTATACGTTATGCTATGCTCTCCACAAGTGTGACTACCATTTTTCACCATACAACATTATTACAATACTATTGACTATATTCCCTATGCTGTACCTCTTATTCCCATGACTTATTCATTTCATAACTGGAAGCCTGTATCTCCCACTCCCCTTCACCCATTTTGCCCATTCCCCGACTCTTCCTCCCCTCTGGCAACCATCTGTTCGTTCTCCGTACTTAAGGTCTTTTTCAGTTTTTTGTTTGTGTGTCTGTTTTGTTCCTTAGATTCCACACCTAAGTGAAATCATACAGTATTTCTCTTTCTCTGTCTGATTTATTTTACTTCACATAATACTCTTTAGGTCCATCCATGTTGTCTCAAATGGCATGATCTCATTCTTTTTTATGGCTGAATAA